>NC_036875.1:28780240-29056329 GCF_002910315.2 Salvelinus sp. IW2-2015
AGTGTTGTTTAATGAATTAATAAGATTTTTGCGACTTTATATTATTGATATATACAATCACAATAGTATATTGTTAAAAATATTTCAGTTGAGTGGATGAAGAAAATTGCTATTATTGTTTTTTTCTTGAAGTAAATTTAGCCCACTTTTGCTAAAATGAAAATATAGGCTACTGATGGTGCCTTAAATACCGGTTTCTTTCATTTAATGTTCATGTTATGGGGATTTTTATATAAAGGAAATTTGTCTTTTGTGTCTGTTGAAAATTAAAGATTACTGACAGAGCCATAAGAAAATATTGCTTTATTTATCTGATCATATTGGAATATATTTGTTAGGTTTTCAGTAGGTTCAATTAGGTTCACTAGACTATATGCGTCATTTAAAAAAATTTCAATGAACATTCGAACAGTCCGGCCCTCGGCTTGTAGCTAAATTTTTTATTTGGCCCTCCGTCCATTTGACTTTGACACCCCTGTTCTAAAGCCATGACAATTTTCTAGAATTTTCCAAGCTGTTTAAAGGCACATTCAACTTAGTGTATGTAAACTTCTGACCCACTGGAATTGTGATGTAGTGAAATAATTTGTCTGTAAACAATTGTTGGAAAAAGTACTTGTGTCATGTAGAGGTCGACCGATTATGATTTTTCAACACCGATACCAATTATTGGTCCTCCAATCAAACATTTTTGGAGGACCAAAAATAGCCSATACAGATTTAATTGGCCAAATGTTCTATTTATTTTTGAAAAAACAATAAAACATATATATATATATTTGTAATAATGACAATTACAACAATACTGAATGAACACTTATTTTAACTTAACATAATACATCATATAAAATCATATTTAGTCTCAAATAAATAATGAAACATGTTCAATTTGGTTTAAATAATGCAAAAACAAAGTGTTGGAGAAAGTAAAAGTGCAGTATGTGCCATGTAAAAAAGCTAACGTTTAAGTTCCTTGCTCAGAACATATGAAAGCTGGTTGTCCTCTTTTACGCTGCTTCTACTCTCTGTTTTATCTTATGCATAGTCACTTTAACTATACATTCATGTACATACTACCTAAATTGGCCCGACCAACCAGTGCTCCCGCACATTGGCTAACCGGGCTATCTGCATTGTGTCCCACCACCCGCCAACCCCTCTTTTTACGCTTCTGCTACTCTCTGTTCATCATATATGCATAGTCACTTTAACGATACCTACATGTACATACTACCTCAATCAGCCTGACTATGAGGTGTCTGTATATAGCCTTGCTACTCTTTTTTTCAAATGTCTTTTTACTGTTTTATTTCTTTACTTACCTACACATACACACACACACGCACCATTGGTTTGTTCCTTTTAACATGAGTCTTCAATATTCCCAGGTAAGAAGTTTTAGGTTGTAGTATTATAGGACTATTTCTTTCTATACCATTTGTATTTCATATACCTTTGACTATTGGATATAAGAATAGGTACTTTAGTATTGCCAGCTTAATCTCGGGAGTTGATAGGCTTGAAGTTATAAACAGCGCAATGCTTGAAGCACAGCGAAGAGCTGCTGGCAAATGCAGGAAAGTGATGTTTGAATGAATGCTTACGAGCCTGCTGCTGCCTTCCACCGCTCAGTCAGACTGCTCTATCAAATCGTAGACTTAATTATAATATAATAACACACAAACATGAGCCGTAGGTCATTAATATGGTCAAATCCAGAAACTATCATTTCGAAAACAAAACGTTTATTCTTTCAGTGAAATACGGAACCGTTACATATTTTATCTAACGGGTGGCATCCTAAGTCTAAATATTGCTGTTACATTGCACAACCTTCAATGTTATGTACAATTCTGGCAAATTAATTACGGTCTTTGTTAGGAAGAAATGGTCTTCACACAGTTCGCAACGAGCCAGGCTTATAAGATAAGTTTAATGCTAGCTAGCACCTTACCTTGGCTCCTTGCTGCGCTCGCATAACAGGTAGTCAGCCTGCCACGCAGGCCATAATTGGTGTCCAAAAATGCCGATTACCGATTGTTATGAAAACTTGAAATCGGCCCTAATTCATCGGTCATTACGATTATTCGGTCGACCTCTAGTGTCATGCACAAAGTAGATGTCCTAACCGACTTGCCAAAACTATACTTTGTTAACAAGAAATTTGTGGAGTGGTTGAAAAGCGAGTTTTAAAGACTTCAACCTAAGTGTATGTAAACTTCTGACTTTAACTGTGTGTATATATATATATGAACTGAACTGTTCCGGACCCATCAACCAAACCTCATGGAACGCCACATGTGATATGTATTTTCTCTGAGTTATGTTCACCAAGGGTGACAAACTCTTGACCGGTTAAATAGGTCCTAAACCTATTTCATATCAAATTTTGTATGTCACATACACATGGTTAGCAGATGTTAATGCGAGTGTAGCGATATGCTTGTGCTTCCAGTTCCTACCATGCAGTAATATCTAACAAGTAATCTAACCTAACAATTTCACAACAACTACCGTATACATACAAGTGTAAAGGAATGAATAAGAATATGTGCATAAGAATATATGAATGAGTGATGGCCGAACGGCATAGGCAAGATGCAGTAGATGGTATAGAGTACAGTATATACATATGAGATGAGTAATGTAGGGTATGTAAACATTATATAAAGTGGCTAGTGATACATTTATTACATACATTTTTCCATCTTAACCTCTCTTGGGTAGGGGGCAGTATTGTCACGTCCGGATGAAAAGCGTGCTCAGAGTAAACTGCCTGCTACTCAGACCCAGATGCTAGGATATGCATATTATTAGTAGATTTGGATAGAAAACAGTCTGAAGTTTCTAAAACTGTTTGAATGATGTCTGTGAGTATAACAGAACTCATATCTTTAGATTGGTGGTCCAAGGTGGCTTAGCAGTTCAGACGTCTTTTTCTGTTCCGTATTGTTCGTGTCCTGTATGTATATATATATATTTACACCTTTCTTCGCATATCTTTTATCTATTTTATTATCCAAGAACTCAACTACAAAAGCTTTCCTGCAAAAGCTTTCCTGCAACCCGCTTCACCAATTACAAAAAGTATTATTTACCTCAATCTGAAAATCCATCGTGGAAGCTAGCCAGGGGCTAATTCAGAAGCTAGCCTGAAAGCTAACCAGAAGCTACTCCGATAGCTAGCCAGAAGCTAATCGTAGCTGCCCCGAAATTAGCCGGTTTGCTGGCTAGCGTTGGTGTTTCAGCTGCCCACGTTTAAGTGGTCATCAGCTATTCCTTAGCTCGATAATCTACCGGCACTTTTGTGCAACGCGACTCGGACCGGAGCATTCCGGGACTCTTTTTTCTCTCAGTTTCCCCGATTCCAGCCGCAGGCTCTGGACACTTGCACCTTGATTTCGCAGCTAGCTAGCTGCAAATCCGTGTGACTATTGTGCTTACGTCGACCCCGGAGCAAACTCAAATCATTTCTGGAGCTAGCCAGCTGAGGAGTTCCATCACCATCCGACCCGTTTCTTTTGTTGCTGCTGCAGATACGGAAACCCCACCGGGCCTTCACGACTGACTGCCGCGAGCTGACTGCCGACGTTACTCCCGAGGATTTATCCAACTGGCACCTCCGTCCCGACGTTACCTGAACGCCTCATCTGAGGCCCGCTAATCGTTAGCTGTCTTATCGGCTGCTATTTGAACAAGTATATCGGACAACTATTATTATTATTTATTTATTTTATTTTTCCTTGGGTCACTATATCTATTTTTGCCAATTTGGATTGATCCCCTCTACCACACGGAACCCCACTACACGGAACCCCACTAACCTACACGAGCGAAACGCACGAGGTATCTACAAACAGACCCCCATCCTATGCTGCTACGTTAGCCATATACCCACCCGGCCAGCTGTCTGGATCGCCACGACCCCAACCAACCTACTCACTGGACCCTTATTGATCACTCGATTAGCATGCCTCTCCTTAATGTAAATATGCCTTGTCCATTGCTGTTCTGGTTAGTGTTTATTGGCTTATTTCACTGTAGAGATTCTAGCCCTGCTCTCTATAAAACCATATCCAACCTCTCAGTTCCACCACCCACATATGCGATGACATCACCTGGTTTCAATGATGTTTCTAGAGACAATACTCTCTCATCATCACTCAATACCTAGGTTTACCTCCACTGTATTCACATCCTACCATATACCTTTGTCTCGTACATTATTCCTTTAAACTATTATCGCCCCGAGAAACCTCTTTTACTCTCTGCTCTAGTAGCTCTAGGCGACCAATTCTCATAGCTTTTAGCCGTACCCTTATCCTACTCCTCCTCTGTTCCTCTGGTGATGTAGAGGTAATCAGGCCCTGCAGTACCTGGCTCCACTCCTATTCCCAGGCGCTTCTTTTGATGACTTCTGTAACCGTAATAGCCTTGGCTTCATGCATGTTAACATTAGAAGCCTCCTCCCTAAGTTTGTTTTGTTCACTGCTTTAGCACACTCTGCCAAACCCGGATGTTTTAGCCGTGTCTGAATCCTGGCTTAGAAAGACCACAAAAAATTCAGACATTTTCATCCCCAATTACAAATTTTCAGACAAGATAGAACGGCCAAAGGGGCGGTGTTGCAATCTAAAAAGACTGCCTGCAGAGTTCTGTTATACTATCCAGGTCTGTTCCCAAACAATTTGAACTTCTACTTTTAAAAATCCACCTCTCTAAAAACAAGTCTCTCACCGTTGCCGCCTGCTATAGACCACCCTCTGCCCCCAGCTGTGCTCTGGACACTATATGTGAACTGATTGCCCCCCATCTATCTTCAGAGCTCGTGCGTGAGGCGACCTAAATTTTGAACATGCTCAACACCCCAGCCACCCTACAATCTAAGCTTGATGCCCTCAATCTCACACAAATTATCAATGAACCTACCAGGTACCCACCAATTCCGTAAACACGGGTACCCTCATAGATATCATCCTAACAAACTTGCCCTCACAAATACACCTCTGCTGTTTTCAACCAAGATCTCAGCGATCACTGCCTTCATGCCTGCATCCGTAATGGGTCCAGCTGTCAAACGACCTCCACTCATACACTGTCAAACGCTCCCTGAAACACTTCAGCGAGCAGGCCTTCTAATCGACCTGGCCGGGGTATCCTGGAAGGATATTGATTCTCATCCCGTCAGTAGAGGATGCCTGGTCATTTTTTTAAAATGCCTTCTCACTATCTTGAATAAGCATGCCCATTCAAGAAAATTAGAACCAGGAACAGATATAGCCCTTGGTTCTCTCCTGACCTGACTGCCCTTAACCAACAGAAAAACATCCTATGGCGTTCTGCATTAGCATCGAACAGCCCCCGTGATATGCAACTTTTTCAGGGAAGCCAGAAACCAATATACACAGGCAGTTAGAACAGCCAAGGCTAGCTTTTTCAAGCAGAAATTGCTTCCTGCAACACAAATTCAAAAAAGTTCTGGGACACCGTAAAGTCCATGGAGAATAAGAACACCTCCTCCCAGCTTCCAACCGCTCTGAAGATAGGAAACACTGTCACCACCGACAAATTCCACTATAATTGAGAATTTAATAAGCATTTTCTACGGCTGGCCATGCTTTCCACCTGGCTACCCCTACCCCGGACACAGCACTGCCCTCCCCTCTGCTACTCGCCCAAGCCTTCCCCATTTCTCTTTCTCCCAAATACAGTCAGCTGATGTTCTAAATGAGCTGCAAATTCTGGACCCTTACAAATCAGCCGGCTAGATAATTCTGGACCCTTTCTTTCTAAAACTATCTGCTGAAATGTTGCCACCCCTATTACTAGCCTCTTCAACTCTCTTTCGTGTCGTCTGAGATCCCCAAAGATTGGAAAGCAGCTGCGTGTCATCCCCCTCTTCAAAGGGGGGACACCCTTACCCTAACTGCTACAGACCTATATCTATCCTACCTGCCTTTCTAAGGTCTTCGAAAGCCAAGTCAACAAACAGATTACCGACCATTTCGAATCCACCACACCTTCCTCGCGCAATGCAATTGGTTCAGAGCTGGTCATGGGTGCACCTCAGCCACGCTCAAGGTCATAAAACGATATCGTAACCGCCATCGATAGGAAACAATACTGTGCAGCCGTATTCATTGACCTGGCCAAGGCCTTTGACTCTGTCAATACACCACATCCTCATTGGCAGACTCGACAGCCTTGGTTTCTCTAATGATTGCCTCGCCTGGTTCACCAACTACTTCTCTGATTCGAGTTCAGTGTGTCAAATCGGGAGGTCTGTTGTCCGGGCTCTGAGTCTCTATGGGGTGCCACAGGTTCAATTCTTGGACCGACTCTCTCTCTGTTTACATCAATGATGTCGCTCTTGCTGCTGGTGATTCTCTGATCCACCTCTACGCAGACGACACTATTCTGTATACTTCTGGCCCTTCTTTTGACACTGTGTTAACAACCCTCCAGGCGAGCTTCATCCATACAACTCTCCTTTCCGTGCCTCCAACTGCTCTTAAATACAAGTAAAAACCAAATGCATGCTCTTCAACCGATCGCTGCCTGCTCTGCCCGCCTGTCCAACATCACTACTTGGACGGCTCTGACTTAAAATATGTGGACAACTACAAATACCTAGGTGTCTGGTACTGTAAACTCTCCTTCCAGACTCACATCAAACATCTCCAATCCAAAGTCAAATCTAGAATTGGCTTCCTATTCCGCAACAAAGCATCCTTTACTCATGCTGCCAAACATACCCTCGTAAAACTGACATCCTACCAATCCTCGACTTCGGTGATGTCATTTACAAATAGCCTCCAAAACCCTACTCAATAAATTGGATGCAGTCTATCACAGTGCCACCGTTTTGTCACCAAGCCCCATATACTACCACCACTGCGACCTGTACACTCTCGTTGGCTGGCCCTCGCTTCATACTCGTCGCCAAACCCACTGGTTCCAGTCATCTACAAGACCCTGCTAGGTAAAGTCCCCTCTATTCTCAGCTCGCTGGTCACCATAGCAGCACCTACCTAGCACGCGCTCCAGCAGGTATATCTCTCTAGTCACCCCCAAAACCAATTCTTCCTTTGACGCCTCTCCTTCCAGTTCTCTGCTGCCAATGACTGGAAACGAACTACAAAAATCTCTGTAAACTGGAAACACCTAATCCCTCCACTAGCTTAAAGCACCAGCTGTCAGAGCAGCTCATAGATTACTGCACCTGTACATAACCCATCTAACAATTAAGCCCAAACAACTACCTCTTTACCTACTGTATTTATTTATTAATTATTTTGCTCCTTTGCACCCCATTATTTCTGTCTCTACTTTGCACTTTCTTCCACTGCAAACCAACCATTCAGTTTTTTTGTTTTAATTTTACTTGCGGTGTTGTACCACTTGCCTCCATGGCCTTTTATATTTTTAATTTATTTATACATATATTTTTGTTGCCTCACCCCTTATCTCACTCACTTGCTCACATTGTATATAGACTTATTTTTTTTTCACTGTATTATTGACTATATGTTTGTTTTACTCCATGTGTAACTATGTGTTGTTGTATGTGTCGAACTGCTTTGCTTTATCTTGGCCAGGTCGCAATTGTAAATGAGAACGTGTTCTCAATTTGCCTACCTGGTTAAATAAAGGTTAAATAAAAAWWAAAAAATATGGCAGGCAAAAACTGGAGAAAAGAATCCAACCAGGAAGTGGGATTTTTTGTTGTTGTAGGTTTATAGTATTTCAACTCTTTGCTTATCCAAGATACAGTGGAAATGGGGTCATATTGCACTTCCTAAGGCTTCCACTAGATGTCAACAGTCTTTAGAACCTTGTTTGATGCTTCTACTGGGAAGTTGGGGCGAATGAGAGGGGAATGAGTCAGAGGTCTGCCAGAGAGCCACGAGCTGACCATGGGCGTTGATGTGAGAGAGTTAGCTTGCGTTCCATTGCATTTCTGAAGACAAATGAATTCTCCGGTTGGAACATTATTGAATATTTATGTTAAAAACATCCTAAAGATTGATTCTATACATCGTTTGACATGTTTCTATGGACTGTAACGAACTTTTTGACTTTGTCTGCACCTAGTGATCGCGCGTCATGAATTTTGATTACTGGGCTAAACGCGCGAACAAAAAGGAGGTATTTGGACATAAATTATGGACTTCATCGAACAAAACAAACATTTATTGTGGAACTGGGATTCCTGGGAGTACGTTCTGATGAAGATAATCAACGGTAAGTGAATATTTAAAATGCTATTTCTGACTTCTGTTGACTACACAACATGGCGGATATCTCTTTGGGTTTTGTTGGTCTCTGAGCGCTGTACTCAGATTATTGCATGGTTTGCTTTTTTTGTAAAGTTTTTTTTAAATCTGACACAGCGGTTGCATTAAGGAGAAGTGGATCTAAAATTCCATGCATAACAGTTGTATCTTTTAGCAATGTTTATTATGAGTATTTCTGTAAATTGATGTGGCTCTCTGCAAAATCACCGGATGTTTTGGAACTACTGAACATAATGCGCCAATGTAAACTCKGATTTTTGGATATAAATATGAACTTTACCGAACAAACATACATGAAGTCCTATGAGTGTCATCTGATGAAGATCATCAAAGGTTAATGTAGTATCCTTAAAGGCTTCTTAGAACTACGACTCATGAGACTTGCATACGGTTTAGTATTTAATTGTAACTTAGATTTACATTATCTTATGCACCTGGCTTAAACTACCTGAAGCTTTCTAAATCATAGTTAAATAGGCAGACATAGGAAATAGCTACGAATAGCGGGAAGCAAACCCCCGTCTTGAGTCAATACTGCCATCTATTGGTAAACATAAATATACCAGGCTACTACAGGTAATGATTCAATTTATCTCTATTTCTGCCTTTTGTGACTTCTCTTTGACTGGAAAAATGGCTGTGTTTTTCTGTGACTTGGCTCTGACCTAACATAACATAATCGTTTGGTGTGCTTTCGTCGTAAAGCCTTTTTGAAATCGGACACTGTTGCTGGATTTACAAAAAGTGTATCTTTAAAATGGTGTAAAACACTTGTATGTTTGAGGAATTTTAATTATGGGATTTCTGTTGTTTTGAATTTGGCGCCCTGCAGTTTCACTGGCTGTTGACGAGGTGAGACGCTACCGTCCCACATACCCTAGAGGTTAAAGTGGCTGGAGTTGAGTCAGTAAGTTGGCAGCAGCCACTCAATGTTAGTGATGGCTGTTTAATAGTCTGATGGCCTTGAGATAGAAGCTGTTTTTCAGTCTCTCGGTCCCCGCTTTGATGCACCTGTACTGACCTCGCCTTCTGGATGATAGCAGGGTGAACAGGCAGTGGCTCGGGTGGTTGTTGTCCTTGATGATCTTTTTGGCCTTCCTGTGACATCGGGTGGTGTAGGTGTCCTGGAGGGCAGGTAGTTTGCCCCCGGTGATGCGTTGTGCAGACCTCACTACCCTATGGAGAGTCTTACGGTTATGGGCGGAGCAGTTGGCGTACCAGGCGATGATACAGCCCGACAGGATGCTCTCGATAGTGCCTCTAAACGTTTGAGTGTTTTTGGTGACAAGCTGAATTTCTTCAGCCTCCAGAGGTTGAAGAGGCGCTGCTGCACCTTCTTCACCACGCTGTCTGTGTGGGTGGACCATTTCAGTTTGTCCGTGATGTGTACGCCGAGGAACTTAACTTTCCACCTTCTTCACTACTGTCCCGTCGATGTGGATAAGGGGGTGCTCCCTCTGCTGTTTCCTGAAGTCCACGATCATCTCCTTTGTTTTGTTGACATTGAGTGTGAGGTTATTTTCCTGACGCCACACTCCGAGGGCCCTCACCTCCTCCCTGTAGGCCGTCTCGTCGTTGTTGGTAATCAAGCCTTCCACTGTAGTGTCGTCTGCAAACCTGATGATTGAGTTGGAGGCGTGCATGGCCACGCAGTCGTGGGTGAACAGGGTGTACAGGAGAGGGCTGAGAACGCACCCCTGTGGGGCCCRAGTGTTGAAGATCAGCGGGGTGGAGATGTTGTTACCTACCCTCACCACCTGGGGGTGGCCCGTCAGGAAGTCCAGGACCCAGTTGCACAGGGCGGGGTCGAGACCCAGGGTCTTCTGTGGTTTTCCACTAGAAATGTGTAATTGGACCTCCTTTATCTTGACCACAAACTGTACAGAGATAGGCTTTTGATTTTCACCGTCCCACACATTCTTAGCCTCTGACCTTATAGTCCTTCTGTCTGTCTGTCTGTATAATCACATTTATGTTCTTCCTCCCTGGTTTGAAGTGGCCTTTAACAAATGCATTTTTCACCTCTGCAAGGGGATTTCTGTAGCTTTGCCTAGTGGTTCCACATGCTATAATTAGTTTATATTAACATCTTCAGACTTTATTCACTTGAGTAACCAAGATGAAGAAGACCCATCATTACAGTATGCTTGCTCCTTTGAACCTTTTGGGGTAATTATTTTGTTAACCGTTATCTTGTTTTCTTTGGGAAGTCAGCGTTTTCGTGCTGGCCAAACGTTTACATAAGTTTCGAGGCAAAGCAAGAGGACCAGAGTATCCTTCTCTTTGGCCCAATAGGCAGCATGCATTCAGCATTGTTCCTTGAGGCATTTAGGCATAGGCTCCATTCCAAATAGCCAACATTTCTTTGGCTTCGTAGATGGGTTGGCTGACAATGGCACGAAAAGGATGTGCACGCATCGGTGGCCGGAAGGCGTGTGTGCATTATGATTCTGAATGGTCAGACAGCTAGTAACAATGACAAGAATCTGCCATGTGAGGAATCATAGGTGGCTTGTTTCTGCTCTTTGTATCCTATTGATACCATGTCTTGTTTTGACTGATGTCATGCTATGCTAATATGACAAAAATATATTTTACATGTTCACAGTCTAAGCCAGGGCTCTCCAACCCTGTTCCTGGAGAGCTACCATCCTGTAGGTTTTCACTCCAACCCTAATCTAGCACACCTGATTCTAATAATTAGCTGGTTGATAAGCTGAATCAGGTTAGTTACAACTGGGGTTGGAGCGGAAACCTACAGGAGGGTAGATCTCCAGGAACAGGGTTGGAGACTCCTGGTCTAAGCCAACCCTGTCTGTTTTGCCCCATAGTTGTGGTTTTGTTTCTAAATAACCAACCACTTCCCAGTAGGCAGGATGATGCTTCCCTGGCTGGGAAAGCAGTCTCAGGGAATGTGAAGGTCAGTGGCAGTAGCTCGTCAGATGGCGTGAGAGATGGACAGTGGGAGGGTCGGCTCTTGTTCACACTCTGCCTGATTAACGGGCGCAGAGTGATTGGCAGCGGGCAGGAGACAGGGCAGCTGCACATGCTTTGTGTGTATCAGGGGTTCTGCCAAGAGCAAGCCAGAGTGCTGCTCTGCAACCACTTAACAGTTCACTAATATTATGTAAATATAGCCCAACTTCATAATTATARAGACACTCCCTAACAACAGAGGCACCCTAGAATATGGTAATATTATAGGGCACTATAAAATCTGCGTTGCAGACGGACACGGAATCCTGACATTGAAACGGAATTCAACAATATAAAAAATGTATTAAACTTAGGACATCAACTAACTTCATTGAACTTAGTAGAAAATTCCTTAATTTTCCTGAGATTTATCATATGACATGAACAAAATACATCAATGATTTGTATATTCCTTCAGCTTTCTAAAGAGCAGCGGCACAGGAATGCCCCTGTCTGTGTGCGCATTTGTCTATCACTTTGTGTAGCTGTTAGTGATGATGCTAATGTAATGACGACCGCCTTCTGGTAAATGGAGAGGCTTTCCCAAAAACATTAATATTAACTACAAAYTAGCCTACCTGGCAGAATGATTTCATGATTATTTGCATAAATCCAGTGGCCATTTGTTTTGCAAACACTGCAATCACATGAGTGCTACAGAAACACCGCTAACCAAATAAAGGTCTCTGGCTGGTGCCCAGTTGAGTAAAAGGGTAACTACACCCAAAATTCAAAATGTCTTAGATTTTTCCCAGACCTCAAAAGTGGTCTCCTGCTGTTTCTGGCATTGCTGTGGTCTTAGAAAAACAACAAAATTCGATATTCTATTAAATGTGATTTGTAGAGCAATAACCTTAAACAGAAAACTTAAAACTAAATGGAGAAAAAATAATTTGTGAAAAAATAACATTTTTATAGGGCCCTGTACTAGCCACTTTCTAAACAGTATACTATCAGCAGGTCTAGAAGGAGACTGATGGCAGATCAGTTGATGGCAGATCCCCATGGTGTATGCATGACCTCTACTAGGCAACTTTCAAGGGGATGTCTATCTGGTCGGCTTGTTTGAACACAGAAGCCGATCTGATATCGAGTTAGCACCTCAGTCTTTTCCTGTCAGCTGAACGTTGTCAGCCAGTGTTTCCTCTATATTCACTTAGCAGCGGTGGCCCAAATTGTTGCCATGGCTCCAAAAAAATATGATAGATTTAAAAAATATATTTTCTATTTCTGCGGAGATGCGCTTTTTAAAGGGATAGTGCAAGATGTTGGCAATTAATTAAGCCATTTTTCTACTTACCCATAGTCCAATGAACTGCATGCCGTTTGAAGGAAGTTTCTAACTACTGTTAGCGCAATGTCTGGACGTCTATAGGGACAGCTACCTTTTCCACTGCTGCTTAAAAAACCTAGGGGAAACGATGTATAAGCTACTAAGCTAGTTGTTATTAGACTGCTGTGGCAGTGTGTCGGTACATCAATGTAAACTGTAGCATGTAAATAAAGGATGGGGCATGCAAATGTACAGTAGGCTATGTTAATGGGAGTTTTGGGTTGTATCAATGTCTGTCTGTAGATGGGAGAGAGATGGCTTGTATGGAAATGAATACAAATTAAGATCAAATAATATTCAGCAGTGCACAGACTAGGCCTTGTGTTCTGGCTTATGCAAGGGATGCTTTTAGAGTAAAGGCATATCGGACAGTAGAGCTGGCTTGGCTCTGAACTCTCTTCTTCATTAGCCATGCTAACCACTTTGCTGTTTGAGCCTATCTTAAATAAGACCTGCTGGCAATAAGTTCACTCCGCATTACTGAGGAGATATTCTAGGCATGTTGGGGTGGAGATGGGAGGAGACAAGGATTTAGTTGCCTGTGCATGTTTATTTACATGTGCTTGGTTGTCTGTGTACTGTTTWAAAAAAAAAWTTTTTTACCTATATTTAACGGCCTAAGAACAGTGGGTTAACTACCTTGTTCAGGGGCAGAACGACATATTTTAACCTTGTCAGCTTGGGGATTCGATCTTGCAYCCTTTCGGTTACTAGTCCAATGCTCTAACCACTAGGCTACCTGCCGTGTTGCCTAGTTGTTGTGGGTGTGTGTCAATTTATTGTATCGTGATTTTGGTTAATTCGAGTGGATGCACGATGGTATGACCATGGTGAAGGCTTATCGTCAAAGGCTTAAATTGGGTCGTTGCACCCCACAGATTTCCTTCTCTCATGTGGACATATGGAGCCATAGCTCCTCTGCAGAATCAAGTGTGATGTGGTTCTGAATTGTCTGGTCAAGAGCCCAGGCCAAAAACAACCATTTGATCTATCAGCAGACAGTTGGTGCCTTGTAGAAGAGTCAGATGGGGAGAGGGGTGCAAATTGAAGTAGATGGGAGGGAGAGCAGAGGGGTAGTCTGGTACACAGGACTCTCACACTGGCACTGCATGCTCATGCTGCTTATGTTGCTATCTGAGCCTGTGTGTTCTACGCGCCTGTGTGTTCTACGCGCCTGTGTGTTCTACGCGCCTGTGTGTGTGTTCTACGCGCCTGTGTGTGTGTTCTACGCGCCTGTGTGTGTGTTCTACGTGCCTGTGTGTGTGTTCTACGCGCCTGTGTGTGTGTTCTACGCGCCTGTGTGTGTGTTCTACGCGCCTGTGTGTGTGTTCTACGCGCCTGTGTGTGTGTTCTACGCGCCTGTGTGTGTGTTCTACGCGCCTGTGTGTGTGTTCTATGCGCCTGTGAGGCATGTGGATCCCAGGGGTGATTACACCCTAATCGCTCTGATAGACTCAGCCAGGGAGCTTTAGCCTAGAGCCCCCTACAGGGTGTCGATCACTAAAACTGGGAGATATTAGCCAACCAGCCTCAAAGGCAAGCACGCGAATTTAGTATATAGTTTGCTTATTGATCATAGTATGGATATAGTTATTAAGCCAAAAGTTCCTGGATGTCGTACTAAATTCACCAAAATATGAAGTATACAATGAGTGTACACAATTGCTGTGCTTTTAGGGCCCACAATGCAATTCATCAGAAAATGGGCATGGCTTCACGTTTTCAGATTATAAGAAAATGGCGGAAAATATGCAGCCGAAGTCCGACGAAACGGATACAAATTCTTTGCTTTAACTAATTATGACAAATGTTAATAAAATGTTGAGCAATGTAATAATGTCATGACTTTTTAAATACGTTACGTTGGCTGACAATTTTTTTTGCCGCGCTATCCATACGAACCGCATAGCATTACAGCAGTATGTACCGGTATGTTAGCTAGTTACCTAACGTTAGTTGGCTACTAATACATTAAACTTGCCAGGCAGTATATTAACTAACTACCCAACGTTTATTGACTTGATTATTCACATCATTCTTAGCTAAGTGGTATAGTCGTTGTGCATTTCAAGAGTGCCAGAGTGCAGAATAACTGCTGAATTTACAAACGCTCAACACCCGTAGAATATGGCCAGTAAACGTCGGCAAAAAAAGTGTAATTAAATTGTTGCAGCACAGTTATAGTCACCAGCGCTCTTGATGACATGAAAACAGCCTAACCAGCTCTGCTAGGACGATTAAAATGGTCACAGTGAGGTGTTCTCTCATTTGTCTGGAAGTAGCTAGCCAACGTTAGCCAATTAGCTTGGGTGCTTGACTGCCGTTGAATGCTCGGTCAACCCTACTCGACCTCGGCCAGAGCGTCCAGTGCGCACTTTGAACACTACAAGAGCAAAACGCATTGAATTAACGAAAGGACAATCTGACAACGCTGTGTATTTTAAGAAGTCCCAGAGCGCACTCTGGCACTCCAGATTGAATTTACGAACACACCCAAAATCGTAAAATGTCTAGATAGTCATTTGATATGCTAGCAAGGGGTTGCTTAGCAACAACATCAACTTCCGGTAGACAGGCGATGTGCTAGTACACTCAACTGAAGGATACCGTTCGTTTACAGTATACTAAAATTAAATAATAGTATGTAGTGTATATACTCATTAAGTATGTAGTATACATTACATTTTACATTTTAGTCATTTAGCAGACGCTCTTATCCAGAGCGACTTACAGTAGAGTGCATACATTTTATTACATTTTTTACATACTGAGACAAGGATATTCCCACCCGCCAAACCCTCCCTACCGGCCAAACCCTCCCTAACCCGGACGACGCTATGCCAATTGTGCGTCGCCCCACGGATCTCCCGGTTGCGGCTGGCGGCGACAGAGCCTGGGCGCGAACCCAGCCCAGCCTGGGCGCGAACCCAGAGACTCTGGTGGCGCAGCTAGTGCCCTAGACCACTGCGCCACCCGGGAGACAGTATGTTAGTATGGGTATTCGAACACAGCTTCTGTCACTCCATTTACCCCCCCCCCCCGAACTCACGACCTCGGACCCTAAACCCCAGAACAAGCTCACCTCAGCCCCAGACAGAGCAAAACGCATTGAATTAACGAAATTAACTAAATCTGACAGAACAAGCTCACCTCAGCCCCAGACAGTCTGCACAGTGCCCAACAGACTAAACAACATGGTTGCCTCTACCTCCACGCTGATTATCTCTTTCAGAATGAAGGATGAGGTTTCACAGAGAATCCTTGAGTTACTGAAACTGTAGCTCTTCTTCTGGCACAGTGATAGACTACATCACTCCAAGCTACTGAAACTACCTCATTTCAGGATATTGTTACATTTCTGAACTTTAGAATGAAGATGTTCAGTCAATGCGAAAGTAGAAAGGGAAGTATTTTCTCTCCTTGCTGGGGAAAGAGGCATACTATAACAATAGAACAGGAATAGAAATTCAGAAGTTAAACAAATTATACTCATCTGTCACTTTGTCATTTATGAGAATGTAAATGCCACTGTAATACAGTACAGCTTGATCATGAAGACCAGTGTGTCAGTACCACTGAATTAGATATAGGCCTAGTCTAGGCCAGGTAGTTTGCATACTGAACTTGGCCACACCTGCTGTGTCATTCGTGGCAGCAGCAGGTTGGGGAGCAAGTGTAAACTTGCAGGAACACACCTGAGGGACAGATGGGTCTTGGTCGGAACAGAGGGAGAGGCTAGACGACGAAGACCACCAAGGGATAGAAGGACTCTCTTTAATGCAACCCATTTAGTTTTCTTACAATGGGAAGTGTGAGTAGCTGAGTTCATCATCAAGGCCATAGGGATAAAGGAGAGGCCAAAACAATATTTTGAAACTCATAAATACACCCTCCCAACCCACGTAGCATATGGTTCCCTCTATACCATGTGAGACCACCATCATGAGATTATTCAAAGGTAAAGCATACATCTTTGTCTGTTGTGGCTTCCTCCAAAGGGGTGAAGACCCAGCAACACTTTGAAGCTCAAACACATAGCTCGTGGTGTCTCGTACCATATAAGGAACGAAGCATTTATCTGAGAGGAAGCACAAGTGTTCGTGTGTATTGGTTTCCTTGATATTGGTGGTTTGGACACACAGACCGAGCATTGATCATCACCCTAGTGTGACTGATGTGACTGCAGCCCAGATGAAGAGCCTGTGGCCTGAGGGGGCTTGGCAGAGCAGTAGAGCGGAAGCCAATCTCTGTCTGAGCAGAGTGGGGAGAGTAAACATGAACAAAGTATAGGCATTAGGAAAAGATTAAGCTGCATACAGTAAAGCACGTCAAGTATTTTCAAGCAAATGCTGGAGTGTAAAATAATTTAATTGTAACTTTATCAACACTTGGTCTTTATCAAGACCATTAGGTCTTTTTTTCTGTCCCCCTGATGAATATCTACTTGGATATCCCGTACCAGCTTCAAGCCTCTGGATGCGTGTATGTTCTAACCCTTCTCTCACGGAAATGGGGAAATAAACATTGTCAGAACAGACGAACACAGAGAGGAAGTGAATTGTAGCCGGCCGTAGAACAAAACTCAAGTTCATTTGAGTGCAGCAGCCTTGCGGTCAGAGTTCAATGTGAGAAAAAACCTGAGGGAAACTGTGGGTCATGGTATGAGAGTAAACTTTGGTAAAGCCTCTTTCTCCAAACCCAAGTGTATCCACACCAAAGACACTGGGGTGTTTCAGAAGTTCTGAAACCCATCGGTTGGCATGTTGGTCACGTTCATGGTTTCGGGCACATACTTACACTACCAGACTGGTACAAAACCATCTCTGAGAAGTACAGAAAGTAAGCAGTGATCTACCCCAGCTAGAGATGTGATCACTCGGAGTGTGTTTTGGTGCGATGGTGTGAGATGTAGGCCCACCACATCATTTGAATCAGTTGTTGTCATTGGAAGAAATAAAAGATCCCAGAAATGTTCCATATGTACAAAAATCATATTTCTCTCATTTTGTGCACAAATTTGTTTACATCCCTGTTAGTGAGCATTTTTCTTTGCCAAGATAGTCCATCCACCTGACTGGTGTGGCATATTAAGAAGCTGATTAAACAGCGTGATCATTACACAGGTGGGGAGAATAAATAACACTATAATGAGCAGTTTTATCACACAACCCAATGCCACAAATGTCTCAAGTTTTGAGGGAGCYTGCAATTGGCATGCTGACTGCAGGAATGTCCACCAGAGCTGTTAACAGAGAATTGAATGTTAATTTCCCTACCATAAGCCACAATGTCTAAATGTCGTTTTAGAGAATTTAGCAGTACGTCCAACGAGCCTCCCAAACGCAGACCACGTGTAACCACGCCAGCCCAGGACCCCCACATCTGGCTTCGTCACCTGCGGGATGATCTGAGACGAGCCACCCGCTGAAACTGTGGGTTTGCACAATCAAAGAATTTCTGCACAAACTGTTTAACCGTCTAAGAGAAGCTCATCTACGTGCTCATCGTCCTCACCAGGGTCTTGACCAGATAGTAAGTTCGGCGTTGTAACCGACTTCAGTTGACAAACGCTAACCTTCGTTGGCCACTGGCATGCTGGAGAAGTGTGCTCTTGACAAATGAATCATGGTTGCAACTGTACCGGGCAGATGTGTATGACGTCGTCTGGGCGAGCGGTTTGTTGACGTCATGGGGCACTCTGTTCACAACGTTGGTGGGGTTATGGTATGGGCAGGCATCTGCTACGGACAACAAACACATTTTACCGTYAAGAGATACTGAGGCCCATTGTCATGCTATTCATCTGCCGCCATCGCCTCGTTTCAGCATGGTAATTAATGTTCCCATGACGCAAGGATCTGTACACAATTTTTAGAAGCAGAAAATGTCCCAGTCACCCATTGAGCATGTTTGGGATGCTCTGGATCGACATGTACAACAGTTTGTTCCAGTTTCCGCCAATATCCATTCCAGCCATTTCACACAGCCATTGAAGAAGAGTGGGACAACATTCCACAGGCTACAATCAACAGCCTGATCAACTCTATGTGAAGGAGATATCACACTGCATGAGGCAAATGGATACTTGCTGGTTTTCTTATCCACTCCCCTACTTACCTTTAAAAAAAATAATCAATGACCAACAGATGTATATCTGTATTTCCAGTCATGTAAAATCCATAGATTAGGCCCTAATCAATTTATTTCAGTTGACTGATATTCCTTATGAACTGTAACTGTGAAATATTGAATGTTGAGTTTATATTTCTGTTCAGTGTATTACCCCATTTCCTCTTACCGTAAGTCGACGCCTATCCCTGGGAACTCCCTGCATTCACTCAACAAAGGCAAAACCGCTCTGGCATTTATCTCATGGGCAAGAGATTAGGTGTAAACGCACCCAGAAAGCCCAAGGAAATATTTCCTTATTGCTATCTCTTGTAGGCTACATCACTTCCAGCCAAGGAGTCTAAAACATAGTGAATAATGGGATGAAAGTTAGTCTCTTTCTCCAGTCTCTTGCCAGCTTTTGATCTTTCTAGAAACCCCACTCTGCTGCTCCCAGAGTTGTTGACGTTATTAAATTGATTGGAGTCAGGCTGACTTAATTCTTGGGAAGGGGCGAGTTGCTTGATTCTTCTCATTGCGCTGTAGCTTTTCAGCTGAAGTTTGGTTGCGAAAAAGGTCTCTTTCTTTTAATGAGCTCCTTTTGACCAAGAAACATGACTCATAGAGTCATACCTTTTACATCGACTGATGGGCTGGCTCAGCAATGTTCTCAGTCAGCAAACTTGTTTCTTTGGAGGCCAACTCTAGAACTTCCTCTTGTTGAAATGGACGTCAGGGTGTTACTGAAGAATGTTAATACTTTGGTGGTGGATAATGATTGTCTGCCAATGCCATTACCCACCCTCTCCCATTACGGTCAACCCAATGCCTAGAAAACCCCTTCACAAGGTGATATGCAGTTGGTGGAGGGGACATGCCTTGGCATGTTTAAAGAAGGGAGAGCTTATTGCTGGTCAGAGTCCATTAAGTCTGTGAAATCCCATGTTAGCTGGTTGATAAACACCTTTGTTTGTGTGTCCACCTGACTCACTCCCTCTGTCAACCTCAATCAGCTCAAAGTTTATGGCTGTGGATCCGAGCACTCTGCTGTTCTTTATAGCCAGCAGTGCCTTTTAGGTGGGTGCCTGTCCTCCCTTTTTAGATAAGGGCTCTACGCTGACCTTTTTTACAAGGAGCACGTGAAAATATTTTTGGTATTACATTTTTCAAGGCGAACTGGTGCTCCTAAAATAAAAATTCCAGGTCACACAGCAAAATAGTTAGGCACATATGAGAGAGAAATGGTCAGACTACAGTAGTGTTGCACGGTATGCTGAAACTTCTGTACTTTTTCAATACTAGAACATGAAAGCGGTTCCGTACTAGTTTTTTTTAAAACTTTTTGCTGCTTCTGTCAAATGTGTCTCACAGATCAACTCAGTGTAGCCGATGTCCCCCTTATAGCACGAAAGCCCCGTGCCTGCTCCACTTAGCCTGCACTGGGAGTCTGGGCTGCATCATGTTAGCTCCCCACTCATGCTGCACCGACGTTAACACACTTGAATAATGCGACATGACATGTTGAAACTGTTTTGCGAACAGTAATGAACAATGTCCATACATGCTAGAACACTTTTTACAAGGCAAAAAGTTACTGGTAGGCTAACTTTTGTTGCTAGCTTACAGCTTAGGCGATCATCAATTCAACCTTGGTTCTTTGTTTGATACCATAATGCAAAATATGCTGATTGCCACAAACTTTATTAATTTACTTAATCTTTTGGACAGACATGAAAGAGACCTATTGTCTCAGCGATCTGACTCCAGGTGGCCCGGTCATGGCCAGAAGGGATCCAGCTTTTGTAAAATTAACATCAAAAGTAGAATTTGTCAATGTTTTATTTTTTTGCATAAAAAAATGCTGACCCTTAACCTAATTCTCCTGACCTGTTGTGTAAGTTCTAACCTGCTACGAAAAGTCAAATCTGACGTTATTTTGTCAAAAGCTGGACCCCCTTTGCCTCGTGAATGACATCATTACTGGTTAGAGACTGCGCACACTTTGATCAAATAAGCAAAGGACTGTGTTAAATATTTTGGAATAAATCTGTCAAAAAACCACTTAGTCAGACAACATTAATTTCTTTCCTAAAATTAAGAAACAAGAATATATTTAATAATTGGCTACAAAGGAATTTTTCTTTACTTGGGAGAGTGCTTCTGCCCAAGGCAGAGCGACTGTCTCGCTTTGTGTACCCCTCATTATCTTTATTTGTAAATTCCTCTATCTGTAAAGAGATCAACAAAACCCTTGAGACTTAATTTTCCAGATGTAGTCAGAAACTAAAAAAGTCAGTCCTCTCAAATAAGAGCTGGAGGTCTGGAAGTGTTGATGTTGTTGACATGAATATCACTTTCAAGATCAATTGGTTGAAAATATATTTGGTCAATACAGAATCAATTTGGTGTTTAAGTTGGGAGGTCTTCAATTTTTACTGAAATGTAATTATATTCCTGAATGATTACCTGCTAAATTGGCTAGGTTTCACCAACAAGCTTTAATGTCCTGGGAAATATGTTTCCTACACAATTTTGTGGAATAATTCAGACATAACTGTTAGGAATAAGTACTTGTTCTACCCTAGCTGGCATGAGAGGAATATTGACTTTGTTCTTGATGTTTTTGACAACGGGTAATATTTGTGCATATGAACAATTTATAACATTGAGTTTCAATACCTTTCGGAGAGTTTATTTCTGTGATCAAATCCATTCCCAGTGGTCTAACTACACTAATGAAAACTCATCTTAGCTTTGGTGATGATCACAGAGCTTATCCAGAACTCAGTTTGGAAGGCATGGGCTTACTTGAAAAATCTTGTTGTAATAAATACATAAGAAAAATGTTCCATTCACGGATCCAACTTACGCCTAGAGGAAAATCTTTCTGGAACATGCTTATTCCTGACATTGTCTGCAAAAAGCTTGTTTAAGATTTTAAGATTTAAGATTTTACAGATTCTGTAATTCTATGTTGTCCAAATTTGTGACTAATGATGATATCTGCATTTTTCTGCGAAAAAAGGTGATCTGACTCACCTAGATTTTTGGGAATCTTGTTTTTGACATAAAGGATATAATGTTATTTTTGCAATGATTCTTGTTACCAAATCATTTATACACAAACAAATTCCAGAATTCTATACCAAAATTACTATTATTTTTGATTGAATTGAATAATCTTGTTAAGACATTATCAACGTCAACAGTGAAGAGGCAACTCCGGGACGCTGGCCTTCTAAGCAGAGTTCCTCAGTCCAGTGTCTGTGTTCTTTTGCCCATCTTAATCTTTTATTTTTATTGGCCAGTCTGAGATATTGCTTTTTCTTTGCAACTCTGCCTAGAAGGCCAGCATCCCGGAGTTGCCTCTTCACTGTTGACGTTGAGACTGGTGTTTTGCGGGTACTATTTAATGAAGCTGCCAGTTGAGAACTTGTGAGGCGCCTGTTTCTCAAACTAAACACTCTAATGTACTTGTCCTCTTGCTCAGTTGTGCACCGGGGTCTCCCACTCGTTCTATTCTGGTGAGGGCCAGTTTGCGCTCTTCTGTGAATGGAGTAGTACACAGCATTGTATGAGATCTTCAGTTTCTTGGCAATTTCTCGCATGGAATAGTTTTCATTTCTCAGTTTCATAAGAAAGTCCTTTGTTTCTGGCCATTTTGAGCCTGTAATCGAACCCACACATGCTGTTGCTCCAGATACTCAACTAGTCTAAAGAATAACTTTTTTTTTTATTGCTTCTTTAAATCAGCACAACGTGCCACAACGTGCCATTGGAACACAGGAGTGATGGTTGCTGATAATGTGCCTATGTAGATACTCCTTTAAAAATCTGCCATTTCCAGCTACATAGTCATTTAAAAAATTAACAATGTTTACACTGTATTTCTGATCAATTTGATGTTATTTTTGCTTCCAAAAACAAGGACATTTGTAAGTGACCCCAACTTTTCTTTGTGAATTCAGCAAAAAAATAAATGTCCTCACTGTCAACTGCGCTTATTTTCAGCAAATTTAACGTGTAAATATTTGTATMAACATAAGACTCAACAACTGAGACAAACTGAACAAGTTCAACAAAGGGGGGTCAAAATCAAAAGTAACAGTCAGTATCTGGTGTGGCCACCAGCTGCATTAAGTACTGCAGAGCATCTCCTCCTCATGGACTACACCAGATTTGCCAGTTCTTGCTGTGAGATGCTACCCACTCTTCCACCAAGGCACCTGCAAGTTCCCAGACATTTCTGGGGGGAATGGCCCTAGCCCTCACCCTCCGATCCAACAGGTCCCAGACWTGCTCAATGGGATTGAGATCCGGGCTCTTCGCTGGCCATGGCAGAACACTGACATTCCTGTCTTGCAGGAAACCACGCACAGAACAAGCAGRATGGCTGGTGGCATTGTCATGTTGGAGGGTCATGCCAGGATGAGCCTGCAGGAAGGGTACCACATGAGGGAGGAGGTTGTCTTCCCTGTAACACGCAGCGTTGAGATTGCCTGCAATGACAACAAGRTCAGTCCGATGATGCTGTGACACACCGCTCCAGACCATGAAGGACCCTCCACCTCCAAATCGATCCTGCACCAGAGTACAGGCCTCGGTGTAACACTCATTCCTTCGACGATAAAAGCGAATCTGACCATCACCGCTGGTGAGGCAAAACCGCGACTCGTCAGTGAAGAGTACTTTTTGCCAGTCCTGTCTGGTCCAGCGACGGTGGGTTTGTGCCCATAGGTGACGTTGTTGCCGGTGATGTCTGGTGAGGACCTGCCTTACAACAGGCCTACAAGCCCTCAGTCCAGCCTCTCGCAGCCTATTGCGGACAGTCTGAGCACTGATGGAGGGATTGTGCGTTCCTGGTGTAACTCGGGCAGTTGTTGTTGCCATCCTGTACGTGTTACACGTGGTCTGCCACTGCGAGGACGATCAGCTGTCCGTACTTTCTCCCTGTAGCGCTGTCTTAGGCGTCTCACAGTTCGGACATTGCAATTTATTGCCCTGGCCACATCTGCAGTTATCATGCCTCCTTGCAGCATGCCTAAGGCACGTTCACGCAGATGAGCAGGGACCCTGGGCATCTTTCTTTTGGTGTTTTTCAGAGTCCGTAAAAAGGCCTCCTTTAGTGTCCTAAATTTTCATAACTGTGACCTTAATTGCCTACCGTCTTTAAGCTGTTAGTGTCTTAACTATCGTTTCACAGGTGCATGTTCATTAATTGTTTATGGTTCATTGAACAAGCATGGGAAACGGTGTTTAAACCCTTTACAATGAAGATCTGTGAAGTTATTTGGATTTTTACAAATTATCTTTGAAAGACAGGGCCCTGAAAAAGGGACGTTTCTTTCTTTTTTTGTGGAGTGTGTGGGTGTGTTTTTATTGTATGTCTTTAGTATTTTCTTGTTTATACCTGTTTTGTTTTGTTAGACATGTTTGATGTAAGTTGTTGATGATCATTTTGTATTGTGATTAAACGAATACATTTTTTTTTTATTACTTTGATCAAATAAGCTACTTCTATGCAAATGTTGTTGATCAGTACAATAAAATAAGTCCCAAATGGAATGGAAACAGATTCAGGAAACCGCTCAGGGATTTCACCATGAGGCCAATGGTAACTTTAAAACAGTTACAGAGTTTAATGGATGTGACAGATACATGTGTATCTGTAGCCCTGTAAAATCAGCCAAAACAAGATCAATAACTCACTGCATGCACACATTCCTATTGAACTGTATTGTAAATAGGCCTTGGCTACTTCTTTATTTACCCGGTTTGTCAATATAGATTTACCATTCGAATAAATGATTACCGTTCTGTAGTTAGATTGGTAAAAACAAATATCAAATTGATTGTACTGTTTTTTTTCATCAATGCATACATGGATTAGAGGTCGACCGATTATGATTTTTCAACGCCGATACCGATTATTGGAGGACCAAAAAAGCCGATACCGATTCATCGGCCGGCATTTATTTATTTATTTATTTATTTTTATTTTATTATTTTTTATAAATCTTTTTTTAAATAATTATTCAATTTTTTTTGTAATAATGACAATTACAACAATACTGACTGAACACTTATTTTTACTTAATATAATACATCAATAAAATCAATTTTAGCCTCAAATAAATAATGAAACATGTTCAATTTGGTTTAAATAATGCAAAAACAAAGTGTTGGAGAAGAAAGTAAAGGTGCAATATGTCCCATGTAAAAAAAGCTAACGTTTAAGTTCCTTGCTCAGAACATATGAAAGCTGGTGGTTCCTTTTAACATGAGTCTTCAATATTCCCAGGTAAGAAGTTTTAGGTTGTAGTTATTATAGGACTATTTCTCTCTATACGATTTGTATTTCATATACCTTTGACTATTGGATGTTCATATAGGCACTTTAGTATTGCCAGTGTAACAGTATAGCTTCAATCCCTCTCCTCGCCGCTACCTGGGCTCGAACCAGGAACACATCGACAACAGCCACCCTCGAAGCAGCGTTACCCATGCAGAGCAACGTTTGAAACGCTATTAGCGCGCACCCCGCTAACTAGCTAGCCATTTCACATCGGTTACACCAGCCTAATCTCGGGAGTTGATAGGCTGGAAGTTATAAACAGCGCTTGAAGCATTGCGAAGAGCTGCTGGCAAAATGCACGAAAGTGCTGTTTGAATGAATGCTTACGAGCCTGCTGGTGCCTACTATCGCTCAGTCAGACTGCTCTATCAAATCATAGACTTAATTATAACATAATAACACAGAAATACGAGCCTTAGGTCATTAATATGGTCGAATCCGGAAACTATCATCTCGAAAACAAAACGTTTATTCTTTCAGTGAAATACGGAACCGTTCCGTATTTTTATCTAACGGGTGGCATCCATGAGTCTAAATATTCCTGTTACATTGCACAACCTTCAATGTTATGTCATAATTACGTAAAATTCTGTCAAATTAGTTCGCAATGAGCCAGGCGGCCCAAACCGTTGCATATACCCTGACTCTGCGTGCAATGAATGCAAGAGAAGTGACACAATTTCACCTGGTTAATATTGGCTGTTAACCTGGATTTCTTTTAGCTAAATATGAAGATTTAAAAAATATATACTTCTGTGTATTGATTTTAAGAAAGGCATTGATGATTATGGTTAGGTACACGTTGGAGCAACGACAGTCCTTTTTCGCGAATGCGCACCGCATCGATTATATGTAACGCAGGACACGCTAGATAAACTAGTAATATCATCAACCATGTGTAGTTATAACTAGTGATTATGATTGGTTGATTGTTTTTTATAAGATAAGTTTAATGCTAGCTAGCAACTTACCTTGGCTTCTTACTGCATTTGCGTAACAGGCAGGCTCTTCAGAGCATTGGACTAGTTAACCGTAAGGTTGCAGGATTGAATCCCTGAGCTGACAAGGTAAAAAATCTGTTGTTCTGCCCCTGAACAAGGCAGTTAACCCACCGATCCTAGGCCGTCATTGAAAATAAGAATGTGTTCTTAACTGACTTGCCTAGTGAAAAAAAAATATCGGTCGACCTCAAACATTATTAAGTCGATTAATCGGTCGACCTCAAACATGGATGTCTGAAAAATGTTGATATATAAAAAATGTCTAATGTTGTGATATTGAACTCAAAAGATTCCCAACTATTGAACAGCGCAGTAGCTGAGTTTGTCTGGATTAAGTGCCATTCTGTGACTTTTTTTGTAGTATTATTGTTTTTGTATCGAGTATCGTGATACTAAACCTGGTATTGGTATCGAAGTCAGAATTCTGGTCTTATGACAACACTACACTAGATATTTGACCCGTCTCAAATTCCCTAATAACAATCAAAGGAATGAACTTCAGACTGAATTTATTAATTCAAAAGGATCATAAGACAAGCTTTATTACACCAAGGTCCAAGGATCAAGCAGGCTGTGATATTACAAATTGACTAATCATATGACATCATTCACGTCAAGCTATTGGGAATATAAATGGTCTACTCCCCACCCTCTTTTCTTTCTATGTTCTTCTTCTGCTCTCTCTTTCTCCTCTCTCTCCCTCATGGTGCTTATTTGTTTCTCTGATTTGCATAATGATGACTCACTCTGTTCTGTGCCTCGGGTGGATTCTGGAGCCCTCTTCATCCCTTACTCAAACACAGCCTTTGTTTGGACTCAGCCCCCCCCCCCCCCCCCCTCTCCCAATGTGCTGCTCCCTTAATCAACATTGAGCCCTACCTCTTTTTGTTGTTTTGAAACAGGAGTGTTGCCAAAACTCTCATAACTAGTTTGGCTGCCTGTGCCCATCCCTCCTACACTGCCTGGAAGCAAGTGAGGGAAGTGGGGGTGAGAGGGACAAGGAAAGTTAGAGAAATGCATGGTGATTGGAGAGAAAGGGCAGGGAAAGTAGAGTGTAGAGAAGGTGAGAAGTGTTTCAAGTGAATGAGGCGAGGAGTAAAGAGAGAGATGAGGATTGAAGGACTTGGAAACATCTGGTGAACTGTGCACTTGACAATGAAGAATTAAAATGCATTCTTTGTCACATTTCAAAACAATGTCTTTCTCACATCCTCCCTCTTCTCTCTGTGTTTCTCCAGGATCCAGAGGTGGCTCTACCGGTGCGTCAGCAGTCCAAGGCCTGGTGCTGGTGCATGTGCCTGGGCCTGGCCCTCATGCTGTCTGGCGTGGTGGTGGGAGGGGCCTACCTGTACAGGTACTACATCCTGGAGGTGAGACTGGATTACTCAGACCCCAGCGTCGATCTATGGCTTACTGAATACACTGTAGCTGGCTTGATTCTAATCGAATTGACACTTTTAAGAACTTATTGTATTTGTATACAACATTATAGTTCAAATGTGTAATTGACAAGAGACATGATGCTGGAAAGGTAGAGCTCCATGCAGTAAAAAGTATAAATGTTTTCCACCAAGTGCTGTGTGTCCTCCCGTCCACCAGGAGGGCCAGGTGTTTGTGTGCGGGGTGAAGTACCGTGAAGAAGACATGATGATCCTGGAGGAGGAGGATGTGGAGGTGGACATGCCCTCCAGATTCAAGATGATCCAGGAGAACATCCGTGTACTGGAGGACCAGGAGGTGGCTCTCATCAATGTACCCGTGCCTGAGTTTGACGACAGTGACCCCGCCGACATCGTCCACGACTTCCAAAGGGTAAGGAAATTGAATCAACTTCAACCCTGCTGTTTATTGCTAACCCCTGTGATGTTTATGTAGGGATAACGATCCACAGATCATGTATTTTCTGTATTCAGTGGAGTTCCATGAGGTTGTTCTCTGACTGAGTTTGTTCTGTTGGCTCCCTTCCATAGAGACTGACTGCCTACCTGGACCTGTTCCTGAACAAATGCTATGTCATCCCCCTCAACACCTCCATCGTTATGCCTCCCAAGGACTTCCTGGAGCTGTTGGTCAACATCAAGGTAACAGGAACTGCTTTATGAATTATGTTCCAATAATGATAATAATACATTCGATTTCTTACCCACTTGTCTGGACACCCAATGTAATTCTATACTATTTTTAAAATGAAATAAGACCGTTTTGGTGGTTTTAATAAATGTTTTGAAATTAACCACCCAGTAGCTCTAGCTCATACTGATAGGATATGTTATTCAATGTTGTACCCCTCTTTCTCCCCCCTCCCCCAGGCTGGTACCTACCTGCCCCAGTCCTACCTGGTCCATGAGGAGATGGTGGTGACTGAGCGCCTGGAGGATGTGGAACAACTGGGATACTTCATTAACAACCTCTGCCAGGGCAAAGACACCTACAAGCTGGAGCGCAGAGACAAGATCCTGGGTCAGTACACACAGACCCGTATAAATACACACACATGCACATATACAACACGCATGCATATACATCACAGATCACACACACGCGCTACATAGTTGTTTGGACAAGTGAAGAATTATGCTAACATGCCCAAAAGAAAATGGCTTCTACATTCAGCCATCTTTTGCATGAGATATTGACTGACTGGTCTCTAAGCACACAGTTAGACCTCATATACCTAACACACCTCTCACACAGATGTGCATGCGTTCGCACAAGCGCGTCTTACAAAACTACCACATGGGCATTGCGACATATCTGATTCATACCTTTCCAAAATTATGTTTTCCCAAGTCTTGTATGAGCCTGTATGAAGAACCAATCACCATATTGTGGCAGCTCAAAAGGGTTTTTATCAGGTGTAGATCAGCATTTTATTCTCTCCATCCCCCACATTACAGGTATGCAGAAGCGCGAAGCTCTCAACTGCCACAAGATCCGTCACTTTGAGAACAAGTTTGTGGTGGAGACCTTGATCTGTGAGCCCTAGTGATGTCGTTGTGGCCGTGGGAAAAGTGGCACATCGTCTCTATACAACCTCGCTTCATTTTACTGGGAGCACAGTTGGAGATTTGTAATTGTAGTTTTTTCTGTTTTAAATGTTTCCATTTGTTATTTTACTTCAGGTAGTTTTGTGTGCGTGAGAATTGTAATGTGAAAAGGGGCAATTCGTCTCTGCTTAAAACATGTAAAAAAGGGTAGCAGCGTGTATTTTTTTATTATTATGCACGGATGCAATTCTTCAACAAAAGACCGTAGGGTTCTGTTTTAGGGAGGATCTTTTCGAGGGCGGGACTGCTAGCTTGTCAAATGTTTAGATTACTTGAATAATCTAAAACTGTGATTTAAGGGTTGAATTGATGCAGAACATGTATGGTATAGACTTAATGAAACAGAATCTAATTGTATTTT
The DNA here is from genome assembly GCF_002910315.2 of Salvelinus sp. IW2-2015. NCBI lineage: Eukaryota > Metazoa > Chordata > Actinopteri > Salmoniformes > Salmonidae > Salvelinus > Salvelinus sp. IW2-2015. Next base: position 28,809,719 of record NC_036875.1, read on the forward strand.
TTAGTACAGAAATGAAAATGTTCAAAGGCATGGCAAATTGATACTTTTGTACCACTGAACCTGGTTTTAGAAGGGACTATTCCAAGGAGTTTTCTAGGTTTTATATTTTAATTGTCTGCTGTAACTTAATATACTGCAAATATGATTTCTTAACTGTAAAACATAAGATAAGAGTGTGGATACATGTTTTCTTTCATCTAGCTTTAAGAATAAATCAAAACCAAGACAATTATCAAAAGAATTCTAATCAGGAATGCATTCATTATTATACAGCAAAGTAAAACATACACGCTATCTTTTTTTCACAATTGTTTTTAGTGAATGTTTCTTTCTCCAAATGTACTTCTTTTTTTTCTTTTTTTTATCACTCGTACTAATTTGTATATAACCTCTGTAAAGATATGACCAACACCACAATAAATCTTAAGCCAGTAATACGGATATTGTAGTGTGGCCAGTGTGTTCCTTAATGCCACATTTTACTCTGACAGACTACACATAGATGCTGGTCATACAGGGGATTACATGGAGTTTTTAATTTAACCTTTATTTAACTAGGCAAGTCCGTTAAGCACAAATTCTTATTTACAATGACGGCCTACCCTGGCCAAACCCTAACCCGGACGACGCTGGGCCAATTGTGCGCCGTCCTATGGGACTCCCAATCACGGCCGGTTGTGATGCAGCCTGGAATTGAACCAGGGTCTGTAGTGATGCCTCTAGCACTGAGATGCAGTGCCTTGCACCACTCGGGAGCACCCCCCCCCACCCTCGAGTGGCGTATGCATATTTTAAACCAAATACTTTTAGACTTACTCAAGTAGAATTTTACTGGATGACTTTTACTTGAGTCATTTTCTGTTAAGGTATCTTCACTTTTATGACAATTGGATACTTTTTCCACCACTGTCTATGAGACTCGAAATTGAGCTCAGGTGCATTCTGTTTCCATTGATCATCCTTGATATTTCTACAACTTAATTGGAGTCCACCTGTGGTAAATTCTATTTATTAGACATCATTTGGAAAGCACACACCTGTCTACACAAGGTCCCACAGTTGACAGTGCATGTCAGAGCAAAAACCAAGCCAGGAGGTCGAAGGAATTGTCCGTATAGCTCCGAGACAGGATTGTAGGAAGGGTACCAAAACAATTATGCAGCATTGACAGTCCCCAAGAACACATTGGCCTCCATCATTCTTGAGTGGAAGAAGATTGGAACCACGAAGACTTCCTAGAGCTGGCCACCCGACCAAACCGAGCAATCGGGAGAACCAAGTTTGACCAAGAACCTGATGGTCACTCTGACAGAGCTCCAGAGTTCCTCTGTGGTGATGGGAGAACCTTCCAGAAGGACAACCATCTCTGCAGCACTCCACCAATCAGGCCTCTGTGGTAGAGTGGCCAGACGGAAGCCACTCAATAAAAGGCATGTGACAGCCCGCTTGGAGTTTGCCAAAAGGCACCTAAAGGACTCTGACCATAAGAAACAAGATTATCTGGTCTGATGAAACCAAGATTGAACTCTTTGGCCTGAATGCCAAGCGTCATGTCTGGAGGAAACCTGGCACCATCCCAGCCAAGACAACGCAGGAGTGGCTTCAGGACAAACTTCTGAATGTCCTTCAGAGGCCAGACTTGAACCCGATCGAACATCTCTGGAGAGACCTGAAAATAGCTGTAAAGCGATGCTCCCCATCCAACCTGACAGAGCTTGAGAGGATCTGCAAAGAAGAATGGGAGAAACTCRCCAAATAKAGGTGTGCCAAGCTTGTAGCTTCATAACCTAGAAGATTTGACGCTGTAATCGCTGCCAAAGGTGCTTCAACAAAGGGTCTGAATACTTATGTAAATGTATTATTTCAGTTTCAATATTGCAAACATTTCTAAAAACCTGTTTTTGCTTTGTTATGGGGTGTTGTGTGTAGATTGATGAGGGTGAGAAAAAAAACAATTTAATCCATTTTAGAATAAGGCTGTAACATAACAATGTTGAAAAATCAAGACGACTGAATACTTTCCGAATGCACTGTAAAAGTATAGATGCTTTCCTTTTAATACACATGTTCATTCTTTTACATTTGGCAACCTCATCCATTCCTGTCCTTATGTCAGCCCTATTCATGTGAACACATTTGCCACTTGTTTGAATGTAGTCATGCTGGCTTCGCCTCTGTTGTCATTGGATCCTGTTCACTGTATGCTGTTTATTTTGTGTGGTTGCATTTGCTTACYTTTGCTCCCATAGCAGTATGTCTCATCTCTGATAGCTATCAATTGACGTGTATTATAACTATAAGCCCTGTTATATGATCATAGTGGAAATATCTCTGATTAAGATCCTAATGAGTTGGACCTTGCAGAAGGGTATCATGGGAGAGATGCCAGATGGGTTCTGCGTGTTCACCTTCACACCGACGTARTCAAGGTGATGAGGGTCCTATGGATTTTTCTACAGCATGTAGAGTACATATGCTTTTGTGAGCACCTTTTTGATATTGTTTTGAATAACCAATCCTTACTTTCTCTAATTTTAGTTAGTCCATGTTGGGACAATCTTTTTTAATTTCTCAGAATGATCAAAATTCTGTGACTTACACTCCCATCTCAAGAACATCCTGCTTTCTCTGTCACCCTGTTCTAAACACACACACACACAGATGGCAGGGGAACACGTAGACAGGCGACAAGAAGAGACCGATATAGCAGTCGTTAGACTCCTGTCGTAAGCTAGTTCCCTCTGTGAGGAGGGAGATGCCAGCGATCAATAAGGCTGTCAGCCCAGAGTAGGAAGACTTCCTGTCATAAATTTATGAGGCCTGTGCTGAGTCACTGATTCATGGGATATGTTCTTTGAATTCTGTTGCCTGATGTTCTTGAATGGTTGCTGTCACTTCACACCAGAAAGGATGAATGATTGAATAGCTCTTATATATGTGGGCCACTGCACTGACACAGGTTAGGGACAGGAAGCCTGGTCAAGTCTTGTGGCTCGTGTATTCATAAGGATCGCATCAAATAGATTGAAGTTCAAAATATCTAAGAGACATATCAGTATGACTTCATTTTTGTTAAGAAAAGATACAGTACAGGTTAGAATCTAAAGTGATGTGCATGTGTGTATTTCGGGCTGTACGTGTTTCCATGTTTGCATCGTGGGAACATTGCTCCCAGTTAGAGGAGGAATCTGTGAAGCGTATTTGCACACAGAGGGCTGGCCATCCACTGACCCTGTGGGAGAGCTCAGCTCTGTTGACAGACCACAGAGATGCTGGTAATGCAGGGGATTACATGGAGTGCTATGAGTCTGATGCCTCGTAAAGAGTCACTGATCCCACATACAGTAGAGGCCTTATGGCTAGCTGGTGTCCTGTGTTTCTGCTCGCAGGCCTGGGCTATAGGGTATAACTTACATTGGCATTAGTTGGTCCAGCTGCACCTTATCCACTGACTGGTCTGGAGCACAAACACACTCCCTTGCATTTCAACTTTGGGTGTGATATAGGCTAATCTTGTAACAGCCATATGATCCCTGGGCCTTGAATAAGCCAAAAAATTCAGCTGCCATACCAAGTTTTAAAAAGTGACTTGTCTTTGCACTTGCCGCAAACCCATATCAGATTACCAGTCAAAGATAAATTAAAGATAGAATTGCATTATTAATATACATTCCATCAATCATTGATGCATAACCATGTCATCATGGTATGTATTGATATTTATAATGTGGTGTCGACCATTTCATTGGAACACATTTGTCCCTCATTAAAAGTGTAATAATAACTGAATGCACTGAGGATATATGTATGATACATTTCAGGCTCTTGACACCACTAGTTTAGATGGCTCCTGTTACCTAATCCATCTCAATGAAGTGTGCTTTCGGTGTTGGTTATTTTGCTCAGTGCTAAACATTTGATTCAGCATTGCCAGAATATTCCATTGAAAGAAGTGTAACAAACATTGCCATAAAATCTCTCTCTCTCTAATAATTAGCCTTTGAAATATGACACTCCCAGTATTTGGCTCCAGGTAGACAATTGTATTGAAGACATTGCCTACAAGTCCCAGAGTACTTWGCTTTTTTGTGCATCCTGCCATCAGTGTCAACATACTTTTCCGGTTAGATTTAACTCTGTTGAAAAACACACATCACCACATAGTGTTCCCACAAATGTACATTTGAAAGGGAACGTGTCGTCTTGGTAAGTACCACTTTTGTTTGTTTGTTTTTAATGTAAAGTAAAGCCCAATATTACACCAAAGAAGGTTAGTAAACTAGCTAGCAGACAAGCTAGCACATCGGCTCTGTGTATCTATCGCCATGGTAACGGGCTCGTGCTGTCCTGGCGTTTTGGCAGCTGATTTTGTGGGTATCATCTGATCCATCCTATCCCCAACCAATGACAGGAATAGTGCTATCACCCGCCATCACGTCTTGCTATAAATAAATGTGTCGTGGTGAATTAAGCATATGAAATCCAAACCATTCTCGTGTGTGTGTGAAATTGCATTATACAAGTTCATGCACTTAGAGGTCTCATTTTCTGAGAACACACAAGGATGATTTGTAAATGTATGACGATAGCTGTGTGTTTTCAAAACCCCTAAGTTTCTCCCACTGTTTCCTCAGGTGTGGTGTTATGAACCAGTATGAGGTGGTCCATCAGATTGGAGAGGGGGCATTTGGGAAGGCCTTCTTGGCCCTGGACAGGGACAGAGACTGGGGTGGTGAGAGCCAGTGCGTGGTCAAAGAGATCAACCTCAGAAAGGTACCAACCATAGACTTATCTGTGATGCTCATCAAATCATAACCAAGCCTCTACACAACCGACTGCATTGTTTTAACCAGTAGGCCAGAGATTTGTTATGAGAATTTCCATCCCCTTTTTTGTTGCAATGTCATTCATAGATGTCACCTATGGAAAAGGAAGCATCCAAAAAGGAAGTAATTCTGCTTGCAAAGATGAAGCATCCAAATATCGTCACCTTTTTCAAATCATTTCAGGGTTTGTATTCAGTCAATATGTCTGTCTGTGTGTGTGTGTGTGTGTGTGGGGTGTGTGTGTGTGTGTTGTGTGTGTGTGTGTGTGTGTGTGTGTGTGTGTGTGTGCATACATGCGTACGTGCTTGCTTGTGTGTGATGTTGATCAGTTTATCCTGTCTGAAACAGAGAGCACTAAACTTTACATAGTGATGGAGTACTGTGATGGAGGAGATCTGATGAAGAAGATCAGTATGCAAAGAGGGGTTATGTTTACTGAGGAGCAGGTACAGACACACACACACCACAGGAGGTTGGTGGCACCTTAATTGGGGAGGACTGGCTCATGATAATGGCTGGAGCGGAATGAGTGGAATTGTATCAAATACATCAAACACATGGTTTCCATGTGTTGGATGCCATTCCATTAGCGCCATACCAGACATTATTATGAGCTGTACTCCACTGAGACACACACACACACACACACACACACACACACACACACACACACACACACACACACACACACACACACACACACACACACACAGGGTTCAAGGAAAGACTCATGTAAACTATTTTGTTCCCACTCAGATAGTGGATTGGTTTGTACAGATCTGTTTGGGACTGAAGCACATCCATGACAGGAAGGTTTTGCACAGAGACATCAAAGCACAGGTATTAAACAGCTGTCATAGTCAGACAAAAGCCACATAGACATCAAAGCACAGGTACCACTTATAACAACTTGATCTACTCTGATCATTGTTTTGTTTTTGTATTGCTTTCCTCTAGAATATATTCCTTACCAAGAAGGGGATGAAAGCCAAGCTGGGAGACTTTGGCATTGCAAGAATGTTAAACAAGTGAGTTTCTATGATAGTGGCAGAAGACTCACAGCCAGGAAAGAGACTACTGGTATTTTCTCCATAACAGCTGCTGATTACAGAGAGCTAGGACATGTTCCAACCATGTTATTAACATTCCACATTGCCCCAACCATACTGTTACATTGTGTATTACCACTCATGTATATTTATGTTCTGATGAATGTGATTGGCTAGTACCATGGAGCTTGCCAGGACCTGTGTTGGGACGCCATATTACCTGTCTCCTGAGATCTGTGACAACAGACCGTACAATAACAAAACGTATGTACCATATTATCCTCCCTTCTTTTTATTACTCTCTCTCTCTCACTCTATCTATCGATGTCTTTCTCTCTTATTCACACACAGCCTCCCACTGGACACAGACGTCAGTTCAACGTCTAGTTTTGATTTACATTTGTTGGAGTTGTCAACTAACATGAATTCAACATGAAATCAACAACAAAAAATCACCATGCTGTTGGATTTAGGTAAAAAATTGGGTGAAAAAAAARATGAAATCCAGTTAGTTTGTCATCACATAGCTTTTTTGGGTTGAAATGATGTGGAAACAACGTTGATTCATCCAGTGTCTTGGCCTGCAAAAGTAAAAGCCAAAATGTCAGTGTTGTGTTTTGGTGAAATTAGCTACTGTAACTCTACCTAGCACACCCACAAGATTTCCTGTTATGCTGTTATGAGTTTAGACAACCCAAAAATAGACCCTGTGTTACTTTCTACCAATAACATATGTCGGCGGTGTCTAATATGGTGATATGTTACCTGATGAGACACTGACTGACTGTGGGGAGAAGTTAACACATTTATTCAGTATATGGACATAACTGTTGTGTTGCAAACACCTTGCTCCATCTGAACAATCAAAACATTGTGTGACATAACGTATTTCGTGTTGGAACTTGTGTGTTTGTGTAAACCGTGAAGCAAGCATACAGGACTGTAGAGCATTAGCTAGCTGCCTGATCAATCAGCCATGTGGCTGCAACAACGCCACAATATTTTCCATCATACTCTCATTCTGGCTTGTCTGAAATGGGTGTCCTCCCTCCATTAATAGGCGCACATACACATACACACTTTGTCTAGGCAGCTATTGTTCTGCTTTCTAGAACTGGGCTGTTTTGACACTAGCTGGGATAGAGAGGGCGCTCCCTGAGTTTCACTGTCATTTATGTGTCATTTCCCCTCTATTAGCTCATCATATATATCAGTAACTGCCATCCACCATTACCACAGTTGCAAAGTATCCTTGTGCATTTTATAATGATTGCTCTTATATTCAACAACAATCTTTGACTGGTTCTCTCTGTTCCTCAGGGATATATGGTCTCTGGGCTGTGTCCTGTATGAGCTCTGCACCCTCAGACATCCAGTAAGCACTGCTACAAACACACGAATGCACACACATATGCACATGCAATTCAATTCACTATCTCAATAGTATTTCTCTCCACCTGCAGTTTGAGGGCAACAGCCTGAGGCAGCTGGTAGTGAAGATCTGTAGGGGGCGCTATAACCCAGTCTCCACCCGCTACTCCTACGACCTGCGCCTGCTGGTCACTCAGCTGTTCAAGGTCAGCCCGCGAGACCGGCCCTCCGTCAACTCTGTCCTCAAACGGCCCTTCCTGGAGAAACACATCAGCAAACACCTGGACCCCCAGGTAACTACTAGGGTACCAAGAAAGGGACTGGAGGCTCGGCCGGTAACCTTTCTATACGTTCCCCCTTAGGCTTAGATAATTATAAACAAAGGGGTGACTTTCTGTTTACAGAAATTAACATTGAAATCTTTTTGGGTTGAAACGGTTAAACAAAACTTGCACAACCCAAATGTCCTAACTACTCACACTTTGTAGAAGTCTTGTGACTTCTTGTCAAGAACAGATATTATTAGCTTGCATGTTTGTGTGTGTGTTTTTGGTTTTACTATCCTTGTGMGGACCAGAAGTCCTCACAAGGATAATAAAACAAGGAACATTATGCCAGTCCCCTCAAGAAAACATATTTTAGCCTTAGGGGTTAGGTTTATGGTTAAGGTTACAATTAGGGTTACAATTAGGGTTAGGAGTTAAGGGTTTGGGGTTAAGGTTAGGTTAAGGACTAGGGAAAATAGGATTTTGAATGGGAATCAATTGTTTGGTCCCCACAAGGATAGTAAAACAAACATGTACAGTGTGTGTGTGTTATTGTATTATTGTGTTAACTTCAGGATGTCCTGTGCTGTTTCCTTACTCTGTTCTGGGTGTTTCTAGGTCATTGAGGAGGAATTCAGCCACACAGTGCTGCACAGAAAGAGAGCTGCAGGCCCACTGCCTAGAGTGCGGGCCGCACCAGTACAGATCACCGGTACACACGCTTAAGGGACATAAGCGAAAAGATTGTATTGCTGTATTTCTGTCTGAGTCCAAACATCCCCTTAACATAATCATTAGCTTTTCTCAGAATGGTTTCAGCCACACATTACCCAACAACAAAGTTTCCTACTTAAATAGGCTTGGCTCATAGGCTTGGCTTCACAGTAGCTGTGATGAAATGTTGTCAGTTACACCACCTGGTGGTTAGGGTCATAGCATTCTCTCCAATATCTGTTCATCGTCATCAGAATACATTCACTAAAACTCTTGGCCTCAAAACCAGTTGCACAGAACTGAACTGTGAGCACAGTTCAAAGATTCCTGGGCATGAAATGTAACTGACGTCAGCCGTGTCTCTCATTCTCAGAGTACAATCATCTGGTGAATGGCAATAGATGTTGTCATTCTATTAGGAAGCATGCCAGTGCTGACGTCAATTCTGGCACCTGTATTGTTATGGTACCATTATAGCAACATTGGCTTGTCTGGGTATGCCAACTCAACATCACAATGATGTCAAATCAAATCAAATTGTATTTGTCACATGCGCCGAATACAACACCTTACAGTGAAATGCTTACTGAATAGCCCTTAACCAACAATGCTTTAAGAAGATTTTAAGAAAGTAAGTGTTAAGTAAAAAATAGAAAATAAAAAACAAAAGTAACAATTAATCAAACAGCAGCAGTAAAATAATAATAGCGAGCCTACAGTTGAAGTCGGAAGTTTACATACACTTAGGTTGGAGTCATTAAAACTATGTTTTTCAACCACTCCACACATTTCTTGTTAACAAAATATAGTTTTGGCAAGTCGGTTAGGACATCTACTTTGTGCATGACACAAGTCATTTTTACAACAATTGTTTACAGACAGATTATTTCACATTTATCACAAATCCAGTGAATCAGAAGTTTACATACACTAAGTTGACTGTGCCTTTAAACAGCTTGGAAAATTCCAGAAAATTATCTCATGGCTTTAGAAGCTTCTGATAGGCTAATTGACATCATTTGAGTCAATTGGAGGTGTACCTGTGGATGTATTTCAAGGCCTACCTTCAAACTCAGTGCCTCTTTGCTTGACATCATGGGAAAATCAAAAGAAATCAGCCAAGACCTCAGAATTTTTTTCTCCAAATGCCTGAAGGTACCATGCTCATCTGTACAAACAATAGTACGCAAGTATAAACACCATGGGACCACGCAACCGTCATACCGCTTAGGAAGAAGACGCGTTCTCTCTCCTAGAGATGAACGCACTTTGGTGCGAAAAGTGCAAATCAATCCCAGAACAACAGGAAAGGACCTTGTGAAGATGCTGGAGAAAACAGGTACAAAATTATCGATATCCACAGTAAAACGAGTCCTATATCAACATAACCTGAAAGACCGCTCAGCATGGAAGAAGCCCCTGCTCCAAAACCGCCATAAAAAAAGCCAGACTACGGTTTGCAACTGCACATGGGGACAAAGATTGTACTTTTTGGTCTGATGAAACAAAAATAGAACTGTTTGGTCATAATGACCATCATTATGTTTGGAGGAAAAAGGGGGAGGCTTGAAAGCCGAAAAACACCATCCCAACCATGAAGCACGAGGGTGGCAGCATCATGTTGTGGGGGTGCTTTGCTGCAGGCGGGCCTGGTGCACTTCACAAAATAGATGGCGGCATGAGGGAGGACAATTATGTGGATATATTGAAGCAACATCTCAAGACCTCAGTCAGGAAGTTAAAGCTTGGTCGCAAATGGGTCTTCCAAATGGACAATGACCCCAAGGATACTTCCAAAGTTGTGGCAAAATGGCTTAAGTACAACAAAGTCAAGGTATTGGAGTGGCCATCACAAAGCCCTGACCTCAATCCCATAGAAAATTTGTGGGCAGAACTGAAAAAGTGTGTGCGAGCAAGGAGGCCTACAAACCTGACTCAGTTACACCAGCTCTGTCAGGAGGAATGGGCCAAAATTCTAAGTTTGTGGAAGGCTACCCAAAATGTTTGACCCGAGTTAAACAATTTAAAGGCAATGCTACCAAATACTAATTGAGTGTATGTAAACTTCTGACCCACTGGGAATGTGATGAAAGAAATAAAAGCTGAAATAAATCATTTTCTCTACTATTATTCTGGCATTTCACATTCTTAAAATAAAGCGGTGATCCTAACTGACCTAAGACAGGGAATCTTTACTAGGATTAAATGTCAGGAATTGTGAAAAACGGAGTTTAAATGTATTTGGCTAAGGTGTATGTAAACTTCCGACTTCAACTGTATATACAGGGGGTACCGGTACAGAGTCAATGTGCGGGGGCACCGGATGGTCGAGGTAATTGAGGTAATATGTACATGTAGGTAAAGTGAATATGCATAGATAATAACCAGAGAGTAGCAGCAGCGTAAAAAAGGGGTCTGGGTAGCCCTTTGATTAGCTGTTCAGGAGTCTTATGGCTTGGGGGTAGAAGCTGTTTAGAAGCCTTTTTGATCTAGATTTGGCGCTCCGGTACCGCTTGCCGTGCGGTAGCAGAGAGAACAGTCTATGACTAGGGTGGTTGGAGTCTTTGACCATTTTTATGGGCCTTCCTCAGACACCGCCTGGTATATAGGTCCTGGATGGCAGGAAGCTTGGCACCAGAGATGTACTGGGCCGTATGTATTTCCCTCTGTAGTGCTTTGCGGTCGGAGGCCGAGCAGTTGTCATACCAGGCAGTGATGCAACCAGTCAGGATGCTCTCGATGGTGCAGCTGTAGAACCTTTTGAGGATCTGAGGACCCATGCCGAATCTTCTCAGTCTGCTGAGGGGAAATAGGTTTTGTCGTGCCCTCTTCATGACTGTCTTAGTGTGTTTGGACCATGATAGTTTGTTGGTGATGTGGACACCAAGGAACTTGAATCTCTCATCCTGCTCCAATACAGCCCTGTCGATGAGAATGGGAGTGTGCTTTGTCCTCCTTTTCCTGTAGTCCACAATCATCTCCTTTGTCTTGATTACGTTGAGGGAGAGGTTGTTGTCCTGGCACCACACGGCCAGGTCTCTGACCTCCTCCCTATAGGCTGTTTCATCATTGTCGGTGATCAGGCCTACAACTGTTGTGTCATTGGCAAACTTGATAATGGCGTTGGAGTCGTGCCTGGCCATGCAGTCACAAGTGAACAGGGAGTACAGGAGGGGACTGACCATGCACCCCTGAGGGGCCCCCGTGTTGAGTATCAGCGTGGTGGATGTGTTGTTACCTACCCTTACCACCTGGGGGCAGCCCGTCAGGAAGTCTAGGATCCAGTTGCAGAGGGAGATGTTTAGTCCCAGGGTCCTTAGCTTAGTGATGAGCTTTGAGGGCACTATGGTGTTGAACGCTGATCTGTAGTCAATGAATAGCTATCTCACATAGGTGTTGCTTTTGTTCAGGTGGGGAAGGGCAGTGTTGAGTGCAATAGAGATTGCATCATCTGTGGATCTGTTGGGGCGGTATGCAAATTGGAGTGGGTCTAGGGTTTCTGGGATAATGGTGTTGATGTTAGCCATGACCAGCCTTTCAAAGCACTTCATGGCTACAGACTTGAGTGCTACCTGTCAGTATTCATTTAGGCAGGTTGCCTTAGTGTTCTTGAGCACAGGGACTATGGTGGTCTGCTTGAAACATGTTGGTATTACAGACTCAGTCAGGGACAGGTTGAAAATGTTAGTGAAGGCACTTGCCAGTTAGTCAGCGCATGCTGGGAGTACACATCCTGGTAATCCGTCTGGCCCTGCGGCCTTGTGGATGTTGACCTGTTTAAAGGTCTTCCTCACATTGGCTACAGAGAGAGTGATCACACGGTGTTACTTGCCTCGAAGCGAGCATAAAAGTAATTTAACTCTTCTGGTAGGARCGTGTCACTGGGAAGCCCGCGGCTGTGCTTCTCTTTGTAGTCTGTAATGGTTTAGCAAGCCCTACCACATCCGACGAGAATCGGAGCCAGTGTAGTACGATTCAATCTTAGTCCTGTATTGACGCTTTGCCTGCTTAATGGGTCGTCGGAGGGCATAGCAGGATTTCTTATAGGCTTCCGGGTTAGAGTCCCGCTCCTTGAAAGCGGCAGCTCTACCCTTTAGCTCAGTTCGGATATTGCCTGTAATCCATGGCTTCTGGTTGGGGTATGTACGTACGGTCACTGTGGGGACGACGTCATCGATGCACTTATTGATGAAGCCAGTGACTGATGTGGTGTACTCAATTCCATCGGGGGAATCCCGGAACACATTCCAGTCTGTGATAGCAAAACAGTCCTGTAGCTTGTGATATTTCATCACAATGATTTACCTCCTATCTGTTAGCTGCATACTGTATGTATCTCCTTTTTAATTCATCCTCTGTTGGGTCCAGAAATAGTCCCCAAAGCCAGAGTCTCAGAGAGGCCTCCTCCTCGGTCGAAGCCTGGGCCCTCGGTGAAGAAACCGCCCCCCAAACCAGATTGGAAACCCCCTACCAGAGTCATGCCACAGCACAAAGTAACTCACCTGTCTAAAGATCAACTATATCAGTTACTCCTACAGTAGCCTACTACTGTATAACAGCTACAACATGAAAGCATGTTCCTAGAACTGTACCACTGAAATTCCATTTTATCTTGTTCCATCTTATCTTTTGGGTTTATGTTTTTGTTCATCAGCCGTTTCATCCACGAGCAGCACAGATTAGGGTTCCAGTGGCCAGACAATACGGTCAACAGAACCCCYGGTGGGACGGTCAGGCTGAAGTCAACCCTTACGACCACCACTATGCCCAGCTGGACGCCATCCAGAGGAGATACTCTCCTCTACCTCCTCGTCCTCCTCTTCCCTTCTGTCATCCTCCGGTGGTTCAGGAGAGACCTGTGGAGCGCTATGATGACAGAGAGAATCACCCAGAACCTTATCAATTGTGAGTGTTCAGTCAAGCATAACCATAATTATAGAATAATGAAGTGTTCTTCAAACCTGGTCCTTGCGAGATACAGGGTTTGCAGGCGTTTGTTAATTTGTGTGTGTTCGGCCTTCAGGGTGGCTGCTGCTCATGATGAATACCGCCAGAGGAGACAGGAGGCCAACCAGTACAAGCTGAGGGCAGAGAAACAGCTGGTGGGTCTCAGGCTGTATTATGCTGAAACAGAAGCCAGCAAACAGCTGGCTGTTAAATACTAGAAAAACTGGATATGCTGCTGATGTATTGTAACTGTAATATCTGTAAATATGAACCCTGGCCCTTCCTTTTTTCACCCCCAGGGCCTGCGGCCCTCCACAGCAGACACTGAGCGTTACAGACAGCCTGAGCAGGACCAGGGGGCAGGGCGACCTGCACATCCACCCACACCTCACGACAGGAGGCAGGATGGGCAGCAGGTAAGACGGAACGGCAGGAGAAGGTGCAGAAAAGTGAATACGTGATTTATTGTTTATTTGTCAAACATTCAGGTTCATGTCTATATGTATAGGAGTATCTACGGAAGTTGCAGCACATCAGACAGCAATATTATAATGAGATGAGAGATATCAGAATGAGAGCTGATGCTGAGGTAAACACAACAACATATTGACATAAAGGTTTCTCTGTCATTCCCTATGCCCTACCATTCTTTATCACAACCACGTGCTATCTGCATAACACCACTGCACGTTTCTAATACCATTCTCACTGTACCAAACACAGATTTTTCCAGAATTTAAGTCTATATAATGACATTGATATTAACAGAACAGACATATATTTTCAGCCCCAGCCACAAGTGAAACCAGGCACATACCTGGTAGAGAAGCCTAGACACATAGAGCCACCAACACATAGTGGAGACCAGGACAGAGACAGACCCCAACCTGACCAGGTAAGACCAGGGGCTTATTGCGAACGTTCACATAGAAATGGATTGTGTTAAACAGAAGTCTCTCACAAGAAATAATAATTTCAGGCCTGTATCTTACATTTCTATCTGCAACATTTAGGACATTGAAGGGGCCCTGAGACAGATCAGGCAGGAGAACAGACTGGAGAGGAGAGAGCTACAGAAGAAGCACAAAGACAAGAAAGCTATCATGTTTGAGATCAAGTTAAATGACGAAAGGATTCAAGAGGATGAAGACAAAGAAAAAGAGGAGAAGAGGGATGAGGAGAGAATAGAGGAGGACAAAAAGGAAGACGAGAAAGAGGTAAAAGATGACATGTTACCATGTTGCCCAAGTGAGTATGTTCATTTCAACGTGGTGTGTGACTTCACTTAGGACAATGGTGGGGCTCTCAAGCATCTCACCGTTTACCCGGTGTGTGTGTCTGTGTCTGTCTGTGTGTCTGTGTGTCTGTGTGTCTGTCTCTCTGTCTGTCTGTCTGTCTGTGAGTGAGGTGGACCCACTGAACCAGACCCTGAGCTTCCAGGCAGGGGAGGACCTGAGGCACAGGGATTGGTCCGGGGCAGGATTGGGGGCAGGGCAGGATGAAGGCACCCCCAGGTCTGAGGTGAGGAAGGGGTGGGGCCAGGCAGCACCACAGACCCTACTGGATGCCCTGGCTGAGATGGACGTGTCATCAGTGTGTACCACCATGGCTGTGCCTGAACTGGGTGAGTGGAAGGGACACAATGGAAGAATCTGAATTGCATACTCCTCGCGTCCTCTCTCCTTGCCTCCTTCTCAAAACCCATTGGATGAGAAAGCCAGCGGTCCTCCAATGGGTTTTGAAGCGGCCAGGACCAATACCTCCTCTGTCCTTCGTGTTCCAGAAACCGATAAGTGGTCAAGGAGAGTGTCAATTCGTTAGTAGGCGAACCGAGGAGTATGCTACCCTCCTCAATTACCTACTTCGCCAAAGGATCCACAAGAGTATCCTCCCAGCGGCAAGTGCGGATGTGTTTTTTAATCCGCCACACCCCCTTTAAATCAGCTGTTGTTTTCTTGCAGGAGGAAAACTTAAACATTTAAAAACTATACGCTACTTATCCTTTAATCTATAAAATGTCTTGAACAACTAACTTAAATAGTTTTACGAATGTACACATTTATTTTGGAATTTCACCCTGTATATGGAATTTGCCTGATGACATGTGATTGGAGAAGGAGTCTAACTTCATACAAGTGCATTTTTGTCCACTTTCCCTCTCCTTGCCGCCTCTCCTCAAGAGAGGACGCAGGAGTTTAAAAAAACCAATTAAGATCTTCCCTTAGTGTCAGTGTTCAGCAGGGTCAGTACTGTACTCTCTTCCTTCCCCCAGGTGACGCTGCAGATCTCAAGGGGAAGGCAATAGGGGAGAGGAGACAGTGGGGAGAGGGTCCCCCCAACACCCTGCTCCATGCTTTGGGCCAGGCTGAGCTAACCTCCACCCTGGACTCCGTAATGCCAGGTCAGACTCCTCTTAGACTTGACCCCAGGGTTTTAGATTGATAGGGAGAATCTCGATTGTATACTCATCGCGTCCTCTCTCCTCGCCTTCTCAAAACCCATTGGTGGAGAAAGTCACATGGACGGGACCTCTGGCTTTGGGTTTTGAGAAGGAGGCGAGGAGAGAGGAGGATGCAATTGAGATTCTTCCCAAGTCTAGGATTCTCAAATACAAGAGCACAGCAATTAGACACCTTTCTCCTTCCCTCTTAGAACCATTGACTGAGAAAGACCGCGCCAAGGAGCAGGAGAAAGAGGGAGCCGAAACAAAGGAAAAAGCAGAGGAGAATAAAGACTCAGATGTGGAGATGGACGAGGAGCGTCTAGAGCCCAGGTCGGATGATGACGACACGTGAGTGTGACACTGGTTTGATGCTGACAATGTGCTTGTGTTACTAGGCCAACCTTTATGACATTTCTCAATCTCTCCTTCCTCAGGAACTTTGAGGAGTCTGAAGATGAGCTGAGAGAGGAGGTGGCAGAGTCAATGATGAACCTTTTTATAATGGAGGATGGAGAGAGTGTGAAAGAGGAGGGAGAGAAGGTTGTAACAGATGGAGTAGTGGGGGAAATAGAGTTAGTCAGGAAACTAGATCTCCAGCAAATACACCCTGTGATAGAGCCCACTGGTTACACCTCCATAGAGGGTAAACCCTCTCAGACTCAAGCTGTAGGGTGTGAGACTCGGGCAGAGCAACCAAGGGATACCCAGGTTTCAGACGAGGACTGTGAGGCCAATAAGAAGCAACAGCCAGAAAATTAGTTTTCATATTATTTAGATTTAAGTGAAACGATGACAAGGACCTTGTTATTGGATTCCTTTCTACAAAAAACAGCAAGTTTGAGTAAGCTGTCTTTATAATTTTCAGCAAAATAACTTGCATATTTTTTTCTTGGCTATAGACGTCACAGGAGGTCGGTGGCACCTTAATTGGGGAGGATGTCCTCATGGTAGTGGCTTGAGTAGATTGGTATCAAATACATGGTTTTGCTCCGCTGCAGCCTTTATTATGAGCCGTCCTCACCTCAGCAGCCTTCACTGCAAACCTGTGGCAAGAATAGGTAACACTTGGCCCAAACTTGAACCTAGTAGACATCTTACATTTTTCTAAACTGCAGGTTAAAGTTTGGTGCTACCTAGTCTTGCCATAGGTTAGCAGTATAACATAAGCAGGCAGACAAGTATTTGGGTGTTGAAAATGTTTCAGTATTGTGGTTACATGGCGCAACTTCTAAAGACTAAATCCAAATAAAATACAACAAGGTAGAATTTTTTTTATTCAGACATGAACAATACATGTACTTTTCCAAAAGCAAGCATTGTTTGTAAATTTTCTGCACATTAAATCAGTAACATTTGAGCCATGGTCCCTTACAGAGAAGGCGGAGAAAAAAATAAAAATAGCACAATGATATTTGGTCATTCTTCGCAGGTGAAACCAGTACAGAAACCTCTATTCAGGATCAAATGCTTTTTGAGTGTAAATGTATAAATAGAATGTCCACCACGTCACTTCACTGTAACTCTATCAAGACAGAGCAGGTAAGATAAGCATTCTTATTTATTCATATTAATAAAGCCAGCAAAGCGCCGATAGACCATCAGCGATACAACATTCTCGGCCAATCAGGCCTGTGAGTGCTGCAGAGGGGAGGGGCTTCAGTCTGAGGTGGGAGTGATTGGTCTTCCTTCTTCGCTGCTGTGTTCCCATCAGAGGTTCCATGGAAGACAGGAAGCTAGAGTCAAACTCATGGTTTGAGAAACGGTGTACGGACCGCCGGGAGTTCCGCCGGATCTTCATCGTGCCGCCAACGACAGGGTCAGGATGGTCTCCATGGCAGTGGCATAGCTGTCCTCGCTGTCGGCCAGGAAGCCAGTCTGTCCACCCTCGTAGGGAACCACGATGTCCAGCTTGGGGTAGCCGGACTTGTGAACCAGGAGTCCCTGCAGCCATACATTCTACGACACCTGAGACAGAAGAGAGGCAGAGTAGGGACAGGGATCACATTTACATTTAAGTCATTTAGCAGACGCTCTTATCCAGAGCGACTTACAAATTGGTGCATTCACCTTATGATATCCAGTGGAACAACCACTTTACAATAGTGCATCTAACTCTTTTAAGGGGGGGGGGGGTTAGAAGGATTACTTTATCCTATCCTAGGTATTCCTTAAAGAGGTGGGGTTTCAGGTGTCTCCGGAAGGTGGTGATTGACTCCGCTGACCTGGCGTCGTGAGGGAGTTTGTTCCACCATTGGGGTGCCAGAGCAGCGAACAGTTTTGACTGGGCTGTGCGGGAACTGTACTTCCTCAGAGGTAGGGAGGCGAGCAGGCCAGAGGTGGATGAACGCAGTGCCCTTGTTTGGGTGTAGGGCCTGATCAGAGCCTGAAGGTACGGAGGTGCCGTTCCCCTCACAGCTCCTGTCTCTTATACACATCTAGATGTGTATAAGAGACAGTCTTAGTAGCGGATGCGAGCTTCAACTGGAAGCCAGTGGAGAGAGCGGAGGAGCGGGGTGACATGAGAGAACTTGGGAAGGTTGAACACCAGACGGGCTGCGGCGTTCTGGATGAGTTGTAGGGGTTTAATGGCACAGGCAGGGAGCCCAGCCAAAAGCGAGTTGCAGTAATCCAGACGGGAGATGACAAGTGCCTGGATTAGGACCTGCGCCGCTTCCTGTGTGAGGCAGGGTCGTACTCTGCGAATGTTGTAGAGCATGAACCTACAGGAACGGGTCACCGCCTTGATGTTAGTTGAGAACGACAGGGTGTTGTCCAGGATCACGCCAAGGTTCTTAGCACTCTGGGAGGACACAATGGAGTTGTCAACCGTGATGGCGAGATCATGGAACGGGCAGTCCTTCCCCGGGAGGAAGAGCAGCTCCGTCTTGCCGAGGTTCAGCTTGAGGTGGTGATCCGTCATCCACGCTGATATGTCTGCCAGACATGCAGAGATGCGATTCGCCACCTGGTTATCAGAGGGGGGAAAGGAGAAGATTAATTGTGTGTCGTCTGCATAGCAATGATAGGAGAGACCATGTGAGGATATGACAGAGCCAAGTGACTTGGTGTATAGCGAGAATAGGAGAGYGCCTAGAACAGAGCCCTGGGGGACACCAGTGGTGAGAGCACGTGGTGCGGAGACAGATTCTCGCCACGCCACCTGGTAGGAGCGACCTGTCAGGTAGGACGCAATCCAAGCGTGGGCCGCGCCGGAGATGCCCAACTCGGAGAGGGTGGAGAGGAGGATCTGATYGTTCACAGTATCAAAGGCAGCCGATAGGTCTAGAAGGATGAGAGCAGAGGAGAGAGAGTTAGRTTTAGCAGTGCGGAGCGCCTCCGTGACACAGAGAAGAGCAGTCTCAGTTGAATGACTAGTCTTGAAACCTGACTGATTTGGATCAAGAAGGTCATTCTGAGAGATAGCAGGAGAGCTGTCCAAGGACGGCACGTTCAAGAGTTTTGGAGAGAAAAGAAAGGGATACTGGTCTGTAGTTGTTGACATTGGAGGGATCGAGTGTAGGTTTTTTCAGAAGGGGTGCAACTCTCGCTCTCTTGAAGACGGAAGGGACGTAGCCAGCGGTCAAGGATGAGTTGATGAGCGAGGTAAGGGAGAAGGTCTCCGGAAATGGTCTGGAGAAGAGAGGGGATAGGGTCAAGCGGGCAGGTTGTTGGGCGGCCGGCCGTCACAAGACGCGAGATTTCATCTGGAGAGAGAGGGGAGAAAGAGGTCAAAGCACAGGGTAGGGCAGTGTGAGCAGAACCAGCGGTGTCGTTTGACTTAGCAAACGAGGATCGGATGTCGTCGACCTTCTTTTCAAAATGGTTGACGAAGTTTGGCATCACGAGTTTGGCATTTACAATACTTGTCTAAAAGATAAGATTAATACCCAAGCCAAAATGCTCGTTCCACATAGTGTGCACGCCAATGGTGCCATCCATCAGCTCCCTCTTTAGCTCCTCAAAGGAAGCGTTGAGTTTAAACTCTACCCTGTCAGTCACACACAGCTCCTGGCCCAACCCCTTAGCATCAACACTATCCTCATCCTCCTGGTTATGGCAGCAACCAATCAACACCAGTCTGAGACTCCCGCCCTCCCGGGCCCGCCCCTTTCCTCTCCAGAAGCTTCTGAAATGCCCTTTTCTGTAGCCGGTAGTCTTTTTCTGGTCAGAACTGACCCACGGACACTATCGAATGGCACTTCCTGTCTCACCTCATCCTCCAATGGCATGTCAATGAAGAAACGGACGTCACAGGGCAGGTAGACCATGCCTGTGCAGCTGGGGAGGCGCCACAGAGCCGGGATGTGGCCCAGTGTCCAGGTTGAGTTGACCATGATGACATCGCTGCAGGAGCCAGCTAGGCCGTAGAGCAGAGCGAAGGCACAGTAGTACATCACCTTAACCGTACTAAGGACAGGATTAGTAGAGATGTAGTCTGCATTGTTGAACCTGTAGGGATTGTAGGAGGGAGTGGATGATTACAAATACTGCAGAGGAAAATCAATTTGATAACTAGGCCTATAACAAAGACACACTATTAAAGAGCACATTATCTTCAGTATCACAATTAATAACAATATCAATATGCTTTATGTAATTAAAATAAACAGTACTGACCTGGGGTTCCTCTCACCACAGAAAGCATGTTGAGTTTTTTGTTTTTTTACAGCGACAGTGCACATTAATCAACGTTTCAGTAAAAGTGCCAGTTTTAGCCAGCTGGCTAATTTTCAACCGCAGTCCCTGGGCAGGTTATTGTCAGTACTGACGGTGGGGAAGTGCACATAGCTGCCCACCCTGCATCCTCCCAGGTAGCGGAAGATAGGCAGAGTGAAGGCATAGCCCATGAAGTCCAAATAAGAGGCCTGGTATAAAGGATGTGAGGGCTTCCCAGCCCAGGCACATGGTGTCCATGCTCTGCCCCAGCAGGGTAAAGTGAGGGTAGGAGCTAGCCTCAAGCAAGAGACGGTTCTTCAGGAATATGAAAGTCACTGGACGAGACAGCCTGATGWTGAATCATTGTCGTGGCACCCTCCAGAATCTACTCCCCCGTGACACCGGTGTACACAACAGAGATGTTTGGGTATCTACAGGTGGGAAGACACAGAAGAGACATCTCAACATATCAGGAGATGAAGTAATGGAAAACACAGGTTATGAAGCTCATGAGCACTCTATGAATGCATTGAAATCTAAAAATAGGCTCAGACAGTGTAAACCTGCCTATTCTGACTTCTCTGTAGCCACATTCGGACACCCATGGCCAGTAGAAACAAGCAGCGTCAGCACCAAGTTCAGACACACACATGGCAGCACCATGGCCCATACTAATCTGTTAAAAGACAGGAAGAATTATACTACTAGCGATAACACCATGGTGGCTGACTGACTGGTTCTCAGTAGCTAGTTAGCTATGAATTTAACACCAGTATTTGACAATGTTATGTCGATACAATGAACTCCGATTTTAAAATGTATTTTCTTAGTCATAGATATGGCTACTAGCTAGCTATGACTGTCACTTGTTCTTTCTTCATATAGCCAGTTTCTGTTGGCAATAACTGTAAGGTTAAGATAACTACGATCTGCATTTACTACGACAGGTGTTAGAAACAAAGCAACATAATTTATTTAATGATTATTACCTGATGAAGTCGCATGAGCACAGAGACAGATGATGATGATGATGATGATCATGGCCAGCCATCTTGACAACACAAACTTTGACACCGGAAGTATTTGTAGCGCTGTCTTTTGAGGTGCGTGTATGTGATTGGTCCATATTTAGTCGTTTACATAGGATGTCAGAATTAAAGCTACACGCTGCTTGATGGCTAAAATATGCATTGGTGGAAAAAGTACCCAATTGTCATTCTTGAGTAAAAGTAAAGATACCTTATTATTAGAAAATGACTAAAGTAAAAGTGAAAGTCACCCAATAATATACTACTTGAGTAGAAGTCTAAAAGTATTTGGTTTTAAATATACTTAGTATCAAAGTAAATGTAATTGCTAAAATATACTTAAGTATCAAAAGTAAAAGTACAAGTATAAATCAAATTCCTTATATTAAGGAAACCAGATGGCACAATTCCAACACTCAAGACATAATTTACAAATGAAGCATTTGTGTTTAGTGAGTCCGCCAGATAAGAGGATGAACAGGGATGTTCTCTTGAGTGTGTGAATTGGACCATTTTCCAGTCCTGCTAAGCATTCAAAATGTAACAAGGGCTTTTGGGTGTCAAGGAAAATGTATGGAGTAAAAAGTATATCATTTTCTTTAGGAATGTAGTGAAGTAAAAGTAAAAGTTGTCAAAAATATAAATAGTAAAGTAAAGTACAGAAAACTACTAAAGTAGTATTTTCAAGTATTGTTATTTAAGTACTTTACACCACTGAAAATATGCAGTTGAACACAACTAACTAGTATTCAGATGGACATTTTAAAGACATTAAAAGTGCCATAATAGTGTGACTGTTCACATACACTTGCTGTGCAAGATACATGTTATTCAGACAACTACTCAGACAACTACTCAATGCTACATAAAGAGAATGACACCAGTACTGGGAATGTTCAAATTTAGCACAAGATTAGTGCTGATGACTTAGATGAGCGATAGAGGTCTTTGGCTATTCAGGCCAAGATACAGTAGCCTCAGTATTGGTTCCTTCATAGTCATGTTAGTTGTTCACTATTGTGAGTTGTGTCTTTTCTCCATACAGAAGACTCGAGAGACTCTTGGTCTGGTTCTTGAAGTTCCAGTAGCAGGCTGGGGTGCAGGCAAATAAGATGAAGGGCACCCTGTGTAGTCCAAATATGTTGTAGCACGGCCAGATCACCTTGAGTCCAGGTCCGTACATAGAACCCCTACAGCAGTCACATACACTCACCCTGGCAACACAAAAAAACATGCACACACACACTACGACACAAGTCACCCCTTTAACCTCTTTAAAGCATGGCCTTTAGCTATTATAATGTACTTGATCAGTTGTATCTGACCAGGGCTGTGTGTACCTGCTGAGGGCTAGCTGTGCCTCAGTGGGCAGGCTGGCATAGCGCAGGCAGGGGTCTGTGAGAGAAAGGGCCATAGTGGCCGAGTGTTGCGGCTCTTGGAGGGAGTTCCGGGTGCAGCTCTTCCAGAAGTAGGGGTGCATGTAATTGTTGGACATCCTGAGCTGTGTGAGGGAGAGGCGCAGGGCACCACAGGGCAGGCCAGGCAACTGGGTCCCCCTACACATTCAGGTACTCCAGAGTCCTGCAGCCAGAGGTGTTCTGGTACAATAATAACACAAGGTGGGTACTATACAAAGGTGTTGAAATGGGTGAGTTACCCCCACACAATGTAAGCTCTTGGGAAAAGCTCTATATTATGGTCTTTGCAACCTTACTGCCTTCGCTGGACTGTACCTGAGTTTTCTGATGCCATTGGTTAGGGATGAGAGAAGGTTGTAGGAGACATCTATAAACTGCAGAGAGGGCAGCCGGTATAGTCTGTAGGTAGGACAAACAGCACAGGACTCAGATCTGGGACACTGACAGACTTCTGACAGCAGGTTAGGTTTATAACACTGTGTATAACAGGTTCCCAACACTGTAGCGCCCCATTGTGGCTCTTACTTAGATGGCAGGGAGGTGTTCTTGCAGAAGGACATGATAAAGGTCTTGAGCCTGGTGAGTCTGTGGATGCCGGTATGAATCTCCTCTATGGGGCAGTCTCTCATCTTCAGCACCTTCAACTGTGTGAGCTCATACACCTGTTTAAAGAGAGTGGGGGAAATACATATTTGGCTATATACATACTTCCCAGAGACATGGAAGTTGTCTTGCCATGGAATTGCAGTACCATTTTGCGACATGCTTTCAGAAGACCCTTTTCAGATAAATAGGCTCTAAAATAAGCCCCCGTAATTCGGTATGACATGCTTGTGGTTTGTCTCAGTTCACAAGGAATCTCACTTCTACTGGGAAGATAGTGAGGTCATTAAAGGACAGGTTAAGATACAGCAGGTTCTGGTCCAGAGGAGCTAGATCAGGAAGCAGGGCGATGATGTGGGCCCGAGAAACACACTGTGAATCCCTCCGTCAAGGTTCAGAGAGAAAGAGAAGCTCTAGCTCACATTTCCTCTTCTATTTCCTGTTATGCTATATTTGAGTGATAGTCGTTTTATTTCCTTTTAATGTTAGGTCGGTCGAACAAAGGATGTTTGTGTTTCTGTCACTCTCTCAATTATGCTGCAAAGCCTCAAAGGCAACAAAGGCATAAGGAATAAATAATAATATATAAATAATTGCCAAAGGACACACACCCACAAAAACATACAGTCAACAACACACAGCACATTCAGGGTGAATGCCTTGCCCCCCTCTTTCAGACAGTCGAGTATGGCCAGCTCAGATGGGCTGATGGCCTCCCCAGAGTGCCTGAACAGGGAGTGGGTCTGCCGAAAGTCCCGGAAGTGCTTGGGCTTCAGAGTTCAGGATCACCTCCATTCCTGCTCAAATGAAAAGTGGATTCATTTTCTACAAGAAATTCTGAGCTTGGCTTGGTACAAACTCATCAAATAAAGCTTTATTTATACAGCACCTTTCAGACAAGGAATGCAACGTAATGTGCTACACAGGAAAATAAAAACTGAAATATTTACAATACAACAAACATGAAAAAAAACAATAACAAATCAAAACTGAACGACTAAAAAGCACCATAAGGAAAGGCACCACTAAAAAAGTGTGTTTTAAGAGGGTTGTTTATGTAGTGTTGGTTATGGTATAGTAAGTGAGAAGGCAAACATGTTCTTGCCTGGGGGTATACGTTTTCCTGCTTCTGAACATATTGTCTTTCCCCTGGTGGTACCCAGATCTCCACAGACCTCTGCTCAGACCTGCAGGTCTCGTCTCCCTGACAGCTCCACCGACACATCTGAGCCTGCACCTCCATACGGATCAATGCTGTCAGTTTTAATCAGATAACACAACAAATACTAAG
This sequence comes from Salvelinus sp. IW2-2015, assembly GCF_002910315.2. Lineage (NCBI taxonomy): Eukaryota > Metazoa > Chordata > Actinopteri > Salmoniformes > Salmonidae > Salvelinus > Salvelinus sp. IW2-2015. The sequence goes on from NC_036875.1 coordinate 28,834,331, forward strand.
ACACACACAATACGCATGAAGAAACAGTACACCACTGTAACTTACAAAAGCAAGCAGCCTTGTCATACAATACTCACTTAATAATACAATCTGGACTCTAGCCTACTACAATGGCAGGTCATCTTTTAACATATTATATACAGTGTGTTTCACATATGATCTGCCTCTGTGGGATTCTGGTCTTTGCCTCTAGCACTTTCTCAGTGGACTTGGACACTTCAGCTGCTTGGACACTTCAGCCCGCTGCCCTTGGTGCAGTTACATTAGGAAGAACCCAACCAACTTCCTGTAGTTGCAGCGAGACAGGGCCACTTTCTTCAGGCCCTCCAGCAACTGGTGCCCACTGCCGCCATTAGGGTCCCGCAGGAAATCATTGAAGCTAAAGGTAGGGGGAGAAGGGATGCATCTGGGGTCTGTCTTGAGGCGGTTGTGTAGGGGGATTTTAGGGAGGGTGCATGTGTAACAGTATAACTTTAGTCTGTCCCCTCGCCCCGACCCGGGCGCGAACCAGGGACGCTCTGCACACATCAACAACAGTCACCCACGAAGCATCGTTACCCATCGCTCCACAAAAGCCGCGGCCCTTGCAGAGCAAGGGGAACCACTACTTCAAGGTCTCAAAGCGAGTGACGTAACCGATTGAAATGCTATTAGCGCGCACCACCGCTAACTAGCTAGCCATTTCACATCTGTTACACATGGGGGTTAACAGGAGAAGCCCTCGATTATTTTAGGCATCAGCATCATTGGGACTGAGGTCAGGGGAGTGGGGGCCACTCTGAAGGCTGCAGGGTCATAGTCCCAAAGAGGAAGCACATGGCAGCTCGACTCCATCCCCTCTGTGGCACTGTTCTTCAGAGCCTTTTCCCTGTTGATGGCAATGAGTCTATGATTGTACTTGGAGAAAACAAATACAAATGAGTTCACAAGATTCCATGACACTTTTAACAGTTGCATCAAACATAGGCCTAGATTAAGAAAGATACGAATTGTATGCTTCCTGCAGTTCATTTCTGCAGTTATCAAATGCAATGAGACATGCTCAATGAGGGTAAGGTACTTAACTTACCTGAAAATATAGGTGGAGGAAGTGGTTTCACAATGGGGGGAATCTTTTTAGGGGGCAAAGGCCACCGAAGAAGCCTTGCATGTTCTGATGGCATAGCGACTCCACATTGAACATTTTTAATTCCTGGCAAAAAGTAAAGTAGCTAAGTTAACTGTAGACATTTAGAGTAGCATAAATGCCTGACAAACCAATCTACAAATATTTCATGAAGCTGTAAATGGGAGCCAATGGTAGCAGTATGATGGGAATAATATAAAAGTCCTAGAGTTAGGTAGCTAGGTAAGTTAGAGCCATCACCAAAGTCTTTATAGGCTACCTATCCAGTCCCATCAGCATCAAGTGTGTCTGCCCAATATAACCTAAGCTTCATTTACTGGTTAAACGGCCTGTAATCTGTTTTAAGTAGCTAATTAATCAACTGAGGGAGCAAAACTGGCAAGCCTAATGCTGCGTTTATGTGGTAAGCGGTAGACGGCAAACCGGATGCCATTGTTTTCAATGAACATACGATTGTATATGCCGCACAGACAGCTGTGTTAGGTGTTAGGCTATTAGTTGGTTGTGTTGTACTTACCAGTACCCAGTGTTCGCAGGTCCGACATGCCAATCAACCTGCTGTCTGCCAATCACGGGAATGCCTGGAATGTTCTGATGCCGGGCATCCTGGTGGTTGGCGGAGTAGCGTGGAGGGGGGTTGGGCAGGAGGATGGAGCATTGGAAGTTAAGACCAGGATTAGCCATTGTTCTCGCTCTTACGTCTGGCCTTCACAAGAGAAGGTCARGGTTGTTTTATAGGGTATCCTTCATTTATTTGGCGTGGGCTACGGCCAAACAGTAGCCTGTGTGAAGTTGGGTTAATAAACCATAAATTGGTTATCTCAACCCTCTATCTGGATAATTGTTCCTTTATGATCTAGTCAGGACATTACAATATAATCCAATCAGATTTTATTGGTCACATACACATGGTTAGCAGATGTTATTGCGAGAGTAGCAAAATGCTTATGCTTCTAGATCCGACAGTGCAGCAGTATCTAACAGGTAATATGTAACAATTCCACAACAAAACCTAAATACACACAATCTAGTAAAGGAATGGGATAATGGGTCCCGTGTGGCTCAGTTGGTAGAGCATGGCGCTTGCAACGCCAGGGTTGTGGGTTCATTCCCCACGGGGGGACCAGGATGAATATGTATGAACTTTCCAATTTGTAAGTCGCTCTGGATAAGAGCGTCTGCTAAATGACGTAAATGTAAATGTAAATGGATAAGAATACATAAGTATAAAATATATGGATGAGTAGTGACAGTGGCAAAGATGCAATAGATATTAAAGAATAGATAGTGAAGGATACAGTGTCCGCCTCCGCCGAGGTCCACCAAAGCCTCCTCCTCAAACTCTAGCATTCGCCACCCTCCCTGATGAGATGAGACGCGACGAGTGAGCCCACTGAAGTACCTTGGACCATGCCCCAATAGGGGAAAAAAGTCTGTTAGGTTGACAGCTGTCTAGAACTGCCTCCCTACCATGCACCTCCCTCACTACAGTCTCTATACCTCAGGACACCGGCGCGAGGATGAGCGACCTGGGGATGATGGAACCATTGCGCAGCCACAGAACTAAAAAGTCACTCACAAATCTCTGGGAGAAATTAGCAAAACCCCAAAATCACTGGACTTGCTTGACTGTGTTTGGCTGCAGCCAGTTGACCACCGCTTCTACCTTTTGGGAGTCCATCCTTACACAGCCTTGAGACACGATGTATCCTAGGAAGGATATTTGAAGAACGTGAAACTCACTTCTCGGCCATGAACAAGTGATGAGAGAGGAGTCTTTGAAGGACATGTTTAACCATGGACCTGGAGGAGATGAGGATGTCATCCAGGTACACAAACACAAAGAAGTCGCGCAGCACATCATTAACCAGGGCCTGGAAAATGGCGGAAGCATTAGTAAGTCCAAACGGCATGATCCGGTACTAATAATGTCCATTAGGGGTGTTGAACGCTGTCTTCCACTCATCTCCCTGTCTGATGCGCACCAGATTGGATTTACGGAATGCGTACAATTTTGAGAAAGCCGTAGCTCCCTGGAGTCTCTCAAAAGCTGACAACATAAGAGGAAGAGGGTAACGGTTCTTGATGGTAATGTTATTTAAACCCCAGTAATCGATACAGGGACGTAATCCCCCATCCTTCTTCCCAACAAAGAAAAAACCCGCTCCTGCAGGTGAAGTGGACAGCCGAATAAAAATCAGCCGCCAGCCCCTCCTTAAGATAACTTTTCATGGCTGCAGTCTCTGGACCTGAGAGAGAATACATCTCTCCTCTCAGAGGAGTGGTGCAGGGCAGGAGGTCAATGGCACAATTGTAGGACCTGTGAGGAGGTAGTTCGCTGGCCCTTCGTTTGCTGAAGACCTGACCCAGATCCCAGTAATCCCGAGGTACGCAGTAAAGATCAGGCTTGTCATCCCCAGTCGCGGGAACAGGACTCCATTCCAGAACTTTTCCAGAGGGCCAGTCAATTTGAGGATTATGGGTGGAAAGCCACGGATGTCCAAGAACCAGGGGGAGCTCAGGTGATTCCACTAGATGTAACTGTATAAGCTCCACATGGTAATCCAGAACTCGTAGCTGAATAGGCATGGTGAATCGCTTCACCTTCCCCAGACCCTAGGGGTTGACCATCCAGCGCAGTGACCGACAATGGAATGTCCAGTTTAGTGAGAGGCAGCCCTTATTGGCGATCTAACGTGTGATTTAGAAAACAGCCGGTAGCCCCAGAGTCTATGAAAGCAGGAATGTCAAACTGACCATTGTCCCACTAAAGGTTGGCTGGAAGCAAGGTGCGTACCATGTCAGCAGCTGGAGACTGTATCTGACTCGCCGGTATTCTTCCATCTACTGACGAGTCATCCCGTTTCCCGTCAGCTCGGGACAGGAGGCACGGAAATGTCCAGACTGTCCACAGTAAAGACAACGTTGCTCGTTAATCCTGCGCCTTCTCTCCAGAGCAGACAGTCTTGTGCGTCCCAATTGCAGACTCCTCTTAAGCATATGAAGGAGGCCCAGAGCTGAATTGAGAACACTGACGGGGTACAGGACAAGCATACGCAGCATAAGGCAGTGCAAACCAACGAAGAATCGACTCCCTCAGCAGAACCCGAAACACTGGAACCAACAGGTAACTCCTCCGTCCCCTCCCGACAACGTTCCCGAACCCGGTTGTCAATCTGAATGGCCAGAACGATAAGCTCATCCAGAGTGTCCAGAACGATAAGCTCATCCAGAGTGTCAGGGTTGTCCCGGGAAGCCAGTTCATCCTTGAGAACCTCGCTGAGTCTGTTCAGAAAGGCTGAGTGAAGTGCCTCTGTATTCCAACCGCTCTCAGCGGTGAGCATCCGAAAGTCAATGCCGTAATCAATGCCGTAAGACAATGTCTTCAGCCGCGCCTCATGACGACCAATCACAGTTCCATGGTGGGTGAGAGCCGACCGTAAATGGTGGAGCTCAGAGTGTCCCTCGGATGACGGAGAAATCTCTGCTGGATCCATTGTGGCTTAGGTCTACTGTGACAATAATGCTAGTACGAACTCAGACCCAGGCGCAGAGAAACACAGCAGGCAGAAGTAAGGGTAAATCCAGAATATTTACTAAGGTCCTCACAGAAAAAACAGAGAAAGAGCACACTAATTTAAACATGAGACCTAAGCAAAGATCCCTGCCCACAGAAGAACATAAATAGCCAGGCAACAGGTGAACCGAGGGGGCAATCAACCACAGGTGAAACGAATAATAACAATCAGGGTAACCTGGACACTAGAAACAAAGTAAGGGTGCCCTCCAGCAACAACCTAAGGGAGCACACTCAAAAATGAAACAGACACTGTGACAGTTTCCATACATGTTTCATTTTAAAACATGTATCTTACAAAGGAGTTGTTTAATCTAACTTTAATCTATTTATCTGTACATGGAATTGTATTTGGGGTTTTTTTACTCATTTTTTTCTCCTCTTTACAGGAAAATGCCACGGGCACTATCTGATGTGTGGAGACATTTCACTGCAGCTAATGTAGAAGGAAAAGCTGTGTACATTCGCAAATAGTGTGCCAAATCATATGTGAAGAATGCAACAAAGATGCAGAATCATCTTGGCCAAGTAGATAAAGTTTCCTCAGCGCTCACAGCAAGCAACCTCTGACAAAAGTCCCTCTATTTCTATTRGAGGTGAAAATGATGAATCAGACACCTTATCGATAGCAACAGCTCATGGTCCTCCTGGAATCAGAAGTTTTTTGACTCAATGGAGGAATGTAGTCAGAGAAATGCTGATGAATGTCTTGCTCAAGCTATGTATGCAACTGGTTCACCTCTGATGCTCACAGGCAATGTGTATTGGAAGAGATTTCTGAATGTTCTTCCCCCAGCATACATCCCTCCAACCAGACATGCATTATCTACTCATTTTCTAGATGCGGAGTTCAACAGAGCTCAAGTGAAGGTCAAGCAAATCATAGAGAAAGCAGACTGTATTGAAATCATCTCTGATGGGTGGTTGTATGTTCTTGGCCAAGGAATAATTAACTACATCATCTCCACCCCTCAACCAGTATTCTACAAGAGCACAGACACAAGGGACAACAGACACACTGGTCTCTATATTGCAGATGAGCTGAAGGCAGATATCAATAACCTTGGACAACAGAAGGTATTTGCACTGCTGACAGACAATGCTGCGAACATGAAGGCTGCTTGCTCTAAAGTGGAGGAGTCCTACCCTCACATCACACCCATTGGCTGTGCTGCTCATGCATTGAATCTGCTCCTCAAGGACATCATGGCACTGAAAACAATGGATACACTCTACAAGAGAGCCAAGGAAATGGTTAGGTATYTGAAGYGTCATCAAGMTATAGCAGCAATCTACCTCACCAAGCAAAGTGAGAAGAATAAGAGCACCACATTGAACTTGCCCAGCAACACTTGTTGGGCTGGTGTTGTCATCATGTTTGACAGTCTCCTGGAGGGGAAGGAGTCTCTCCAAGAAATGGCCATATCACAGTCTGCCGATATGGACAGCCCCATCAAATCAAACTTTATTTGCCACATGCGCCGAATACAACAAGTGTAGACTTTACCATGAAATACTTACAAGCCCTTAACCAACAGTGCAGTTCAAGAAGAAAATATTTACCAAGTAGGCTAAAATAAAAAGTAATAATAAAAAGTAACACAATAAGAATAACAATAACGAGGCTATATACAGGGGACACCGGTACCGAGTCAGTGTGCAGGGGTACAGGCTAGTTGAGGTAATCTGTACATGTAGGTGGGGGGAGTCAATGTAAATTGTCCGGTAGGGATTTTTCTGAATTTTTCAGCAGTCTAATGGCTTGGGGGTAGAAGCTGTTGAGGAGCCTTTTGGTCCAAGACTTGGCGCTCTGGTACCGCTTGCCATGCGGTAGCAGAGAAAACAGTCTATAACTTGGGTGACTGGAGTCTCTGACAATTTTATGGCCTTTCCTCTGACACCGCCTATTATATAGGTCCTGGATGGCAGGAAGCTTGGCCCCAGTGATGTACTTGGCCGTTCGCACTACCCTCTGTAGCACCTTACGATCATATGCCGAGCAGTTGCCATACCAGGCGGTGATGCAACCGGTCAGGATGCTCTCGATGGTGCAGCTGTAGAACCTTTTGAGGATCTGGGGGCCCATGCCAAATCTTTTCAGTCTCCTGAGGGGATCCAAGAGGATCCTCCTGGATGATGTATTTTGGGAGAGAGTGGTAAGCAGCCTGAAATTCCTGAAACCTATAGCAGTAGCCATTGCACAAATTGAGGGAGACAATGCCATCCTGTCTGATGTTCAGACTCTGCTTGCAGATGTAAGTATCATGACACAAGGCGAGGCCCAGATGCAGACACAGGAGGCAGATGGTTGGAGTCTTACCATGTTTATTAATCCAAAAGGAGTAAGCAAGAGAATGGTTGCGGACAGGCAAAAGGTCAAAACCAGATCAGAGTCCAGGAGGTACAGAGTGGCAGACAGGCTCATGGTCAAGGCAGGCAGAAAGGTCAGGCAGGCAGTCGTGCCAACATATCTCATCAGCCACCTGGTGGAAGGGACTTTGTGGATCTGAGGCTCTTTTCCCTGTTGCCTCCATAATCCTCCAAATCCCACCAACCACAGCCGCCTCAGAGCACAACTGGTCCTTATTTGGGAACACTCACACCAAAGCACGGAATAGGCTGACTAATACAAGGGTTGAAAAATTGGTGGCCATCAGGGTAAATTTTAGGCTCTTTAAGCCTGACAATGAGCCATCCTCAACAGGGTTGGAAAGTGACAGCCTCAGAGTCCAAGATGAGATGAGGCCTCAGAGTCCAAGAGGTTCAAGAGGTGGACATTGAGGAGGTCCAGGGAGAAGACATGGAAGCCTGAAAGGAAGACAACCAAGCTTTAGTTTCCAGACTATCATTAGTACAGATGTATGTTGAAAATGTTTTTGGGAGATGCAATGGATCATTGGGGATCATTCAATATTCCCTTTCTTTTGTTGTTCAGTGAAATCATCCCATGTGAAGAGTCAACTCATTTAATTAAAGTTCAATTCGTAACTAAATCGTTTTTTAAATTTCTATTGGAAGGATAAAAATGTGCAATTATGTCTACTTATGATAAGGTTTATATTTCTGTCTCCATATGATATTGTAAATATATCCAATGCAAAAAACATCTACATTTGAATGGTATTAATATACATTTGCATATATTTTTGTTAATTCTCATATATTCCCACAGAAAGTTTCCACCTCTGAATATTCCCCAAAATGCACAACCCTAGTTGTCACTAAAGTCATCATAAAATACATTACTAGACTGAATAGAACATACACAATATGATGTATTGTTGTCTCTACCTTCTTGACCTTTGTGCTGTTGACTTTGCCCAATAATGTTTGTACCATGTTTTTGTGCTGCTACCATGTTGTGTTGCTACCATGTTGTTGTCATGTTGTGTTGCTACCATGCTGTGTTGTCATGTGTTGATGCCTTGTTATGTTGTTGTCTTAGGTCTCTCTTTATGTAGTGTTGTGTCTCTCTTGTTGTGATGTGTGTTTTGTCTTATATTTATATTGTATTTTTTTTATTTTTTTTTTAATCCCAGGCCCCGTCCGCGCAGGAGGCCTTTTGCCTTTTGGGAGGCCGTCATTGTAAATAAGAATTTGTTCTTAACTGACTTGCCTAGTTAAATAAAGGTTAAATAAAACAAATTTWAAAAAACAAATACACAAACCTACACAAACACAAAACTGAGTAGAATATTATTGCCAGATTGATCACTTTGATAGGCCCGTGGCAGACAGCAGATTGCCATATAAAGACATTCCTCTTTGTGAAGTTGTGTTGGTTCGCGTGTCACTTCCTTCCTCGTTTATTTGAATAGATTCATTGTCGCTTGACTTCTGAGGGAGAGACAGTGCACTGCCTGCCTGTCAAGCAGTGAGAGCAGCAGACACACTGAAGGAAGGAAAGTGACACAGACAGACTCACAGACAGATCCGCCAGTCAACTCACCTCCCTCAGGTAATTCAATCTCCTGACCTAGGGGCCTCTCAGTGTCACTGTGTTCCTCTGCATGTGTCGTTATTACGTTGAATCTACTGGGAAAATGGTCTGTGACTGCACGTTGATTCTGATGAGGATGAATGATGATGATGCATTTCTGTTGCTTTAACAGTCCATAAGGGTTCACAGATAGTCCTGTGAGTGTTAATAGATCGTGTCGTCCTGGAATCTGAGGGCAGCATGTGTAGGAGACATGCTGATCAATGCGTAGCATTGCCATGTCTTGACTGTAAAGTCAGCAGACTATGGTGACAGAGAGCAGAAGTAAACCATTGCACAGTGATTAAACAGGAAGTACGTTGGGATGTGGTTAGCCTTGCTGCAGCTACTGAAAAGTATTCTAACATGTGAAAGCTAACAGTAACTCAGATATAAATTTACATTTTCTAAATGTTTCCAACATATCTTCACTATTCATCGAATAACATGTGCATCAGCATATGGAATTGGCTGACACGTGAATTTGTAATCTTTTGAACTCACACTGCTGTAGCCATTAGAAAATGATGAACAAAATATAATATATATTTTGGCTTTCAATTGTGCTTGAAGAATCCATAACACACACTACACTTAAAGGAATGTGCCTTTGAATACAAAACAATTGAGAGAAACCGAGGAAGCACAATTGATTGCTGTATAAAGATTACTTTGAGTGACAGATTGGCTTTGATAAATGTCCACATCATAATATTGTTCCAATAAACCTCTCTTCCTATATATAATCCATGCAAATGTACCTTACTGTTTGATTATTTTCTTACTACATAATGAATAAGCTGTTTGTTTAAAAGAGAACAAGATTTACATGTGAAATCTGCGGTACCATGATTGATGTTTGTGGGTATATCAGTTTTATTTCCATAAAGGCCCTTGATGATTTTAGTGTCTGAGTCCACAGGTAATCATTGATGACAGATGAGGGTTTTAGGGATTTCAAATCAAGTAACTGGATTTGCCTCATGAAAGATAATGCCCCTCATGATCAAAATGCAAAGACAAATTTTACTTCATCATCAAAAAGTAAAGTCTGGGTAAATGTCGGCCCTAAAAAGACAATAATATCCTATTGTTAGATTAGTGAACACCACAGTGTCATTGTGTCATCCAGTGTGTGGTTTACTGAATCATCAGAGAGTGTCTCACTGCTGATTGAAATGAAATGCTTGCAAAGTGACAAAGCTGGTCATTTTGAAACATGGTGTGAAAATACATCAGTTTCGCTTCTGTTTCTGACCTCTATAGCAATGGTGGGAGAAAGGTAACAAAACCCGGATCTCCTTGTTCTTACTTATTTTAGAATTTAGAAGTGTGCTACTGGGCCTCACGAGTGGCTCAGCAGTCTAAGGCAGTGCTAGAGGTGTCACTACAGACCTGGATTCGATCCCGGACTGTATCACAACTGGCCGTGATCGGGAGTCCCATAGGGCGGCGCACAATTGGCCCAGTGTCGTCCGGGTTTGGCTGGGGGGCTTTACGTCCCTCATCGCACTCTAGCGACTTGTGTTGCGGGCCGGGCGCCTGCAGGCCGACCTCGGTCATCAGGTGAACAGTGTTTCCTCCGACACATTGGTGCGGCTGGCTTCCGGGTTAAGCAGGCGTGTGTTATGAAGCGCGGTTTGGTGGCTCGTGTTTCGGAGGACGCATGACTCGACCTTCGCCTCCTGAGCCCGTTGGGGAGTTGCAGCGATGAGACAAGATTGAAATTGGGGAGAAAAAGGGGGTAAAAATATAAAAATACAAAAAATTCAATAATAAAGAAGTGGGCTACTACAGTACATACATTGTTGAATATAGACGAATAATGGTCTCTAGACCCTTCTCCATACTATAGGTTTAGAAAACCATAGATGTAATCTCTAGGAGCCACTCAGGTTTGTTCTGATGAGGTGGGTGACAATGGAAAGAGACATTTGTTACTCATCCCCAAACATCACACCTCGGAGGCAAGCAGAGCAGGCCTAGTTTAAAGTGGGTCTCTGTATCTAACGTGACCTTATATCTCTCGCTGTGTCTGTGGTTTACAGCCGTAGAGCTCTCGATGAAGCCACACAGTGAAATGGCAGCCATTCTTCCTGTCTGTTATCACTATAGCAACCTGTACTCCACTCTCAACTCAGACTGAGGCCTAGAATGTATACTTAGTCCTAAGGCAGATGAGGAAGAATTCAGAGGACTTTCCGATAAACACATACTCACGCACAAACTTTGAGTTGGTCTGGCTAACCCCACAGAATGTCACAAGACAAACTTCTCTGAATTGCATAATAGATTAGTCTCCCTATTTCACACAAGTTTTAAGCAATATCCTCATGATGACTTTGTATGTGTGTTGTTGGGGATACTTGGAAATGCTAGTTTTGTGATAATGACTTGCAGTTCCAAAGGGGTGTAATAAAGACACATGAATGGTGTGAATTACCTCACCAGAAAAAGTATAAAGCAGCTCACTAGAAGCAGGATACTTTAGAACGAAATAGACATCAGAGCCCAGAACCACTGGGTACAGCAAATCACATTTTGTAGCAATTATCACAGTGACAACATGCAGAAAGTTCCTCCTTGTTGAGTATGTTCAGTATTGTATGGGTTTATAAAGTTGAAGTTGTGTTTGATGGTTTCAGATCCCACAAAATGGCTGCTCCACCACAGATTTCTCAAGATGAGTTGGAAGAACTGAGAGAAGCCTTTGCGAAGATCGGTGAGAACCTGACAGGGAGCCTGAACAAACTCCAATCCTGATTCCCCCATACTAAGATGGAAACTGAAACATAGTTGATAAATCATAGAATCACTTCACTCTCTCTTTTATTCTGGGTCACTGACTCATTATGCATTCAACAAGGCTACATTTTACATGACCTTTGATTTATCCATCCTGTTCCAGATGTGGACTCTCATGGCCACATTGGCACAGAAGAGCTCAATGACCTGTTCAAAGCTGCCAACCTGCCATTGCCGGGATACAAAGTCAGAGAGATCATCCAGGATCTCACCAAGACAGGAGACCTGCATGACGGCAAAGTCACCTTCGACGAGTTTGCTAATGTAAGTTCAGAGGTCAAGAGGTTAAAATCAATAGCATTTACAAAAGGTCAATGTCAAAGAACAGCAGAACATAGCTTAATACATTTTCACATGACACCAGAGATACATGGTCTCCTCTCACCATTTTTCCTTTCACTAAGGTGGTCCATGGACTGAAGAGTACAGAAGTTGCTAAGACCTTCAAGAAAGCCATCAACAAGAAGGAGGGCATCTATGCCGTAGCAGGAACTTCAGAGCAGTCCAGCTCAGGCACACAGCACTCCTACTCAGGTGACTGCCCCTACTTGTTTCACTGAATGAGAATGCCCCCAAGCTACCTATTTGAGTCACTCTCTAGATATATCTGTAGCCAATATGACACAGGAAGCACTAATCATTCAAATGAGACATACAGAACCACATCTATCTCTATGTCTGGAACAATCCATAAGTACAACAACTCTTCCTGGTCTGTGAAGTCACATAGCTGAACGTCTCTGATTGGCTAATGTATATAAATATTTCCCATAAGTACAAATACTGTATATTGTGCATTCACCCCCATACCCACACCTTTCTCCACTGACAGAGGAGGAGAAGGTGGCTTTTGTGAACTGGGTGAATAAGGCCTTGGAGAAAGACCCAGACTGCAAGCATGTCCTCCCCATGGACCCCACCACCAACGATCTGTTCACCGCTGTCGGAGATGGGATCGTTTTATGGTACTTTCTAACTGGTCTCATAGACTTACTTTAGAGTAAAAACCAATCCCTATGGCAATATTCCATTGATATCTAACTATGCATCTCTCCTTCACCTGGTAGTAAGATGATCAACCAGTCTGTTCCGGACACCATCGATGAAAGAACCATCAACAAGAAGAAGCTCACACCCTTCACCATCCAGGTAACCTTTTAAAGACATTACTGTAACACCACATGACTATCACAGGACAGCAGCTTTGTATAACCCATTGACACAGTAGTTTATTTTCTTTGTCATTATATACACTATGTCATACACATCTACAGTATGCTGTGTGTGTGCTGTGCTCTAACAGGAGAATCTGAACCTGGCTCTGAACTCTGCGTCGGCCATTGGCTGCCACGTGGTGAACATCGGAGCAGAGGACCTGAAGGAAGGCAGACAGCATCTGGTCCTGGGCCTGCTCTGGCAAGTCATCAAGATCGGTTTGTTTGCTGACATCGAGATCAGCAGGAATGAAGGTGTGTGTGTGTTAAATGTTTATTTGAATATGGGCTTTCAATATGTATGTGTGTTTTATAACTTTTTAACAGAAGGGTGTCTATATCTACACTACTGTACATCACTTGATCTCTGTAGCCTTGTTTGAATGTATGTGTGTGTATAATAATATCAATGGTGTGTGTGTGTGTGTGTGTGCAGCTCTGATAGCCCTGCTGAGGGATGGGGAGAGCCTGGAGGACCTGATGAAGCTGTCCCCAGAGGAGCTGCTGCTGCGCTGGGCCAACTATCACCTGGAGGAGGCCGGCTGCTCCAAGATCAACAACTTCAGCTCTGACATAAAGGTGGGTCACACACGCTATGTCGGATCTGGATTGTCATATGACTGTGTCGCTCCTGGATCTTCCTGTGCATTTGTGATTGTATTAATATTCTGTTTTGCATTACAGGATTCCAAGGCCTACTACAACATCCTGAACCAAGTGGCCCCTAAGGGAGATGAGGAGGGAATCCCTCCTATTGCCATCGACATTTCAGGGATAAGGGTACATGCTCTTCCTACACTAGAAACATCAACCATTGAAGGTGCAATATTTCCGCCATTTCCTGGTTGCTAAAATCCGAATAGTTCGCCAAATGTATGTGACAATACAAGCAATGTATAGTGTAGAGCAGGTATTCCCGATCTGGGGTACGCGTACCCCCAGGGGTACGGGCAATGCCATCGGGGGGACACCAAATAAAAATGTGATTCGCATTTAAAAATGTTGCCTCGTTTCACTGCCAAAAAGAAAATTAAACCATCTAGTGTTCAGTTCACACAATGTCAAATACAGGTAGCCTCGTAAAATATTTAACATCCAATCACAATAACCGTTACTCTCTCGTGTGAAACCTTCACTCTTGTGCAGACATTTAGAAACAAAATTACAATTTGAAAAATAAGCAACGGGAGTTTTTTGAGCGAGAATAAAGACGACTTTCGAGTAGTAAGACATAATATATAAAAGCAACAGATACCATTAATAATAAGAGGCTAGAAGCGTCTTATATGGTGAGCTACCGAGTGGCTAGGACAGGCAAGCCCCATACTATTGTGGAGGACTTAATTCTTCCTGCTGCTGCGGATATGGCTGGGACAATGCTGGGGGAAAAGGCCAAAAAAAACTATACAGAAAATGGCTTCATCAAACAACACTGTATAACGACACATCAGTGACATGGCAGGAGATGTTTAGAAACAATTACTGCTTCGCATACAAGCCAGTGAATTATATGCTTTACAGCTGGATTAGTCAACAGACTTGGCGGGCCTGGCTCCTGGTATATGTCCTTTACATTTATGGGGGGCCAATTAAGGAAGACATCCTCTTCTGCAAACAACTGTAAACCAGGACAACAGGAGACAATATTTTTTAAGTACTAGACAGCTTTGTGACATCAAATGGACTTGGGTGGTCAAGATGTGTTGGTATCTGTACTGATGGCGGAAAAGCCATGACAGTGAGACATAGTGGAGAAGTAATGCGCGTGCAAGCAGTTGCTCCCGATGCCACTTCAGTACACTGCAGCATCCACCGAGAGGCTCTTGCTGCCAAGGGAATGCCTGACAGCTTGAAAGACATTTTGGACAATACAGTAAAAATTGTTAACTTTGTTAAAGCAAGGCCCCTGAACTCTCGTGTATTTTCTGCACTATGCAATGATATGGGCAGTGACCATGTAACGCTTTCACAACATACAGAGGTGCGCTGGTTCTCAAGGGGCAAAGTATTGACACGTTTTTTTGAATTGAGAGACGGGCTTAAAGTTTTCTTTACTMACCATCATTTTCACTTGCTTGTATAATGACGAGTTTCTCACACAACTGACCTATCTGGGTGATTTTCTTTCTCGCCTGAATGATCTGAATCTTCAATTACAGGGACTCTCTGCAACTATATTCAATGTGCGGGACAAAATTGAGGCTATGATTAAGAAGTTGGAGCTCTTTTGTCTGCATTAACAAAGACAACACATACTGTAGGTCTTGCCATCATGGCATGATTTTTTTTTGTGTGCAAATGAACTCAAGCTTACGGACAATGTCAAATGTCAAATGCGAAGCACCTGAGTGAGCTGGGTGCGCAATTACGCAGGTACTTACCGAAACGGACGACACAAACAACTGGATTCATTATCCCTTTCATGCCCTGCCTCCAGATCACTTACCGATACCACTTACCGATTTTGAAATGTCGGATCGAAATTCATCGAAATTGCAACAAGCGGTTCTGTGAAAATTTWATTTAATCAGAAGCCACTGCCAGATTTCTGGATAGGGCTAAAAAACTGGATTRGTTATCCCTTTCATGATARATTATCCCTTTCATGCCCAGCCTCCAGTCCACTTACCGATATCTGAACAAGAGAGCCTCATCAAAATTGCAACAAGCGGTTCTGTGATAATTGAATTTACTCAGAGTATCCTGCCTTGGCAAATCGCGCTGTTAAGACCCTGATGCCCTTTGCAACCACTGTACCCATGTGAGAGTGGATTCTCGGCCCTCTCTAGCATGAAACTAAATACAGACTGTGTGTGGAAAATGATTTAATACTGAGACTTTCTCCAACACAACCCAACATTGCAGAGTTAATATTCTATGAACAAATAAGGTTTTATATGTAAGATGGCTAAATAAAGAGCAAAATTATTGATTATTATGATTTGTGCCCTGGTCCTATAAGAGCTCTTTGTCACTTCCCATGAGCCGTGTTGTGACAAAAACACTAATTCTTATGTTTAATAAATGTATCGTATAGTGTGTGTGTGGCAGGCTTACAATAATGGCAAAAAACTACATTTGAGAGTGCGCTGGCCCTGGTGCTAGAAGGGGGTACGCAGCTGGAGGTTGAACGTTCGAAGGGGTACGGGACTATAAAAAGTTTGGGAACCACTGGTGTAGAGAATCATTGTACCATCTAAACCGCTGTGAAGTATTTTTTCAATAACAAAGAATATTGTGTTTTCAGCTGTTTGAAGCTTGGTGTACAAAACTGAAAATAAAAGACTCAGAAACTAAACTTAAGAACGGGAACCATAGAAATAGTGCACTTAGAACACTTACCCCTTCTTAGACTTGCTATCAATGAGAATGATACATCTATTACTAACATTTCTATGTGAATTTGGTCGGGTCACCCAAAAAGTTACATGTTGCAGCTTTAAATTTAGGTTTCAGCCAACCTGATCAACAGACAGTGTTGTTCTTCTAGCCACCTAGGTTAAAAATGCCTGCTAAATTGACCATATTATCAATGAGTGATACATCAGATGTTGCTGTTAAAGATCTCCCTACCCCCCCTTGCAGGAGAAAGAGGACATAAAGAGAGCAGAGTGCATGTTGGAGCAGGCTGACCGTCTGGGCTGCCGGCAGTTCGTCACGGCAACCGACGTGGTCCGCGGCAACCCTAAGCTGAACTTAGCATACATTGCCAACCTGTTCAACAAGTACCCTGCCCTGAAGAAGCCTGAGAACCAGGACATTGACTGGAGCTCCATCGAGGGTCAGTTTTGGGACCAGACCATAACCCAGTTCCTGAGCATCCCCTCTTCCTGATTATAATATAAACCATATATACAAGGCCTAAACCAGTGTGTAATGCTGTCTCGGCCACTTCCAGGTGAAACCAGAGAGGAGCGCACCTTCAGGAACTGGATGAACTCACTGGGGGTCAACCCTCGTGTCAACCACCTCTATGTGTAAGTACAGGTCACTCCATCTTATTACACACAATTTCCAATCATTTGGAAACCGCACTCATTTAAAGTGTGTGTGCATGTTTTACAGGGACATAGATGATGCTTTGGTCATCTTCCAGCTCTATGAGAAGATCAATGTGCCAGTGGATTGGGACAGAGTAAACAAACCCCCTTACTCCAAACTGGGCAGCAACATGAAGAAGGTGAGACTAGGAACAATACGAGTTCTCCCAAAGTGCGATCATGATTAAAACGATCAATTGTACGTTTTTTTTTTACAGTTTTTTTACATTCAAACATTGGAGCCAACATGGGCCAGCATCCCTGTGGAACGCTTTTGGAACAGCTTGTAGAGTCCATGCCTAGACACATTGAGTCTGTTCTGAGGTTTATTTGCTCATATAATGTCTGTTATGACCAAATATACTTTTTTAAAGAATGTCTTCGGTGAGGTAATTGGTATTACCAAGAATAAATATCAATACTTTGGGAGCCATGCCATTCTGAAGAGGTTTATTCTACCTGTAAGATTTTAGATGTTTTTTTAACCTTTATTTAACTAGGCAAGTCAGTTAAAAATCTTATTTTACAATGACGGCCTACCAACCTCCCCTAACCCGGACGACGCTGGGCAATAGTGCACCGCCCTATGGGACTCCCGATCACGATTTGAGTATTCTGAAAATATTTTTAGCAAGGGGGGCATTGAGTTTTCAATATTGGCCAGGTATATCAGGAGATCATCTGCAAATCAGTTTAGTTGATATTACCAATGCTGATACATGTTACATTTGGGTCCTGTCTAATTCGTTCGGCAAGCAGTTCAACTGCCAGTGCAAACAGGAGGGAGGAAAGAGGACATCCTGTCTTGTGCATTTTTCTAAAGCAATTTCAGCAATTCATGTATTGTTTGTGTATATTTTTGCATAAGGACATTTATATATATATTTTTTAATTTATTGACGATTTCAGCTGGAAAGTTGAACGCTTCCAAAGTTTTGAATAGAAAAGTCCATTCAAGACAGATGAAAAGCCTTTTCGGCATCAACAGCCATTATTGATCGTTCCAAGATGGCGTAGCAGTCAGATGTCTTTGTCCTCGTCTTGTATATATCTTTGTCCTCGTCTTGTATATATCTTTTTATATATATTTTTTCTTCGCATATATTTTTTAAATATTTTTTATATTTTTCTTAACCTCAACTTCAACATACTCTCCTGCAACCCGCCTCACCCAATGTGGTATGGATCTGCTATTTTCTTTACTTTTGAACCGGATCCCCCAACAGATGCTAGCCAGCTAACTAGCTAGTAGTCAGCCAGCCACTGCTAGCGGTCATCAGCTAACCTTTAGCCAACAACTCTTGCCAGTCTGCACAGCGTGATTCAAACCAGAGCAAATCMGACTTATTTTTCTCCATATCTCCGGATTCCTACCGCAAGCTCTGAACCTTCTCACCTGGATCATCTCAGCTAGCTAGCTGCTATCCGAGTGGCCACTCCTGGCTAATGTCTCTGTCCCGAAGCAAGAACTAATTAGCCTGGAGCTAGCCTTTGCTAGGCCCATCTCTCGGCTAGCCGACAGCCACTCCTTGGGCTACAATACCTATTTTGCCAATTGGCCTGGACCCCTTTAACTGCCAACACGGAGCCCCGCCGATCCATCACGACTGGACTACCGACGTAATCTGCCCGAGGGGGGTTTTCAACTGGCTCCTCCGTCGCAACGTTCCCTGAATACCCATCTGCTAGCCGCAGCCCGCTAGCTGTCTAGAGCATATCGGACTGTTAGCTGAAGAGGCCCATCGGACAAATTCTTTGGCCACAATACCTATTTTGCCAATTGGTCTGGACCCTTTCACCACACGGAGCCCTGCTGATCCTTCACGACTGGTCTGCCGACGTAACAGCATGAGGGGGCTATAACAGACTTCTTCCGTCGCGACGTCCCTCAAAAGTCCTTCTGCTAGCTAGCTAGGGCCGGCCCGCTAGCTGTCTGAATCGCCGTGTCTCCAGCCCACCGAACTACTAACTGGACCCCTATGATCACTCGGCTACGCATGCCTCTCCCTAATGTCAATATGCCTTGTCCATTACTGTTTTGGATAGTGATTATTGCCTTATTTCACTGTAGAGCCTCTAGCCTTGCGCAATACGCCTTAGCTAACCCTTTAGTTCCACCTCCCACACATGCAGTGACCTCACCTGGTTTAAATTATGTTTCTAGAGACAATATCTCTCTCATCGTCACTCAATGCATAGGTTTACCTCCACTGTATTCACATCCTACCATACCTTTGTCTGTACATTATGCCTTGAATCTATTCTACCATGCCCAGAAACCTGCTCCTTTAACTCTCTGTTCCGAACGTACTAGACGATCAATTCTTATAGGTTTTAGCCATACCCTTATCCTACTCCTCTTCTGTTCCTCTGGTGATGTAGAGGTTAAACCAGGCCCTGCAGTGCCTAGCTCCACTCCCATTCCCCAGGCGCTCTCATTTGTTGACTTCTGTAACCATAAAAGCCTTGGTTTCATGCATGTTAACATTAGAAGCCTCCTCCCTAAGTTTGTTTTATTCACTGCTTTAGCACACTCTGCCAACCCGGATGTCATAGCCGTGTCTGAATCCTGGCTCAGGAAGACCACCAAAAACCCTGAAATTTCCATCCCTACTATAACATTTTCCCGACAAGATAGAACTGCCAAAGGGGGCGGAGTTGCAATCTACTGCAGAGATAGACAGAACTCTGCAGGCTAACTATCCAGGTCTGTGCCCAAACAATTTGAGCTTCTACTTTTAAAACTCCACCTTTCTAGAAACAAGTCTCTCACCATTGCCGCTTGCTATAGACCACCTTCTGCCCCCAGCTGTGCCCTGGACACCATATGTGAATTGATTGCCCCCAATCTATCTTCAGAGCTCATGCTGTTAGGTGACCTAAACTGGGACATGCTTAACACCCCGGCCATCCTACAATCTAAGCTTGATGCCCTCAATCTCACACAAATTATCAATGAACCTACCAGGTACAACCCCAAATCCGTAAACACGGGCACCCTCATAGATATCATCCTAACCAACCTGCCCTCCAAATACACCTCTGCTGTCCTCAACCAGGATCTCAGCAATTACTGCCTCATTGCCTGCATCCGTAATGGGTCTGCGGTCAAATGACCACCCCTCATCACTGTCAAACACTCCCTAAAACACTTCAGCGAGCAGGCCTTTCTAATCGACCTGGCCCGGGTATCCTGGAAGGATATTGACCTCATTCCGTCAGAGGATGCCTGGATATTCTTTAAAAGTGCTTTCCTCACCATCTTAAATAAGCATGCCCCATTCAAAAAATGTAGAACCAGGAACAGATATAGCCCTTGGTTCACTCTAGACCTGACTGCCCTTGACCAGCACAAAAACATCCTGAGGRGCTCTGTAATAGCATCGAATAGCCCCCGCGATATGCAACTTTTCAGGGAAGTTTGGAACCAATATTCACAGGCAGTTAGGAAAACAAAGGCTAGCTTTTTCAAACAAATTTACATCCTGTAGCACAAACTCAAAAGTTCTGGGACACTGTAAAGTCCATGGAGAATAAGAGCACCTCTTCCCAGCTGCCCACTGCACTGAGGCTAGGAAACACTGTCACCACCGATAAATCCGCGATAATTGAGAATTTCAATAAGCATTTTTCWACGGCTGGCCATGCTTTCCACCCGGCTACCCCTACCCCGGTCAACAGCCCTGCTCCCCCCACAGCAACTTGCCCAAGCCTCCCCCATTTCTCCTTCACCCAAATCCAGATAGCTGATGTTCTGAAAGAGGTGCAAAATCTAGACCCCTACAAATCAGCCGGGCTAGGCAATCTGGACCCTCTCTTTCTAAAATGATCCGCCGAAATTGTTGCAACCCCTATTACTAGCTTGTTCAACCTCTCTTTCGTATTGTCTGAGATCCCCAAAGATTGGAAAGCTGCCGTGGTCATCCCCCTCTTCAAAGGGGAGACACTCTAGACCCAAACTGCTACAGACCTATATCTATCCTACCCTGCCTTTCTAAGGTCTTCAAAATCCAAGTTAACATGCAGATCACCGACCATTTCGAATCCCACCGTACCTTCTCCACTATGCAATCTGGTTTCCGAGCTGGTCATGGGTGCACCTCAGCCACGCTCAAGGTCCTAAACGATATGAAAACCGCCATTGATAAGAGACAATACTGTGTAGCTGTATTCATCGACCTGGCCAAGGCTTTCGACTCTGTCAATCACCACATTCTTATCGGCAGACTCAACAGCCTTGGTTTGTGAAATGACTGTCTCGTTGGTTCACCAACTACTTCTCAGACAGAGTTCAGTGTGTCAAATCGGAGGGCCTGTTGTCCGGACCTCTGGCAGTCTCTATGGGGGTGCCACAGGGTTCAATTCTCGGGCTGACTCTTTTCTCTGTATACATCAATGATGTCGCTCTTGCTACTGGTGATTCTCTGATCCACCTCTACGCAGACGACACCATTCTGTATACTTCTGGCCCTTCTTTGGACACTGTTAACTAACCTCCAGACGAGCTTCAATGCCATACAATTCTCCTTCCGTGACCTCCAACTGCTCTTAAATGCAAGTAAAACTAAATGCATGCTCTTCAACCGATCGCTGCCCAGACCTGCCCGTAGTGATGCTGGGCGGTTCTGACTTAGAATATGTGGACAACTACAAATACCTAGGTGTCTGGTTAGACTGTAAACTCTCCTTCCAGACTCACATTAAGCATCTCCAATCCAAAATTGCCAATGATTGGAACGAATTGCAAAAATCACTGAAGCTGGAGACTCATATCTCCCTAACTAACTTTAAGCACCAYCTGTCAGAGCAGCTTACAGATCCCTGCCCCTGTACATAGCCCATCTGTAAATAGCCCATCCAACTATCTCATCCCCATACTGTTATTTTATTTTGCTCCATTACACCCCAGTATTTCTACTTGCACACGCATCTTCTGCACATCTATCACTCCAGTGTTTAATTGCTATATTGTAATTATTTCACCACTATGGCCTATTTATTGCCTTACCTCCCTTATCCTACCTCATTTGCGCTCACTGTATATAGACTTTTTCTATTGTATTATTGACTGTATGTTTATTTATTCCATGTGTTGTTTGTGTCGCTTTGCTTTATCTTGGCCAGTTCGCAGTTGTAAATGAGAACTTGTTCTCAACAAGCCTACCAGGTTAAATAAAGGTGAAATAAAATAATTATAAATTAAAATAGATAAATCTATATCTTGTTTTTTAGCGTATTGTATTAAACTTTAACATGTTATTGTGTTTGTTTAAGTGTCTAATCTTAATAAACTCTGTTTGATATGGATCAAGTCTGGTAAGACTTTTCCCATTCTATTGCTTATGAGTTTTGTTATTTTTTTGTCACAATTTATTAAACTTACAGGTCTGTAATCAGCAGTGGACTCCAGATTCTCCTGGTTTTAATATAACTGAAACAACAGTCCAACTGTTGTTTTTTCTGATTTTATATAGATTTTCATAGAAGCTTTTCAATTGATTGATTGATTGTTTTGTCTGTGCCAGTTGGAGAACTGTAACTATGCAGTGGAGCTGGGGAAGAAGGAGGCCAAGTTCTCCCTGGTTGGCATCGCTGGACAGGACCTGAATGAAGGCAACAGAAAACTCACCCAYGCCCTGCTGTGGCAGCTGATGAGGAGGTAATGCAACAGAATACTGTTAAAATGCTTCAGATTATATTTTTCCTGTTCCGGTCATGTGATCAGGAAAAACCCCTATGCAGGCCCAATGCATACTCCATAATTCCACATTTAGAAGGATCCATCTCTTTCTCTCAGGTACACACTGAACATTCTGGAGGAGCTTGGTGACGGGCAGAAGGTAAATGACGACACCATCGTCACCTGGGTCAACGATACACTCACACAGGCTGGCAAAGGCACCATCTCTGGATTCAAGGTAGGCTGTACTGAGGTTTAACATTTTCCTGACTGTGGTACCTTTTTTGAAGTTCTAGACTTCATTTAGTCACTAAGCAGTAAAGAAAATACAAATAAATCACACTCCACAGCAATGGCTCAGTGTGTGTGTGTGTGTGTGTGTGTGTCTGTGCCTCTGTAGGATGGGTCCATTGCCACCAGTATGCCAGTCCTGGACCTGATTGATGCCATCCAGCCAGGCTCTATCCGCTATGACCTAATCAAGGTGGAGGACCTGACTGAAGAGGAGAAGCTCAATAATGCCAAGTACGTACTATGTGATGATAATCAAATTTTGGTAATAGCTTGATGAAAGAGAGGAAACGTTCAAGTTAACAGATGTAAAGATATCCCCACTAACACATCTCCTCTTAATCCTACCTGTTGTCAGGTATGCCATCTCCATGGCCAGAAAGATCGGCGCGCGGGTGTACGCCCTGCCTGAGGACCTGGTGGAGGTCAAACCTAAGATGGTGATGACGGTGTTCGCCTGCCTGATGGCCCGGGGCATGAAGAGGGTGTAGGGGTCACGACACCACAGAACACATCACCTGAAGCTATTATCAGCACAACAACCAGAATCAGGGAAAAGAGGATACTAGCTCACTAAGTCAAGACAATTTCAAAAATATAGCTAGTATGTCAAGAAATCAGGGATTCAAAACTCAGGCCTAATATAGCGAAGAGCAGATAAAAATTGATAATACTAGAAATATACCACAAATATCAGAAAGTCAAGCATCTTATTTTTTACACGAGATTAAGCTCTTTCTAACTTTACACTTCTTTAATTGATGCTATTAATGATGTGGTTTTCAATTTTAAATAGAGACCATTTTGCTTTGACTGAAAATAAGGGAAACTGATTATTTTTTTTTGTATTAAAAAATGATGTTGTTACTTGGCTTTGTTCACACGTATTGTAATACACATACTCTACACCTGTAAAATATGAGCAGTCTACTTACAAATAGTTGTTCTGCATTAAGAATCTACTCATGTGATAAACCATCTAGTTCACTTAAAAACAGAGTACACATTCAAAACAGAACCCACCAATCCTATATTTGCATGTACAGTATGACTCACTGTAGAAAATATAAGCCAAAAACCCAGATGGTTCATCACATATCCATTTAATGAAACAAAACCGACAAGCTTCAATCTCTGAAGGGGAAAAAAAACACTGTTTCAAAATGAATTTTCAAAATATCTTTGTCCAGAAAAGAGAGGGAAGAACAGTAACTGAGTTCAAACCTGACTCCAGGTGGGTACTGATGAGATCGTGAGGATTGTCTGGCTGGTTATACAGCCTTGGTCAGTATCTCTTGTTTGGGGCGCTATTTAGCGGATAATGCCTCTGTGGGCTTACTCCCTTGGGGGTGTTATTTGGCAGGTCAGGCTAGTGCCACGTTCTCTATGTACTGTTATTTGGCCGGTTTCACCTCAGGGGGGGTTTCTCCTGTATCTAGGGTCTTGAGAAGGCGGAAGAGGCCAGCTGCCTCACGTATACGGCTGAATTCAATGCAGAAGGCCTGCACCTCGATGAACAGGTCCTGCACGTTGATGATCTTGTTCCGGATCAGAGACTGCAGGAACACACACACCAGGCGCACCAGGCGGTTCTGCCAATGGAAACAGAGAAGTTTTACACAGACACATTTGGAACACTGGCAAACACAGTGGAGCATTGACTAACATTAGTAGTGAACAGTCACCCTGAACGGGGACAACCCTCAAATGAACTTCCTGTTACAATTTTCTGAGAATGGAAGTGGCATGCATCCTCCTGTAAGACAAGCTTTTCAATGTGACTGACAGGTCAAACAGTAAGCTACAGGCTCCTGCCATGGCCCTTCCACAGTCCTCCTTACCTGCATGTACTTGTCTTTGATCTGTTCACATGTGGAGATACAGTTTGAGATGTACAGATGAATGAACTCTGGTGGGAGGTCCACAGCAGTTGTCAGCCTGTGCACACAAAGAATAACCTCATAAATAAACAGAAAAATAAACACATTTTAAAACTATACGTATATTGAAAACTGATTGTAGACAACTGAATTGTATAAATCAAATTCTATCCAAAGTCCCCACCTGTTGACCACCTCCATGGAGTGCAGGGACATGTCCATGTTGACCAGGACGGAGAAGTACTCAGTGATCTGGCTGGACTGCATTAGTTTGAGCAGCATCTCAATGGCCACCAGAGGGTTGTTCTCCACCAGGTCGGGCAGCTTGGCTGGGGTCAGACCGATGTGGTACACCAGTTTAGGATCCTTTTCCAGCTCACCCAGGAGCTGTAGGGAAAGAGGCAGCAATATTAAGAGAGACATTCAGGTTGAATTCACGAACGAAGGTTAAGGATATTTGAAATATATAAAATACAGTTTTGAGTAGACAGTGTACCTGTCTACTCACCTGTGACTGCTGCTGGGCAGACAGCGGGCTCTTGAATGCCTTGGCCATGATGCGTTTGATCTCCACACCCGTGCTGTTCTTTACACACATAGAGCGGTCCCACTGCACACTGTGGTCTGGCTCCGTGGGGTTCAGCCACGCCAGCTCATCTTCACACACGTGCAGCGGAGGGGGCGGCCGGATGAACTCCGGGCGGAAGTGACCTGGGGAGAGGGAGGGTCACAGGTAGCTGTTACAGAATGGGTATGTGTTTTGCCTTACGTGATACTTGGGATATCCTATATACACTCAGTGGCCAGTTTATTAGGTACAGCACCCAGTTCACAAAAATGGTTTGCTCCTACAGACAGTGAGTCACATGGCCATGGCTTGCTATATAAAGCAAGCAGACAGACAACGAGGCATTTAGTTACTGTTCGATTGAACATTAGAATGTGCAAAACGAGTTCCCTAAACGACGTTGAGAGTGGTATGATAGTCGGTGCCAGGCACGCTCGTTCCAGTATCTCAGAAACGTCCGGCCTCCTAGGCTTTTCACGCACGACAGTGTCTAGGGATTACAGAGAATAGTGCGACAAAAAAAAATGTGGCAGTCATGTGGTCGAAAACAGCTTGTTGATGAGAATAGCAAGAATCGTGCAAGCTAACAGGCGGGCCACAAACAGTCAAATAATGGCGCAGTACAACAGTGGTGTGAAGAATGGCATCTCGGAACGCACAACGCATCGGTCCTTTTCACGGATGGGCTATTGCAGCAGATGACCACACCGGGTTCTACTCCTATTAAGAATACTTTTTTACTCCTAAAAAGAAGAAGAAGAGGCTCCAGTGGGCACACGATCACCAACACTGGACAATTGAGGAGTGGAAAAACATTGCTTTGTCTGACGAATCCCAGTTCCTGTTGAGTCATGCTGACGGCAGAGTCAGGATTTGGCGTAAGCAGCATGAGTCCACGGCCCCATCCTGCCTGGTGTCAACGGTGCAGGCTGGTGGCAGTGGTGTAATGGTGTGGAGAATGTTTTCCTGGCACACGTTAGGTCTCTTGAAACCAATTGAGCAACATTTTTGTTTAACACTTTGTTGGTTACTACATGATTCTAAATGTGTTATTTCATAGTTTTGATGTTTTCACTATTATTCTACAATGTAGAAAATAGTAAAAATAAAGAAAAACCCTTACATGAGTAGGTGTGCCCAAACTTTTGACTGGTACTGTATGTCTTTCCATAAACATAACTGATAGACTCATAACATCGTGATTGATTAAATGCTCCACTTACTCTCCAGTGCAGGTCGAGGCCCAGTGACCAGGGACTCTGTGATCTGATTGGCCACTGAGCTGTCAAACCCAGAGTTGGAGGAATCTGGGTCTGGGTCGCTGAGGATGCTGGGGAAGCTGGCCTTACTCTGGGTGGGTAGCTCTGACTGGCGCTCTGCAGGGTCAAGAAGAGAGAGAGAGATAAGATAGTTGACATATTAAGTGTTAGAAATGCAGCATAATAAAGTGTAAAGAACTGTCTGTTGTACTACAGTAAGGATATGAGAGGTGTTATGTCTCAACACAGGCAAATAACTATTTTTGAGCTGCCTAAAATTCTTAAGGTTCTATAACCATCCTCAATACAACAAACATGAGTGCATACATTTTGGTACAGTACCTGCCAAGGCCAACTGCAGCCCACTAATGTCTATGGACTGTGGCATGTTCCCCATGTCCATGCATGACACTTGTCTGGGGGTCTTCTTGAAGAGTTCCCTTGGAGGTGCCAGCATCAGCTGGGAGAGGAAGAACTTCTCAGGCTGTGTTATGGGCGGCAAGAATCCTGTGGACAGTAAAATGATCAGTAAGTACTTGAAATGTCGATGTTCAGCATAGACCTGGGTTGAGACATTACTTAACTACCTGTGGATGAAAGAAACACACACTTTTAACAATACTTATCACTATGCACACTGATAGGAGTCTAGACACACTCACCTGACAGTTGTTTCTCTTGTTCCTCCCCAACTGGTGAGGGGTTCAGCAAGTGAGCAAAGACAGCAGCAAAGGGGTTGGCGGCAAGAGGCTCTGTGCGGTACATCTCCCAGAGAAGGTAGAGGGCGGTGAGGCGCTGGGCAGAGCTGGGCAGAAGATCTGGCTGTTGCAGCAGCATCACCAACACCGAACCCACTCGGAAATGTTCGGCCTTTGCGAAGTAATGATGAAACGCGGTTGACAGACTTTCGAACGTGTTGGTGCAAGCTTCCTCAGAGATGATTCCCAAGAGGTTGGACAGCTCCTTCGGGGCGAGTGTCATTTTTCCTATGTGTAGTGATGGCTACAGTAACAAGCTGCTAGCTTTTAGCTACGTGACTAAAATGATCAATCACTGCTTGCTATTAGTCTTTAATAATTACAGGTAAATAGCATTATTCAGTTCATACTATAAAACTGAAAAATAAGCTCGTTACATTTCCATTAACTCCACCGGAGTGCAGATGTGGACAGCTAGCTAACGTTAACAATTAACGTTAGTAAATGTTATTAGCTCTTGCTAGTTAGCTTGCTAGTTTGTCAGTAAAGACTAAAGTCATTATAAAACAAAATGATACATCTTAAAAATATCGACCTTGGTCAAAAAATGTACATAACAATCTTAATGATCTAAAAGCATTATTTTGCTTATTATCAAAGGTTAAATAAGAAGTAAATTAGCTAGCTTTTCTTAGCTGTCAAATTTTTCATCAGTTTCCACTTCGTTCACAACATTGGAGCGTAGAGTTTTGACCTTTGACACGTCCCCGGTAACAACGTGCATTCTGGGAGACATAGTACTGTAGATTATTCATGTTTTTCTGCTTGCGCTGGACCTTTCGTGGCTACAACAACACTTGTCTACAAATTACAGGGAAAGCATTTGTTTCAAATTGTGTGTCAATTAATTTTAGTTTGTAAACGCACTGCAACAAATTATGTATGTTATTATTAACGACGCGGATGTGCACCTATTATTCTCTTTAGTGCCCACAAGCCCTTGCAACTTCCTTTCCGACATTTCTCGGGCAGTGTGAGTATTGTTTTGGGAAATTTGTGTTAATTATCCAACTTCATCCTGGCCCTGCGCTTATGTAGTCCATCGTTTTCATCACATAATTACAATATGAGACACTGAACTCCTTAAACGATGTAATTGTGATGGGTTATGCCCAAAGGATCAATTGTAAATGTATATGGAAATGTGTAGCCACCAGTATGCTAACCAGTAGTCAGCTAAACGAAGCTATTCTGTCATAAATGTCTCGTTATAGAGCGCATTCCTGCTATGTTTAACGTTTTGTCTGAGGCCCACAATTTCTGGTTCACAGTTTTTTGTTGTCAATGTGCAATCACAGTGAAACCAGCTAATCAGATCAATATATGCCGGCATCATTAGTTAGCTGAAGTTGGCCATAGTGCCTGGCGTCATCAGACAAAATTGCCGTATCAACACTGTTTACCTGGCTCACTTGTTATCTGAGGCGGATTCTGTAGCAAAAGTTTTGCAACGAAAACCAGAGTTTCTATTGGACATTCAGGTAGGTTTGGTTCCTAGAATAAACGGTTTCCGTTTCAAAACGTTTTGAACGGAATCCAACTAATGAATACACCACAGGTAAACCCATGACATATATTTCATATAGTAACTTAATGTACCATTACACTTCACTTGTCACTGTTTACTTTCATGGCAAAGCATAACCAGTCAAGTAGCCACAAGCTCAGTCAGTGGCTTGGTAGAAATGCCACACTAGTGAGTCAAATAAACAGTGGACACTAAAGAAATGCATGTCTTCCGAGCTGAATGTAAGTGAGCTAAAGATTTATCAATGTTTTATGTTATGTATTTTCATAGATGGCGCCAAACAAGAAGGGAGGTGAAAAAAAGAAGGGGCGTTCTGCCATCAACGAGGTTGTGACCAGGGAGTACACAGTCAACATTCACAAGCGCATACATGGCGTGTGAGTACACTGTCTGGGGCCATGACACCACTCCGCTACTGTTGCGTTATGAAAGTGGGTTCTCTGCACTAGGTTTTCATAAAGTGCTGTATGTCTACTTCCGCTTGCAAGATGTCTTTGCTGCTGTGATTGCTGTTCTTTGCTGGATAGTCAATTTGCTGGGCTGTAGCACTAAACAAGTAGATTTAACAGTTGTTACTTTGCTCAAATGCAAGTAGGAAGTCTCTCCTTGACCAATTGAGATAAAGGTCTGAAAGGCACTTACCCATCAGGCATATCAGGAGTATTTTTTGGGGTTGCCCAAAGATTATGATCACAAAAATTTTAATTAACTTATTTGCGTGAATAAATGCCATATACGTTATTGCCCGCCTTTCACTTACACACAGTAGGAACCAGAAAGATCAGTTCTGGAATTATTTTATGTTGGTTGTCAGTAGAAAAAAGAATCGGTAGGCTCCGCTTGCCCGACTGCCATAAATGCCGTACATTTTCTGTCTTTCATTTTTTTTTTTTTTTAGGGTAGAATGAGAGATCAGTTTTAGGGTACTGGAATAATTTGCTGTTTGGTTTTCACAGAATTTTGTAATTAGATTTGTATCACCTGCCCAATGTGGCAACCTTCGAGCAGGCTCAACTAGCACAACTGCTCCGTTCACTTGCAGTAGGGAAACTCTTAATGTCAAGCCTTGCCTCAATGTAAAGTGCTAATGCATTTAGCATTGTTTTGATTTTGTACATGCTGTATGTTGGAAGTATGCTGATCCCTGTGGGAAAGAGGTGCCAAAGTTATTGGGCTTAGGCTGCTGAAAATGTTGTGGCTCTACTTTTCATTCGAGTTGTGGCTGGAGAAAAACAGCTTATGCTGTGTAGTTAATTGTTGGATGCTTGTTTTGGAACGCAATTATGGGCATAGTCATCAGTAGGGCTGCAATAATTTTTTCCATGGCAAAAATGAAAACACGAAGCAGAGCTAACTATTTGGTCCTTTAAAAACCTGCTGTATGTAGAATATTGTGTTCTATATCTTGGAATATAAATAAATGTGACTCTGGATGACAACATGATGTTTCCAACATTAGGGATTTTTCTAAATTAAATCTACTTTGTTTTGTTTCCTTGCCATGATACTAACGAGTATTGTGATACTGATATTGTACTGGCCCTAGTCATAAGAGTATGTTCAAACCAAAACGCATGTCCAACGCAGCAGTGTGGTGGGGTAAGGAGAACATTTTGGTAAAACCGCTATTCTATGCTTTGGTTGATGGATAGTATACTTCGTTGCAACATTTCTGATGGACAGACAGCGCAACACAAAGACCTTCCCACAACGCACTACCCCAATTGAGTTTGTCTGGTTTGAATGTACGCTAATGGCTTTCCTTGTTATGTTGCGTATATAAGTTGCCTTTGCTTGCTTTGACAAGTGATGCTTTGTATCAACCTCTTTTGATAATCCAGTGCGGTGTTTGGTGATGCAACTAACATTGCTTCTTGTTCCTGTGTCCCTTCAGCTCCTTTAAGAGGAGGGCACCTCGCGCTCTCAAGGAGATACGAAAGTTCGCCATGAAGGAGATGGGAACCCCTGACGTGCGTATCGACACTCGCCTGAACAAGGCTGTGTGGACCAAGGGGGTGAGGTAAACAAACCATTGTTTCTTACATCAGAGGCCACAAGCTTTTCTGTACCAGGGACCAGCTGGCTATGGACTTTCCTTGATGATCTGCTCAATTTTAAAACCAATACTTGATAACTGTCATCTAACACTCTGAGGGACCATGAGTTGCAGGTACAGTCTACTACAGGTTAATGCTGTGGCTGCAAGGAGTGTTGTGATGACATGCACTTAACTTGAATATGAACCAGACTATGCTGAAGTCTTTGCAGCCCTGTCAAATTCAGTGCTTCCTCTACATTGGACTGTACTGGCCAGAATGGCTGCCACAGTGAAACTGTAGTTCATGGGCCTCACATTCCTTTTCTATGGATGTTGGGGATACATTTGTGCTATAGACAGTTGATTTCAGTGATACACATTCTGTCCAATTTTAAGTCTAAGGGATAGTTGAGCATCAGGATCTCTGTGTCTCTCTCCCCCTCCATCTCTCAGCCAAATAAAAACCACTCTCCCTCCTATCTGCTTTATGCAGTATTGTCCCAATATCAAGTGGTAGAGGCTAGTTACACCAACAGCTGACCAGTCAGTGCTGGCTTCAGAGCAAACTGATATCCTGGTATTCTTGACGATGGGTGTAGAGTTGGTGCAAATAGTACAAGTTGATGCCTGTATAAATTGTTCTGCAATGCCATGCACTTAGATGCAATGCACTAAAACTAAACACAGTTTCTTCATGCCAACTGATAATTTCTGTTATTTCAGGAATGTCCCATACCGTATGCGTGTGCGCCTGTCAAGGAAACGCAATGAAGATGAGGACTCTCCCAATAAACTGTATACCCTCGTCACATACGTCCCTGTCACGACATACAAAGGTAAGCCCAAGACCTGCTTGACCATGTGCTGTGCTGACTAGTATCCAGAAGTGTACTCTGACATTCTGATGTTGGTGATCTGTTGTGTTTGAAATTAGCTATACTTTTATAACCGACAAGGTGCAAAATATCCCTTTGTGGGTGACACTGAAGAACAAGTTGTGGCAGTCTTATTTTCAGATCATCTGCATGCAAATGGGTATACAAAGTAGAGGATCTGTGAACTTTACTTCGGTCAGAGTGAGTTCTGTGCTGTTATTTTCCTAATTTGCCTGTTAAAGACTTGATTCTGATTTTTCTTTTCTCTACAGGTCTGCAGACAGTCAATGTGGATGAGAACTAATTATTCACTGGTGTTGAAATACATTTATAAGACTGCAGTCTTGGATTATATACAAGTTTATACAATCACTAATTGGGATTCTTGATGGAGCAATTTATGCTTACATAGTTTCAAGTTTTATTAGTTGTATGTACGGGATACACCGCGTCCAATGAAATTCTCACATGAAAATAAATTATTTCTAGAGCGTCTGTGTCTGGTAGTGTTTGGATATACACTGAACAAAAATATAGTTATAGTTACAGTTAATGTAAGGAAATCAGTCAACTGATATAAATCCATATATTCATAAGATTATGCATCTGTTGGCCCCAACGGTGTGGATCAGAAAACCAGTCKGTATCTGATATGACCACCATTTGCCTCATGCAGAGCGACACATCTCCTTCGCATAGAGTTGATCAGGCTGTTGATTGTGGCCTGTGGAATGTCCCACTCTTCAATGGCTGTGCGAAGTTGCTGGATATTTGCAGGACCTGGAACACACTGTCGATCCAGAGCATCCCAAACGTGCTCAATGGGTGGCATGTCTGGTGAGTATGCAGGCCATGGAGGAACTGGGAAATTTTCAGCTTCCAGGAATTGTGTACAGATCCTTTTGACATAGGGCTGTGCATTATCTTGCTGAAACATGAGGTGATGGCGGTGGATGAGTGGCATGACAATGGGCCTCAGGATCTCATCATGGTATCTCTGTATTCAAATTGCCATTGATAAAATGCAATTGTGCTCGTTGTCCATAGCTTATGCCTGTCCACACCATAACCCCACCGCCACCATGGGGCACTCCATTCACAACGTTGACATCAACAAACCGCTCGCCCACACGATGCCATACATGCTGTCTGTCCGGTACAGTTGAAACCGGGATTCATCTGTGACGAGCACTTCTCCAGTGTGCCAGTGGCCATCGAAGGTGAGCATTTGTCCACTGCAGTCGGTTACAATGACGAACTGCAGTCAGGTCAAAACCCTGGTGAGGACGAAGATGAGAATTTCCGAGACGGTTTCTGACAGTTTGTGTAGAAGTTCTTCGATTGTGCAAACCCACAGTTTCATCAGCTGTCCGTATGGCTGGACTCAAGACGGTCCCGCAGGTGAAGAAGCCGGATGTGGAGGTTCTGGGCTGGCACGGTTACACATGGTCTGCGGTTGTGAGGCCGGTTGGACATACTGCCAAATGCTCTAAAACAGAGGTGGCTTATGGTAGAGAAATTAACAAATTATCTGTCAATAGCTCTGGTGGACATTCCATTACACAATGGGCTTTTGAGGGTCTACAATCTCCTTAGTGAATCAATCTTTGAAAGACATAGAACAAGACATGGATGAGGCATATTGTTTTAATGATTTACAAACGAACCATGTTAGACTTTGTGCAGCAGACATGAAATTGATGTTACAGAATTGATCAAAGGTCCCATTTATAATGCACCTCAAGTGAACTTCAGTGCACTAAGAAATAAAATGTAAAAATCAAAGGTGCATCAGTGAACTGGACAGTCGGGTTCTGGAATAACCCAAAACTAAATGTCATTACTGATTCTATTGGCAAAATCAAGTTCTTTGTATAGAAAACCCATTTAACAAAATCTGAGGCACAGCGGTATCATTTGTGTAGTTGGTATCTCAACTGATTTTGAGAAGGTGTGTAGGACTTTGGTCTATAGTATAATACTGTTCACTAACACTTGAATTAAGAAATATGCTTGGTAGAATAACAGGCTCATAAACAGTTATAGAACACTTAAAATAGGAATTCTTAAAGAACAAAATACATTAATTAGATCAATACAGGACAAAATATATAAGTGTACATTTACAATGTTGCAAACAAAGGCATGATTCCAACGTTCCATTATTGTATGACAAACATTGCGCAGTAAATAAAGGCAAATATTTGGCAGGAAAATAACACTTGTATGCTCTACTTGAGGTTGGAAGATATGGTAAACAAGATCCTGCCTAGGCTGTATTACCAACCAGGCAGCCAATGTCAAATAAAATATTTGAATTTGTTCCCATTTCATAGACTGGATGAAGGAAAATGAAAACGTCTACAAATACTGAGAAATGTTAATATCCCTTTTCATGGTGTTTCATGTAGTGCATCATGTGTGGGACGTTCTCACAGTAGTATATATATATATATATATATATATGATTGACTGGTTGATACATGTAGTCTTCATTGATTATCATGCACGTCTCAGCCACCTCTGGTTTTGGTAAACCTGTTTTCAAACTGAGCGGTTGGTCCCAGAAGACGAGGCCACATTTCATCAGGATAGGAAGACCTACACATCTACAGTACTTCTCCCTCGTGCTTGACAGACCTACAACTCAATATAGGCACATGTGGACTCTTGGGACCCACTCATCCTTGTAGGACGGAGGACACAGACAATTTATTGCCGACAAATCTGCCTGGCATCTAGACAAGCAACTAGATTAGAAACCCAGTATTGGTTCACATGGTCATTCTCTTGGTCATGTTAAATCAGCTGGTTCCTTGCTGAAGCATAAGCAGACCGGCCCTTTCATGGTACTGTTTCACCTTTGCTACAGCCACCTTTGCTGACAGGTCCAGTGGTTTCTCAAAGAAGTTGACCAGCTGCTGTTCTGTGAGGAGCGAGGCCAGGATCTGAGCGTAGCTGACCGTCCACTCGCTCGAGCTCTCAGACCGCTCGGAACTCTTCCTGGTCCCCTCCTGCCTCTCTCCATCTCCTTCTTTGGTGCTGAAGACAGGGTGGTCTTCTTGACTCCCCTCCCTGTGATCCTCCTCTACCTCGTCTCCGGCCCGGCCCTCGCTGCTGACCTCTGACCGGCTGCGGTGGCCGACCTCACCGATCTGCAGCACCAGGCTGGTCACTGTAGCGATGGCCTGAAAGAGCTCGTTCTCATCTGGGTTGCCATGGAACATGCTGTAGAGGGTCTTACAGAACTGGATGAACTCCCTCTGTAGAAAACAATAAGTTTATTATACCTTTGTTGTGACTTAATGACTGTTTATTGGGTCCCTGATTGAATTCCTTCCTTATTGTACAGTGCATTCGGAAAGTATTCAGACCCTTTGACTTTTTCCACATTTTGTTAGTGTTATTCCAAATGTTTAATTTTTATAATCCTCATCAATCTACACACATACCCCATAATGAGGTTTAAACATTTTTGCAAATGTATTACAATTAAAATATCACATTTACATAAGTATTTAGACCCTTTACTCAGTACTTTGTTGAAGCACCGTTGGCAGCGATTACAGCCTCAAGTATTTTTGTGTATGACGCTACAAGCTTGGCACAGCTGTATTTGGGGAGTTTCTCCCATTCTTCTCTGCAGATCCTCTCAAGCTCTGTCAGGTTGGATGGGGAGCGTCGCTGCACATCTCTTTTCAGGTCTCTCCAGAGATGTCCGATCGGATTCAAGTCCGGGCTCTGGCTGGGCCAGTCAAGGACATACAGAGACTTGTCCCGAAGCCACTTCTGTATTGTCTTGGCTGTGTGCTTTGAGGCAACAGGACAACGACCCAGTCTGAGGTTCTGAGCACTCTGGAGCAGGTTTTCGTCAAGGATCTTTCTGTACTTTTCTCCATTCAGCTTTCCCTCGATCCTAACAAGTCTCCTGCTGCTGAAGAACATCCCCGGAGCATGGTGCCAGGTTTCCTCCAGACGTGGCGCTTGGCATTCAGGCCAAAGAGTTCAATCTTGGTTTCATCAGACCAGAGAATCTTGTTTCTTTCTCATGGTCTGAGAGTCCTTTAGGTGCCTTTTGCCAAACTCCAAGCGGGCTGTCATATGCCTTTTACTGAGGAGTGGCTTCTGTCTGGCCACTGCCATAAAGGCTTGATTGGTGGAGTGCTGCAGAGATGGTTATCCTTCTGGAAGGTTCTCCCATCTCCACAGAGGAACTCTGGATCTCTATCAGAATGACCATCGGGTTCTTGGTCACCTCCCTGACCAAGGCCCTTCTCCCCCGATTGCTCAGTTTGGCCAGGTGGCCAGCTCTAGGAAGAGTCTTGGTGGTTTCCAACTTCTTCCATTTAAGAATGATGGCCACTGTATTCTTGGGGACCTTCAATGCTGCAGAGAGGTTTTGGTACCCTTCCCCAGATATGTGCCTCGACACAATCTTGTCTCAGAGCTGTACGGACAATTCCTTCGACTTCATGACTTGGTTTTTGCTCTGACATGCACTGTCAACTGTGGGACCTTATATAGACAGGTGTGTGCCTTTCCAAATCATGTCCAATCAATTGAATTTACCACAGGTGGACTCCAATGAAGTTGTAGAATCATCAAGGATGATCAAGGGAAACACTATGCACCTGAGCTCAATTTCGAGTCTCATAGCACAGGTTCTGAATACTTATGTAAATAATGTATGTTTAAAAAGAAAAACTAAAATGTGCAAAAAATAACTTTTTATTTTGTCATAGATTGCTGAGGGGGAAAATATATTTCATCTATTTTAGAATAAAGCTGTAATGTACCAAAATGTGGAAAAAGTCAAGAGGTCTGAATCCTTTCCGAATGCGCTGTATGTACCTGGTTCATTAGAGGTAGCGGTTTCTCCACATTCTTCTCCTGAGCCAGGTCCTTCAACATCTGCTTCAACTGCTCCTGATAGTCTCTGATCTCCTCTTCAACATGAACACACACAGGAGCTACATCAACGTGATCATCTGAACAGGACAGAGCTAGAAACGTGAACCTGGAACACTTGACGCATGAATAGTTACCATTAGGCATCTCTATATGGAGTGGTCTGGTAGTGGACAGCAGAGGGCTCTTCAGTGGAGACGGGTCATCCTCACTCTCAGTCAGAGCTACAGGAGACAGTCGCATTACGATGAATGTTAATGGATCTCTAGTCAAAGCTAGTTGCATGTCCAGCTAAAGTACATGTCTTAAAGAGGAGTAAAACACCGTAGGAAGGCTATGTGACTCACCTGGAGGTATGTGCAAACGATACAGAAGTCTGATCTTCTCATTCAGTTCCTCACAGTATAGTGTGTCTGATGCCGAGAGAGACACAGAATTGTCACCATTACAATTGATTAACATCTCCAACAGCCAGTCATTGGCTTTGAATCACAATGTGTGTCAGTTAGTGTTTATACTGTGTCTAAATGATAGAGGACCACAGAGGGAGCCCTTCAGCTCTGTGAGTTTAAGAGGTGAATTTACATATTTTCTCTACTTCAGTCAATGTACTGTACACAGCAGTGGCAGCTCCTCCTAAAAGCCTTGGCTGCATACTGATTCCCATAAAACCCTGGTGGGCTGAATTCCAGATGCCCATGAAAGCATAATATGAAAGCACTCATATTACACACATTATCTCTTCAGGCATACACATACTCACTCTCCCTACCTCTTTTAAACACACACACCCTCTCTTACTCACACACACACAATATGTAAATGAGCTGTTAGCTAAATCTGGTGCAACGCAACCCTTCTCACTTCTGAGACTTGTGTTTTGTTGTACATTGTCCATGTTTCAAATAAACGTTTTAAAAAATTACCCAGCCACCCGGCAAACTTTCTGAAGGTGATGAGTAAGTCTCTGTCCTGGTCCAGCAGTGTGAAGGTCCGGTGGGCCACGGTGTCAGTGTGGAGGCCACACAGCCAGGGAACCAGTAGCACGTACAGGCTTTTGAACTGGGCCGGGTCCACTCTGTACTGCTCCACATAGGGCTGGCCTGGGTCATGGTGCTGGAGAGCCACAGTGGTGCTCCCATCACCCCAGTACAGGTTGATGAAGTGCTCTGTCTAAGAGAAACAGACACAGATGTGTTGTTGTACAGTTGGACTATAGGTGGAGGACGTTATGATCGTGCTCTGGCAATGCCTTTCTTAGTGGTCCTGGGAAGATAAATAAAGATGTATTGAATTGAACTGAAGTACCTTGAAGAGGTCGTAGACATCAGCCAGGTTTTCAGGGGAGAGAGAGACATCTGGGGTCACCACCCTGAGCTACACACAGAGAGATGGGAAGGGTCAAGCAGTTTGGAGAGGAAAAGTGTAAGATTTCAACCTTTGGTCATTGTTTATTTCATGCATGCGTGTGACTGTTTGAGATGTGATATGAAAGACCCACTGCGTTCTCCTTGGTGATGTCCTCGTGTGCTTGGAGAACCTGGATCCGGTGTCTGCATCGCAACCGCTCTATCTGTCTCACCGTCAGGTCTCCAAATTTCTAACAAAACAGGACAGGGACACACAACGAGAACAAACATCAGTGCAACATTTTTCACAACTACCCTCTGGTGGTGTGGAGTGAGTATTGCAGTGCTGTCTTACCTCATAGGAGTCAATGATGAGGTCAGTGATCAGGGTGTGTAGTTCTACAGTCGTACTGCCCTCCTCCTCCCCCCTCGGAGACGAGGGAGGGTGAGCGGCAGGTGGAGACGGATTCTCATCGTACTTCACGTGGTCCAGAAAGCTGCAGGCAGAGAAGTTTTGTGTGAGAATGTAGACTATGCTCAGATGTGAACTGTGTGTAGACATGCATGCATTCCTCCATATGCATTACCCAGTGAGGATCATGAGGGCCTGGCCGTCATCTGCACTAGCACACAGCGCCGCAGCGTTCGCATCCAGCACAGCTAGCCCTAGCTGGAAGATGGCTTTGATGCCGTGGAAGAAGAAGCAGTCTACCACACAGACGGCGCTGCGGAAGGGAAGCACACTGAGGAAGAGGGTGAGGAACCAGGACAGGGAGAGGGAAGAGAGGGGGGAGAGGCCGGGAATGTGCTCGGCCAGCTCGGGAAGACGCTCCTGGATCAGCTCTTCAAACACTGACTGGTCCACCTGAGCACCTYCAAACACAAGTGAAAATCTACATTAATATAGATAAACTCATGAACGTACACCTCTATAGAAGTACAGAACATCCTTTATCATCCCATAGAGGGAAATGAATGGTCTCGTGGATGTATGCTCTATACACGTGTATACTCATGATGTCTTGACTTCCACACATGCGTGTGAGAATGACATGTTCTCATTGTGCAATATCCCAGATAAGTGATCTTTTAAGACTTTATTTGAACCAGGAAGCCACATGGAGATGAAAAATCTATTTTCTAAGGAGAATAAGTAAACAACTGCAATTTCAAAGCAGAACAGGCCAGAAGAGGAAATGACTTTGAATGCATTTCATATGCGCCAGAAATAAATAGTGGCACAAAGCACAGGAAATTAGCTTGTGTTTACGCTTCACGCTGGCTAAAGAAAGCCTTGAGTTATTGTTGGCTCTGTTGCAGTCAGGGCAGAAAAACAGCCCTGACGGAGAAAAAAACTCACATTCAAATCATCTAAACACCAGACCGGCTACCAATAGACCTACTAATGTTTGATCTGCTATGGTTTTGATAGCTTTATTTTTAGTACTTCATCTAATGTACAGTACTAGCTATAATGTCAGTAAAAGTGGAAGTAGACGAACCATCGCTGTAGTAATAGCAATGTAGTAACAATAGTAGTGGTAAACCTATGCAGGTCAGTTTGACCTCTCACCTATGACTCTGCGGTTGAAATAGTCAGGCAGCATTCTCTCACACACAGCCACCAGCAGCCAGAAGGCCTCCTCCTCTTTAGTGTACAGCAGCAGCACAGATGCCAGGATATTCATTGACTAGGAAGAATGACAGGCAGTCAGTTATACTCTACCTGCACTGTATACACATTGTGACATAGGTTACTGTATGGTAGTGGATACCTTACCTGGCAGTAGCCAATCTTGGGGTTGCGGTGGGCATATGCGGTGAGGACGCGGCGTAGGGCAGCGATGCCCGTGACYTTCTGGAAGGCGGGGTGGTCGGGCAGCGAGCGGTGCAGATCTCTCTCGATCTCTTCCGTGGCCAGGCTGCTGTGCCCTATAGACTCCGTCACCAGCCCCGAGTAGTAGTCTGGGTGGGATGCCAACTCTGACGATGAGTCTGTGTTTCCAGGGGGAATGGTGTTGGTGTTACACAGCAACAGCATATAAGCACTTACATGTACATAAAGGCCTGGTTGGAAACATCCCCTAGGCCCTAACCCTTCTCTTTCGTTCCTACCCGTAAGTGTTTGCAGATCTGAAAGGAATGGATAAGTTACCTATCTGGTTCCTTCAGACCTGGAAACACCAAAAAGATAGGGGTTACTTTGGGACAAGGCTTGTTTGGAGCTCTTTACCCTTTGTTGACTGCCCCTGGAGGATGTGATGCATTTAGAACATTGATAGGGAGTAAACAGGTGACTGGGGATAGTTTGATATGGGGGCAAAGAAAACAGTCTGTTCAGGTCCATCACAGTGGAGTCGAGCCAGTCTGCTGCCAGTCTGTTTCTGGTGCAGTCTGTGCAGTGTGTTCACACAGGCCTAATTGCTTGTTTTCATTGGCGATGAGGTCACAAGCTATTTGTATGCCCACTAAATCCTGCTGATCTGGATTTCACTGCTTGCCTGGTTAAAGCCCCTCCCCAAACTCTAAGATAAAATGGCACATACCATAAATGCTAGGCATTGTACATAGGAACGGAACTGAAAGTAGGCAGTCGAGCAGAAGAGTACTCGCTCTCCCTCCTTTGAGGATATACAGATATCTACCCTAAAGATAACCCCACCCTTAAATAGAGTACCAGTCAAAAGTTTGGATACACCTACTCATTCAAGGGTTTTTCTTTATTTTTACTACTTTCTACATTGTAGAATAATAGTGAAGACATCAAAACTATGAAATAACACATATGGAATCATGTAGTAACCAAAAACAGTATTTAAAAAAAATCTAAATATATTTTATATTTGACATACTTCAAAGTAGCCACCCTTTGCCTTCATGACAACTTTGGACACTTTTCGCATTCTCCCAACCAGCTTCGTGAGATAGTCACCAGGATTGCATTTCAATTAACAGGTGTGTCCATCATTACTTTAAGATATGAAGGTCAGTCAATTTGGAAAATTTCAAGAACTTTGAAAGTTTCTTCAAGTGCAGTCGCAAAAACCATCAAGCGCCATGATGAAACTGGCTCTCATGAGGACCGCCACAGGAAAGGAAGACCCAGAGTTACCTCTGCTGCAAAAGTTCATTAGAGTTAACTACCTCAGAGTGCAGCCCAAATAAATGCTTCACATAGTTCAAGTAAGAGACAAATCTGAACATCAACTGTTCAGAGGAGACTGTGTGAATCAGGCCTTCATGGTTGAATTGCTGCAAGGAAACCACTACTAAAGGACTCCAATAAGAAGAAGTTAATTGTTTTGGCCAAGAAACACGAGCAATGGTCATTAGACCGGTTCCAACTGTCGTGTCTTTGTGAGACGCTGAGTAGGTGAATGGATGATCTCCGCATGTGTGGTTCCCACAGTGAAGCATGGAGGAGGAGGTGTGATGGTGTGGGGGTGCTTTGTTGGTGACACTGTCTGTGATTTACTTAAAGTTCAAGGCACACTTAACCAGCCTGGCTAACACAGCATTCTGCAGCGACACGCCATCCCATCTGGTTTGCGCTTAGTGGGACTATCATTTGTTTTTCAACAGGACAATGACCCAAAACACACCTCCAGGCTGTGTAAGGGCTATTTGACCAAGGAGAGTGATGAAGTGCTGCATCAGATGACCTGGCCTCCACAATCACTCGACCTTAACCCAATTGAGATGGTTTGGGATGAGTTGGACCGGAGAGTGAAGCAGCCAACAAGTGCTCAGCATATATGAGAACTCCTTCAAGACTGTTGGAAAAGCATTCCAGGTGAAGCTGGTTGAGAGAATGCCAAGAGTGTGCAAAGCTGTCATCAAGGCAAAGGGTGGCTACTTTGAAGAATCTCAAATATAAAATATATTTT
Source organism: Salvelinus sp. IW2-2015 (assembly GCF_002910315.2). Taxonomy (NCBI): domain Eukaryota; kingdom Metazoa; phylum Chordata; class Actinopteri; order Salmoniformes; family Salmonidae; genus Salvelinus; species Salvelinus sp. IW2-2015. The sequence continues at coordinate 28,876,093 of NC_036875.1, forward strand.
GATTTGTTTAAAACTTTTTTGGTTACTACATGATTCCATATGTGTTATTTCATAGTTTTGATGTCTTCACTATAAATTCTACAATGTAGAAAATAGTACAAATAAAGAAAAACCCTTGAATGAGTAGGTGTGTCCAAACTTTTGACTGGTACTGTATATTTGACCTGTTGTTATAGCAACCAATGACCTCAGACTCCTCCACCGCTCACCAGAGAAGGTCATCCATAGCTCTCCCCGTAGCGACTCTGGTATTCCCATGGCAACCAGCTTCTGGATCTTCTCTGTGCGGAACATGTGGACACCTCGACCATACGCAGAGAAATGGTCATCCCACAGACGCTCTTTCACCTGCTCCATGGTCTACAGGACACACACACACAGGACACACACACCCTTGAGCAAACCAAGTATTGTAGTACTGTAAGCACATTCTCAGCAATAGCCTTGGGAGGTKAAGTTACCCAGTGTGCCAGTCAGGGGGAGAACAGGGATCAATACATGTTTAAATAATGAAAGAGGTGTAACAGAATCACAACCTCATCCCAGAACTACCACTATATCACATATACCATACCCTGGTTACCAGTCTGTTTCTAATAGGCTTGATGTTTAGTTGCCACTTTTGGTTAAAGCAACTCCTTTGTTGTTGTCATGCTAAACATTTAGAATTCTAATTCAGCCTAATAAATATTTAGCATGACAACAACAAAGGAGTTGCTTAAAACAGAAACAGGCAACCAATGTTAAATGTCAAGCCTAGACACATTGGCCAATGTGGCCCTCTTATCCCTGCAGCCACCATTATTATGGTATCTGCTATGTAAACATCATAATAAAGGAGGCTCCGGCCATATCAGGGTTATGGCRGACGGTGCACTAGTTTCCATACTCACAGCCGTGCTATTGTTGCAGTCAGGTTGAGAGTGGTGGTAGTATGCCATCAGAGCCTCTGTGTTCACTGTGTGACGTAGTGGTCTCTCCTCGATCTCCTCCCCATCACAGTACATGGTGTCATAGTAGAAGGTATAGTAGGGAGACGAGGACGTCTGGAGCACCCAAACACCAGAATTAGTCAAATATACACAATGAATGACTAACTTGTGTGTAAAAATACTAGCAGTAATCATATTTGTCCTTGCAGTGCAGTTGCATTCTGCTTCTTGGACTAGGCCTGTTGGGCATCACCATGAGATGTGATGTGTGTAATTGACAACAGGCATTTATGGGCTGGTAGTGTTGCTGTAGCATACCAGAGATTTCTTGCTGTGGAACATGGAGTGTTTCCACTGCAGGGCTCTGAGCCGTGACATCAGACTGTCCACCAGGCTGTCTCTGTCCTGCAGCTCGATCAGCTGGAAGGCCTTCTTACTCCTCACACTGACGATCACTGGGTTGGGCAGCAGGCTGGTGCTCTCAGCCTTCTCTATGGAGATCACCTGGCAGCACAGGAAGAGACAGAGGTAAAAGGTCAAGAGCCAAGCAAATGTTGGTAGTATGCTTCTACACCTGCATTGCTTGCTGTTTGGGGTTTTAGGCTGGGTTTCTGTACAGCACTTTGATATATCAGCTGATGTACGAAGGGCTATATAAATAAATTTGATTTAGTATGGTACAGTAAGGAAAAATATGATATGGTAAAATGGTATTAACACAGTAATAAACTTTGAATAACTTGTTTATGTATGCAAGAGCCATACATCTCTATACACGATTCTGGTGTATAGCAACTAATGTAGTTAACCATGGTAAAGCTTAAGGCTAAAGGTGTAAGCTCTAACACTTCCAACAACACTTATACACTGTAAACAGTGGTAAGCCAGCATTAAAGTTTAACCAGCAGAGTCAACTGCAGTATGATACGATGGATACCTCTGAAAGGGGGATGAGCAGGCTGCAGTGGCCCTCCTCTCGACTGGCGAAGCATAGGTAGCTGTCGGTGGTGTAGAGCGTTCCGGCTGTGTGGCAGCGGGCATGGGGCGTCCACACTGAACACAGAGCCACCTCCTGGAGACACTCGGCCCGCGGTAGCCGGAAAAGAGCCAGGACGTACGCCCTCAATGCCTGCTCCTCCAGAACCCTGAGGGGAAAGTGTGACAGTCATAGAAAGTTACTTAGCTGACAGGGGGACGAGTTAGACTGACACAGACAGAGATCTGTTCTGTAGAAAATGAGTGACAGTTAGGAATTCTCCTCCAGGATAGAGAGAGAGTAAAAGACGGACTGAGTGTGAATCCTCATGGCCTCGTTACCTTTAGTGACTCAGACATTTCTGACTGACAGCTATGATAAGGAAAACTTATAAAGAATCCAGATACACTCAGATACAGGCAGACTATTTTGGTCACTGTAATTTAGGTCAGATCATTTTTCACTTCCTGTTATGGTGATGAGGAATTTACACTATGCTGAATGATGGAGGAGGGACAAAAATATCACCCACTTGGCAAGAGTTGCATGTGAGGAAGTTACCAAATAAATAATACAACTAAACAGTCTGTTACATCCATAGAGATATATAACTGAATGCTTTAGCTCAGCTCTAAAGTACAATTTTACCACTGAAAACTGTCATTTTACACACAAAACCTGAAATTTAAAATGTTATGGTGAATGTACTACAGGTGGAACTAAAACACACACATTCAGTCACATGATGCAAGGTTATGGAGAGGATGGTCGGAAACTAGAGGGAAGTAAATTAGTCAAGATATCAGGGATTTTCAGGAAGTGCTTGATGAGGTTCCTTTTGACCAAAGCAGATAACAATGAGACAAACTTATTAAACTACTGTTTATCAAACTATTTAATCAGGAAAGCAACCGATCAATCAGATTGCTGACACCATTCCAATCCTCTCAGAACTGTGAGGCAAGTCAACAAAGAACAGATAATATGAATCTGAACAAACCAAATGACACACCCACAAAAAATCCCCTGCCCTCCTTTACACTACAATACGCTACAACTTCATCTAACTTATTCTGCGTTGCCCCCTGACCTCTTGGTGATGTTGGAGGACTGCTGGAGGACTTGTTCCAGTTCCAGACCTCCACTGTCCAGCAGGCGTCGCAGTGCGATGTCAGCCAGCTGACCCATGACCCCGAACGCCTCGTCCGGGCTCAGGAACATAGAGAAGTCCCGCTGGCGCCGCCGCGTTGTCACACGCACCATGTCCGTCATAAGGCCAGTGGAGACCCGCTCCAGCCTCGTCACCTCCACCCACGGGATCACAAACTTCACTGAGGGAGAGAGAAGTGGTCAAAGGTCAGGGGTTAGGTTTAGAAGACACTGAACACTGAAGAGATTTCAATGGTTAAAGAGATTGAACAGGATCTTCAGCACTTAAAAATTTGTAAGATATTGTACAAGTTGGAATTCTGTAACAGATAATACCCTTTTTTTTTTGTAGGACGTTACATATCATATGAAATGGATGACATTGTACACAATTATGCAACATTTTTAGGGACACGTTTTTTCTCGAGGGCTACTTTCAAAACTACTGGCTGAAGTTATACAAAACCTCTGCAGCATCACTTTAACTGAAAAGGCACAATGTTTACTGTGGAAAGTATGTCACAGTTCACAAGACATATAAAGGGCTTGTCATCTTTARAACTGGAAAACAGAGGATAGAGTTTCTAATTAACAGACACAACCAGTTCAGACTAGTTCACAACCAGTTCACAACCAGTAAGACTGGGGGCTATTCTGTGTGCTAATTAAAGGGGGAGAATTTAAGGGGATGGACCTTCCTTTCCCAGCAGGAAGGAGTAGAAGGCCATGTGGTTGATGCTGAGGTAGAGCCAGCCATGCCGGGGGACACGCCCCTTCCAGCAGCAGCAGGAGTAGGTGGTGACCAGCTTCTCTGAGGAGGGCAGGCCGAAACGCAGCTCAAACTTCAGCAGTACCTCCCGGAACTTCTCTGGGTCCTCCTCTTGAGCCGCCTGCTTCCCCCTCACCTCCTCTGCTATCAGACCCTGGGGGAGAAAGATAAATGAATGGGCAATGAGAGAAAGAAAAAGAGGAAGAGAAACAAAAATGCAAAACAGGGTTTGAGCGCAAGATACACAGAAATAGAAAAGAAAGTCAAGAAGAGACAACATTTGAGAGTCAGATTAAGTTGAACACAGTGGTTTTTGATAGTAGGCCTACATAGTATTTACAGAGTATCACAGGTCTATAGTTAATCTTATTCTAATAGTACAGTACCTTGACTTTCCCTTTGACGAAGCTGGCGACATCCTCCTTGTTCTCAAACACTGAGAGAGAGTGGAGTAGGTTCTGGACCAGCCAGTCCCAATGCCTGTTCATGTCCTCGACAGCAGCACCTGTATAACAACAGACACACACGCACACACACACACAGAGAAATAGATACACAGAGAGAGAGCCAGAGAAAGAGAGTAGAAGCAGGGACCTACCGACCGACAAATATGAGAATCGGCGAGAGGAAAAGGAGAGACATTTCTCAGAGCTTACCACAAGCTATAGTCCAGCTGACCTGTGACCCAGGCACCTGTAGCAGGATACGGAATGGTGTGACCCGGGCGTTGGAGTCCAGGACTGTGTCCAGAGCTCCCACCAGAAGACCTGGACAGACCAAAGCAGTCAGACACAGAAAGAGACCAGAAATTACTGAGAAATACCATCTGACAACACACACATATCAATGAGCTCATTGACACATGGGAGAGAGGCAACATTATACCAACCCATATGAACGGTTATATCATATATTTTCATATGGTAAGACAATTGTACTAAGCTCATAAGGCATTTTCTACAATAATCAATTGTTATCATTAGTTGAACAGCAGGAAGTTTTACAGATTGTGCCTTTAAGCAGATGGGGCACAACGGCACCTATTACACATAACGCCAGAAAGCTAAAGGCATTATCATGTGTATAACAGACTCAGATATTCCAGTGAGCACTGGATTCCAGCCTTGAGGCATTACAAAATAGATTGGACATAAACTGGTACCACTAATGGTCACTAACAGTCTCATAATGGCCACATTATGTGAGAACATAACATAGAACATAAAAGCTATTAAGAGGTTCAACATAAGTATTGTTCTTCTCTGTTTGTCACTACATTGGTCCACTAGAATCATAGGGTAACAGTATTAGAATCGAGACCCCCTCCCTCTCCACAAATCCTCCACATCTGAAGCCCCAAAGCCATGGCATAAAAACTACAAACTTAAGAGAGTCCCTAACATCCCAAACTCATTTGTATTTATTAGGTGTTGAGACCCCACCAGTCATCACCTTAAAGGAACCAGATACACTCTCTAATATCCTGAGGTACCATAACAGAACCTAGACTCATCATCATAGTATCTCTTTAACTCCACCGCTAATCAGGATCATGATTTTCCAGAGGCCAAAGCCACCAAACACTAGTCCCTCTTGTCTAGTTTTAATTCTGTCTTTCCTTTGCTAAGCACAGCCATTTTCAACAGAATGGAGCACTTAAGGAGAGCTGGGAAAAACAGTCCCATCAAAGTGCAGCTAACAGTCAGCTGCAGCACATGGCCTCAACTATAATAAAACATTAAGTTTGCAAGAACAGTCTGTTAATGATTTGGCAAATCAAATATGTAATAAGCACACAGCAGGCAAGACAAGGCATTAGGCTTATTACTTTCATTAGGCTACAGTCTGGTCGCTGTGAGATCACTATCTAGTGTTTGGCATTCCCACCCCCACCCAACCGCTCCGCCACAAAAGAGGAGAGGGATGGAAGACAAACTGAACACCAGACAAATAACTCTCTCCTGGAGCACTGCCCATCCCAGACCACACCACAACTATTAAGCTCTGCCTGTCTGCCGCTCTGAACCATTGTACCCTGGCAACACAAACCTATTTGTCACCTAACCGCTTACTTCACAGTGCTTACATTGGAAAATGTAAGCACTGTAAATCATGTATTTTGTTCGGCTTATATTGTTCACTGAGTTTGTAAGGCTGTGGACAATGGACATGTACAGTGTGCTCAGAGGTCGGGAGAAAGGAAACCTTAAATGTCCCTCACAGGAAAGTGTTCTTTGTGAAATAGGAAGCAGAAGTTATCTTAGCTAGTGACAGAGTACTAGACGTTGCAGATATTTCAGTGTTGCTCAATACCCTTTTTATGTTTTATCTTAATCAAATCATGGATACATTTTTTCCCAATTGATATTGTACTTGTTCTTCTCTTCCCATAACAAAACTAGGGTGTGGTTTTGTAAGAGCCAAAAACTAGGGCTTCTTCTGACCTTTCAACCCACAGATTTACTTTGGAAACCATGGCAACAAACAAATACTCTAAACTCTTGCCAGGAAATGTTATGTTGTTTTTATGAGATGATACTCCCTATCCTCTCCTGTGCCTGATGTATACAGTTATATCTTAAAGTGAAAATCCCAATGAAGATTACACAAAAACAAGACCAGGTGACACCTTATCATGGTCCATCATCAGACAAAAACTGTATGGAATTGTAAAGAATCTATGAAGACCTGAAAGAAAATACACAGTCCAAAAAACAAGTGATATGTTAACAAGTTGCCTGTTATTGCTCCAAGGCTTCATGTCACATATTATTTTAAGTTGCAAAGAAAACATTGTTTTGATAATCCCAAATATGGGGAAAACACGTGTTTCCAAGCTTTGTAAAAAACGGATCCTACACTGTAGCCAAGGCTATGGCAATGCAATTCAACCAAGAATTGTCTTTCGAGATTATGCTCCCAGCAAAACAATGTTGCAAATAGCTGCGATTCAACCAATATTTTTTGGGTTGAATCGCAGCTATTTGCAACATTGTTTATAAATGAGTTGTTACTAAGTGTTGGACTGGTGTGTCCAAGTGGTAATATAGGCTACTAAAGCTGCTGAAATCATACGAAAMACAGTGAGATGAATGGGAGTAGCTGGCGTATTACCTGTAAATTTTCCCCCTGAATCCCCATGTCCTCTTCTGCGCTGCAAAATGAAGAAATCGTTAGATCTTTCGGTAACCCAAAGCTTCAGCGCGTTTTTCAGCAAAACTTCCTCTGGAGTCAACCACATTCTTTCAAAGGAAGAGATTGAAAAAAAGAATGGAACGAAAACAAAATAACGCAGATTGTCGTTGATGTTGATAGCATGCACACTTCTTCATTAGTTCCAAGCGCATTAGAAAAATAAAAGATTTTCAGAATCATCCGTAACTGATCTCAAGCGCTGCCCGAGAACGCAAGCGTCTTCTGTTGATATTTTCTCTCACCCACCCGATCGCAACTATACAAGTACTCCTCACAGTGAGAGTCTCATTTCCGCATTCAACCTTTCCTTCCCATATTTCCGGCGAAAGCGAGGAAGTTTAATTTCACTGGCCCTTTGTGATTGGTTATTATGTCTAGTATTAATTGAAACAGTTTATCATACAAAACTCAATCTGGGAATAGAATTGGATTGTAAAAACATTGTTTGTTTGTCCATAGTAAATGGGTTTAGTCATGTGCCATATGCTGTCTAGTGTGCACAAATAAATCAGAAGATGAATGTTGACGACATCTATTGTATCAATTCTGCATTATGCTTACAATGACTTATTATCATTACTACTATGCATGTCAGTTAGATGACCTAGTAACCTACTGTCAAAAACTGAACCTCCCTCATATTAAATTGAATAATGTGTGTAAATACAGATTTTTGATTTTTAGATGCATTCTCTTTGTCTTATAGTTTACAATTTAATAGTTTTTGATCATACCATATATTAATTTAGTGACAAATCAATGCAATGTCAGTGAAGTACCCATATAGTCTATAACAATTTACAGAATGTTCTATATGGAAGTAGCAATATAGCTTTAGCCTTCTTCTGTGGTAAAATAGTGGTTGCAACATGCATGCAGTGCATAATCAACAAAGAGAATTTCTATGATTTATGTTTTAAACTATGGTGAGAATTAACACACGTCAGTAATGCTCAGAGTTGTCAAAGGACCCTATTATAAGATACTCTACCTACTCATCACAATAAAGAAACATTGTTTTTTAGAGCAACCATATAATTGATCCATCACAAGTGAAATTCATAAATTCATAGCCTATACTCATCATAACTACATTGAAAAAAATTATGTAAATTTGTTTTATAATAACTATATATACAGTATATCACAAAAGTGAGTACACCCCTCACATTTTTGTAAATATTTGAGTATATCTTTTCATGTGACAACACTGAATAAATGACACTTTGCTACAATATAAAGTAGTGAGTGTACAGCTTGTATAACAGTGTAAATTTGCTGTCCCCTCAAAATAACTCAACACACAGCCATTAATGTCTAAACCGCTGGCAACAAAAGTGAGTACACCCCTAAGTGAAAATGTCCAAATTGGGCCCAATTTGCCATTTTCCCTCCCCGGTGTCATGTGACTCGTTAGTGTTACAAGATCTCAGGTGTGAATGGGGAGCAGGTGTGTTAAATTTGGTGTCATCGCTCAAACGCATTAAGAGTTGTGTTGTGTTGTGACAAAGTAGAGGTAGTATACAGAAGACAGCCCTATTTGGTAAAATACCAAGTCCATATTATGGCAAGAACAGCTCAAATAAGCAAGGAAAAATGACAGTCCATCATTACTTTAAAAAAAGGAAGGTCAGTCAATCCGGAACATTTCAAGAACTTTGAAAGTTTCTTCAAGTGCAGTCGCAAAAACCATGAAGCACAATGATGAAACTGGCTCTCATGAGGACTGCATAGGAAAGTTACCTCTGCTGCAGAGGATAAGTTCATTAGAGTTAACTGCACCTCAGATTGCTGCAAAGAAACCACTACTAAAGGACACCAATAAGAAGAAGAGACTTGCTTGGGCCAAGAAAAACGAGCAGTGGACATTAGACCAGCGCATTTAACCAGGTAGGCCAGTTGAGAACAAGTTCTCATTTACATCTGCGACCTGGCCAAGATAAATCAAAGCAAAAACAACAACACAGAGTTACACATAAACAAACGTATAGACAATAACACAATAGAAAAGTCTATGCACAGTATGTGCAAATGTAGAAGAGTAGGGAGGTAAGTCAATAAATAGGCCATGGAGGCGAAATAATTACAATTTAGCATAAACACTGGAGTGATAGGTGTGCAGATGATGATGTGCAAGTAGAGATACTGGGGTGCAAAAGAGCAAGAAGATAAGTAACAATATGGGGATGAGGTAGTTGGGTGTGCAATTTACAGATTGGCTGTGTACAGGTACAGTGATCGGTAAGCTGCTCTGACAGCTGTGCTTTAAAGATAGAGGGGGAGATATAAGACTCCAGCTTCAGTGATTTTTGCAATTCTTTCCAGTCATTGGCAGCAGAGAACTGGAAAGAAAGGAGGCCAAAGGAAGTGTTGGCTTTGGGGGTGAGCAGTGAAATATACCTGCTGGAGCGCGTGCTACGGGTGGGTGTTGCTATGGTGACCAGTGAGCTGAGATACGGCGGTGCTTTACCTAGCATTGATCTATAGATGACCTGGAGCCAGTGGGTTTGGCGACGAATATGTAGTGTAGGCCAGCCAACGAGGCATACAGGTCGCGTGTGTGGTAATATTTGGGGCTTTGGTATTTATGCTGCAGTAGTTTATGTGTCGGGGGCTAGGGTCAGTTTGTTATATCTGGACTACTTCTCCTGTCTTATCCGGTGTCCTGTGTGAATTTAAGTATGCTCTCTCTAATTCTCTCTTTCTCTCTTTCTTTCTCTCTCTCGGAGGACCTGAGCCCTAGGACCATGCCTCAGGACTACCTGGCAATGATGACTCCTTGCTGTCCCCAGGCCACCTGGCCGTGCTGCTGCTCCAGTTTCAACTGTTCTGCCTGCGGCTATGGAACCCTGACCTGTTCACCGGACGTGACCTGTCCCAGACCTGCTGTTTTCAACTCTCTAGAGACCGCAGGAGCGGTGTAGAGATACTCTTAATGATCGGCTATGAAAAGCCAACTGACATTTACTCCTGAGGTACTGACTTGCTGCACCCTCGACAACTACTGTGATTATTATTATTTGACCATGCTGGTCCTTTATGAACATTTGAACATCTTGGCCATGTTCTGTTATAATCTCCACCCGGCACAGCCAGAAGAGGACTGGCCACCCCTCATAGCCTGGTTCCTCTCTAGGTTTCTTCCTAGGTTTTGGCCTTTCATGGGAGTTTTTCCTAGCCCCCGTGCTTCTACACCTGCATTGCTTGCTGTTTGGGGTTTTAGGCTGGGTTTCTGTACAGCATATTTTAAGAATGTGAAATGTCAGAATAATAGTTGAGAGTGATTTATTTCAGCTTTTATTTCTTTCATCACATTGCCAGTGGGTCAGAAGTTTACATACACTCAATTAGTATTTGGTAGCATTGCCTATAAATTGTTTAACTTGGGTCAAACGTTTCAGGAAGCATTCCACAAGCTTCCCACAACAAATTGGGTGAATATTGGCCCATTCCTCCTGACAGAGCTGCTGTAACTGAGTCAGGTTTGTAGGCCTCCTTGCTCGCACACGCTTTTTCAGTTCTGCCCACACATTTTCTATAGGATTGAGGTCAGGGCCTTGTGATGGCCACTCCAATACCTTGACTTTGGTATCCTTAAGCCATTTTGCCACAACTTTGGAAGTATGCTTGGGGGTCATTGTCCATTTGGAAGACCCATTTGCGACTAAGCTTTAACTTCCTGACTGATGTCTTGAGATGTTGCTTCAATATATCCACATAATTTTCCTTCCACATGATGCCATCTATTTTGTGAAGTGCATCAGTCCCTCTTGCAGCAAAGCACCCCCACAACATGATGCTGCCACTCCCGTGCTTCACGGTTGGGATGGTGTTCTTCGGGCTTGCAAGCCTCCCCCTTTTTCCTCCAAACATAACGATGGTCATTATGGCCAAGCAGTTCTCTTTTTGTTTCATCAGACCAGAAGACATTTCCCCAAAAAGTGTGATCTTTGTCCCCATGTGCAGTTGCAAACCGTAGTCTGGCTTTTTAATGGCGGTTTTGGAGCAGTAGCTTCTTCCTTGCTGAGCGGCATTTCAGGTTATGTCGATATAGGACTCGTTTTACTGTGGATATAGATACTTTCGTACCTCTTTCCTCCAGTATCTTCACAAGGTCCTTTGCTGTTGTTCTGTGATTGATTTGCACTTTTCGCACCAAATTACGTTCATCTCTAGGAGACAGAACACATCTCCTTCCTGAGCTCTATGACGGCTGCGTGGTCTCATGGTGTTTATACTTGCGTACTATTGTTTGTACAGATGAACGTGGTACCTTCAGGCGTTTGGAAATTGCTCCCAAGGATGAACCAGACTTGTGGAGGCCAACAATTTTTTTCTGAGGTCTTGGCTGATTTCTTTTGATTTTCCCATGATGTCAAGCAGAGGCACTGAGTTTAAAGGTAGGCCTTGAAATACATCCACAGGTACACCTCCAATTGACTKAAATGATGTCAATTAGTCTATCAGAAGCTTCAAACGCCATGACATCATTTTCTGGAATTTTCCAAGCTGTTAAAAGGCACAGTCAACTTAGTGTATGTAAACTTCTGACCAACTGGAATTGTGATACAGTGAATTAAAAGTGAAATAATCTGTCTGTAAACAATTGTTGTAAAAATGACTTGTGTCATGCACAAAGTACATGTCCTAACCGACTTGCCAAAACTATAGTTTGTTTTAACAAGAAATGTGTGGAGTGATTGAAAAACGAGTTTTAATGACACCAACCTAAGTGTATGTAAACTTCCGACTTCAACTGTATGTAAATGTAATATTTCATTATTTAATTTTTTTTGATCAATTAGCAAATATTTGTAAAAACCTGTTTTTGCTTTGTCACTAAGGGGGTATTGTGTGTAGATTGGGGGGGGAAACTATTTCATACATTCTAGAATAAGGCTGTAAACTAACAAAATATGGAAAAAGTCAAGGGGTCTGAATACTTTCCGATGGCCACCCTTTATCAGGGCACAAGGAAAGACCCAAATGCAGACACAGGAGGCAGATGGTAGAGCTCCGATATTRATTATAACAAAGGGAGTAGGCAAAGGCAGGTCGGGGGACAGGCGAGATCATAAACCAGGTCAGAGTCCAAACAGTACCATACGAMAGGCAGTCTCGAGGTCAGACCAGGCAGAGGTCAGAAACCAGATCCGAGTCCAAAAACAGTACAAGGGGATAGGCTGGTAGTCAGAGCAGGCAGAATGGTCAGGCAGGTGGGTTCGGAGTCAGGACAGGCAAGGGTCGAAACCAGGAGGACTAGAAACAAACAGAGACTGGGAAAAAATAGGAACAAGGAAAACCGCTGGTTGTCTTGGCAAACAAGACGAACTGGCACAGAGAGACAGGAAACACAGGGATATATACACCGGGGATAATAAGCGACACCTGGAGGAGGTAGAGACAATGACAAGGACAGATTAACCAGATCAGGGTGTGACACCCATATATTACGGGTGTCAGGGAAAATGTATGGAGTAAAAAGTATATTATTTTCTTTAGGAATGTAGTGAAGAAAAAGTAGTCAAAAAATATAAATAGTAAAGTAGAGATACCCCCCCCAAAAAAATAAGTAGTACTTTAAAGAATTTTTACTTAAGTACTTTACCGCACTGAATGTATTAGGACAGTGGTTCCCAAACTCTTTATAGTCCCGTACCCCTTCAAACATTCAACCTCCAGCTGTGTACTTCCTCTAGCACCAGGGTCAGCGCACTCTCAAATGTTGTTTTTTGCCATCATTGTAAGCCTGCCACACACACACTATACGATACATTTATTAAACATAAGAATGAGTGTGAGTTTTTGTCACAACCCAGCTTGTGGGAAGTGACAAAGAGCTCTTATAGGACCAGGGCACAAATAATAATATAATAATCAATAATTTTGCTCTTTATTTAGCCATCTTACATATAAAACTTTATTTGTTCATAGAAAATTGTGAAAAACTCACCACAGGTTAATGAGAAGGGTGTGCTTGAAAATCCACTCTCACATAGGTACGTGGTTGTAAAAGGGCATCAGTGTTTTAAAAGCGCGATTTGCCAAGGCAGGATACTGTGAGTAAATTCAATTTTCACAGAACCGCTTGCTGCAATTTGGATGAGGCTCTCTTGTTTAGATATCGGGAAGTGGACTGGAGGCTGGGCATGAAAGGGATAACGAATCATGAAAGGGATAACGAATCCAGTTTTTTGTGTCATCCATACCTGTGTAATTGTGCACCCAACTCACTCAGGTGCTTCGCTATATCACATTTGACATTGTCCATAAGCTTGAGTTCATTTGCACACAAAAAATCATACAATGATGGAAAGACCTGTGTGTTATCCTTGTTAATGCAGACAGAGAAGAGCTCCAGCTTCTTAATCATAGCCTCAATTTTGTCCCGCACATTGAATATAGTTGCGGAGAGTCCCTGTAATCCTAGATTCAGATCATTCAGGAGAGAAAAAATATCACCCAGATAGACAAGTCGTGTGAGAAACTCGTCATCATGCAAGCGGTCAAACAAGTGAAAATTATGGTCAGTAAAGAAAACTTTAAYCTCATCTCTCAATTTAAAAAAACGTGTCAATACCTTGCCCTTGATAACCAGCGCACTTCTGTATGTTGTAAAAGCGTTACATGGTCGCTGCCCATATCATCATCAGTTCAGGTGCCTTGCTTTAACAAAGTTAACCATTTTAACTGTAGTGTCCAAAATGTCTTTCAAGCTGTCAGGCATTCCTTTGGCAGCAAGAGCCTCTCGATGGATGCTGCAGTGTACTGAAGTGGCATCGGGAGCAACTGCTTGCACGCGCATTACCTCTCCACTATGTCTCACTGTCATGGCTTTTGCACCATCAGTACAGATACCAACACATCTTGACCACCCAAGTCCATTTGATGTCACAAAGCTGTCCAGTGCTTTAAAAATATTGTCTCCTGTTGTCCTGGTTTACAGTGGTTTGCAGAAMAGGATGTCTTCCTTAATTGACCCCCCATAAACGTAAAGGACTTGTACCAGGAGCTGTGCCAGGCCCGCCATGTCTGTTGACTCATCCAACTGTAAAGCATAGAATGCACCGGCTTGTAAGCGAAGCAATAATTGTTTCAAAACATCTCCTGCAATGTCACTGATGCGTCATGAGATAGTGTTGTTTGATGATGCATTTTCTGTATTTTTTGGGGCCTTTTCCCCCAGCATTGTTCCAGCCATATCGGCGTAGAATTAAGTCCTCCGCACAATAGTATGGGGCTTGCCTGTCCTAGCCACTCGGTAGCTCACCATATAAGACGCTTCTAGCCTCTTATTATTAATGGTGCTAGCTGTTGCTTTTATACAAGTCTTACTACTCGAAAGTAGTCTTCATTCTCACTCAAAAACATCCTGTGGCTTAATTTTCAAATTGGCATGTTCCGTTTCTCTTTGTCTGCGCAAGAGTGAAGGTTTTATCAAGTTGTGAGATAGTACATTTGCACATATAACACACTGTGGCTGAGGAAAGGCACTACTTCCAATATAAGTGAACCCCAAATCAATGTAGTTCTCATCATCATCTCACGTCCCTGTCTGTTGTTCGGTGCTTTCCCGGGTAAAGGGGCAGTAGCTTTTGAGCTGCATCATATTCACAACTGTCAGTGTCCATGCTAAGTTAGCTGGGCTAACAATAAATGTAGAATTACTGATGCTAGCATTGGATGTGCTCGTGGAAGCAGAACAACTTGTGTTGTCGACAGGTGCAGGTGTAGTACTGCTGGTATATGTCTCTATGGACGCGGGCCTAACTTTTTTAACCATCTATCCATTTTTCCCCCATTTCTTTTTCATCTATCCATTTTCGAGCAAACGGAATGAGCACCAGCTACGTTTGGCTACATARGGACCGTTATCGGAATTCCCGCGAGAGTAACGGTTAATGTGATTGGACGTTAATTATTTGACTAGGCTACCTGTATTTGACATTCTGTTGTTATTTCGCTGAACACTAAATGGTTTAATTTTATTTTTGGCAGTGAAACGAGSCTACTCAGGCGAGAAAAAAACTCACCCAAATATATAGCTTAGTTGAAAAATATAAATGAACTGTTTGAAAATGTGAAGAAATGTAAAAACATTTTTTATTTTTTTTAAATGTGAATCAAATTTTTATTATGCGTACCCCCGACGGCATTACCCCAGTTTGGGAATACTTATATTAGGCTATCATATTAGAACACAAAAACAGGCCAGCATTGTTTAGAAATGTGTTGYACCTCTGTGTAACCCCACCCCTATAAGCTTGGTCACCCCAGAGACTGACAGCACAGCGTGATTTTTAGGTGCAGCTGTTGTCTCACAGCTGCCACATATGGAAAGTAGCTTTCCCACTCCTTATATGGACATATTGGAGATGCAAAACGGATGTTGGTGCAACCTTTATTATTGTCCCTTGACTTTCTGGCGCTAGCCAGTTTTCTGATAATAATGCATAATAAACACCGATTAAATATGATTCGTCCTCAGAAAAATACATTATTGTTCAATTACTCTGAAATAAGTTTATATTTGTGATAACTGACAAGTATTTACGTTTTTCACATTTAAAGATCTTGTTTTACTCCGGAAGAAATGTGGGTGAGGTCCTTCTATTTCCGTGTCTGGGGAGATAAGTGGTGTGATTTCAGCGTTTGTCTTGAACAGTTAAAAAATGCAGGTTTGTAAACTTATAACACCTTTTCTAGCTATAGAAAAAGTAGTAATGAAGGTCATAGCTGACGTTTTGAGCAGTATGAGTATATGTTCGCACGCCACCTTGATTGGGACATAGCTAACGTTAGCTGCATTTAAACATTAGCTAATGTTCGCTAGCTGTAATACCACAGATAAAAGGTGGTTACCGGTAGTTATAAGTATCTTTGGTAATTCCAAAGAGCCTAGCTATAGATGTTTAAAAACTATGTGGCAAACTAACAACACTGTTTGTGCTTAAATAAAACTCCAATGATCTGTTATTTCTCAATCCCAGGACCCTAACGCAGATACCGAGTGGAATGACATCCTGAGGAAGAAGGGGATCCTTCCTCCCAAGGAGAAAACTCAAGATGAGGTTGATGAGGACGCTCTAGAGCAGCAGATTCTTCTTCAGCAAGAATCTGTTGGTAAGAGGTGGCTATTAATATCATATAGCTACCTCTGTGGGACTAGGTTTCTCCTGAACTGGTCTAAAAATAGTTTTTATGTTATTCTTAATTTAACTAACAGGACATGGTTTTGGAAGGCTGATCCTTGGTCAACAGCATCCTCTGTTAGTAGTTTTAATACCTTAAATTATACTTTTTCTGACTTGTATTTCCTGTGGTGTTTTGTGACCAGTAAAAACCTATGAGAGTATGACTCTGGACCAGCTGGATGAGAACGAGGATGACTTCAGTGAAGAGGATGAGGCCGCCATCGAGATTTACAGGTTTCAAAGCATTACTAAGATGGTACATTATACATACAACAGATATTGGCTGCCATATGGCCCGGGGCCATAGCTGAGCAATCGGGCAAGTTGAGCCGGCTCTGTGGTTGCCACATTGGGCATGTTAATTATTTTATTGAAAACAACCTAAGTGCAAAGAATTTCTGATTCCTCCCCTATGTCGGTGTGTAAACAGCACATTTTAAGTCTTTGGGGAACTAAAAATACTCACTTGATGGGCAAGTGCCTTTCAGACCTTAATGTCAGTCCCTTAATACAACCTACTGCCATTAAAAGAGATGCTGAAAAATGTAAAGCTCCATTGTGGCTATCATGTTAATGGTGAAATAGCCTTTTGCATCCCAAATAGAGAATGACAATGTTATGACCTTGTTATTACCAGAATGAACCTACATTGCCTTAACTCTCTCCATTTCCTTCTCACCAGGCAAAAGAGGCTTGCAGAATGGAAAGCCACCCAGATAAAGAATTGCTTTGGAGAAGTAGTGGAGATCTCTGGGCAGGACTACATCAAGGAGGTGAACAAAGCTGGAGAGGGCATCTGGGTTGTGCTGCATCTCTACAAACAGGGGTGAGTTCTGTTAGATTTTTTTTTTAGATCTGATAACTTTATTGGCCAAGACCTTATTTGAAAATCATGAAACAAGGTTTTCCTTTTTTGTTGTTCATATAAGCCTGATTAACAGTGGTCCTTTTTAAATTGCACTGAATAGGTCTATCTGCCAAATACATAGATTTAACTAATTGACCCATTGTAATCAAATCTCTCTGTTCCATTCTCTCATCCTCACAGAATTCCTCTGTGCACCCTGATAAACCAGCATCTGTCAGAGATGGCCAGGAAATTCCCCCAGACCAAGTTCCTGAAGTCCATCTCCACCACATGCATCCCCAACTACCCCGACCACAACCTACCCACCATCTTTGTCTACCATGAGGGAGAGATGAAGGCACAGTACATCGGGCCTCTGGTCTTCGGGGGCATGAACCTCAAAGTTGAGGGTAAGAGACAATCGCCTCAGCTATACTTTTATAGGATACTATTAGCGACATGATATGGTAGTTTATGCTGTCCAGTGTGTATACTTCTCACCCTCAGATTTGTGCATTGTCAGTTTTGAATGACAKTTTCTTACTTTCTCTACTAGATATTTAAATCTGCTTTATCCTATCATCCTCAGAGCTGGAGTGGAGGTTATCAGAATCTGGCGCTGTCAAGACAGACCTGGAAGAAAACCCCAAGAAGCAGATTGAAGACAAGCTGATGTCGTCGATCCGATCCACTCTCCCCACACGGAAAGACAGTGACTCCGAAGAGGACTAGCCGCCTAACACCAAATAACATTACTCTATAAATAACGCTCAACCATCACTGTGTGTGAGGATGGCTCTCTCCTGTGGTGAACTGCACACCTCTCACGCTCTCTATGTTACCTCAGTCAGCAGAGAGGCTCCATCAGAGTACTATCCCTCCCCGGTTGAAAGATCTCTTATGTTACGAGATCATTCTCCTAAATCAGATCTGAACTTGTGTTTTTACATAACATTTGGTTGAAGATTGTCCTTTTTTTAATTTAACATATGTTTCATAATAAATGACAATAGAAATGAATACATTTGTAATTGTTTAAATTAAATGTAAGTAACCATTCACCCATGCCATAATCAGTTGAAGCTTTTTATAAAGTGTTCACCCTGATCTGTGTAACCATCACAAAGGACTCCTTTGACTGTTCACTGTTAGCGGTCTGAATTTGTGTATGTGCAATTGTCTACAAAATGGCAAAGTACAGAATCCTCATCTTATATCACAAAATATTTACATTTACCAACTGAAATCAGGAAGACACTTCACAATCTGCAATAATTTATTTCTCATAAATATCAAGTCCATTGCCAGAGAACACTGAGGATGCTGCTTCTGTCTGTCCCTCAGTCTGCCATTTTGTGCTCAATGTTCAGGGGGGTTGCAGTGTGCTGATGTCTTCTGTCCAGTTATTCCAAAGTCAGATTTTTACATCACACATCAGAGTGCTTCTGTGTAGCAGGGAATAGAGAGAACCTCGGTCATAGGCATGGCATTTCTTGAATTGTCTACTTTGTTCTAACTTTTATGTAGATTCTATTCAGGGGTAGTATATGTCTAAAGTACATATTGTACCTTGATTGAGCCCTGCGGACTGGCCACAGAAAGACTGTGGTCCTCAACCTCTAAGAGAAAGGCACTGGAGAAGCTTTCACAAACTCTTGAGCTTCAATCAGAAAAGGCTACACGGACACTGCTGACCTGCAAACCGATATTTCATTTCAGAATTGGTTAAAATTGCGTAAAGGTCAGGGTTAAGGGTTTGGTTAAGGTTAAGGTTAGTCGGTCTTGCAGGTCAGAAGTGTCCTTGTCTCCTGCTTCAATATTGATATTCTGCTAATCATCAAGGTTGAAACAGCACAGGGTCCTTACCAAAAGCATGAGCTGCTTCTTTCTCCTCTGAGACAGTTTGGGTGACAGGCGCATCAGCGGGTGCACTGAATGGGACTAGAGAGGGGAATGCCTGTTAGATTCCAATCGCATGTAATTACTAAATAATCAGATCAATAAAACATGTTATAACAAATACAGCATGTTATCATCTAAAGACAAAATCCCATACTGTGCTGTCCAGGAAATCCAATGACACTTTTGCTTATATGCCTGAAACATTGTACATGGTTGTTTGAGGGTGTGTACATAGTTCTAATTTGCTCTCAGACATAATTCACTGACATTCTGAAGCAATATGGAAATACAGTTTGTGCATCAAGGAGTCTTTCTCTACTTACCGCATGCTGTACAGAGTCTACCGAGTTGGCCTTTGAATAGTGAAACAGGAACTGACGAAAAGAGCATATACAAAGTCAACACTGTTCCAAAGACAATGAATATTGCAACTGCAAGTTAACCTCAGTATTTTGAGGAATAAGGTATGAACAAGTATTTAGTAATAGGGTGTGATATTGTTGAGGAACTTACTCTTTTGAAAACATTCTGAACTTGCTCCTGTGACGGGGAGAGGGACAGGGAGAYAATAATTACACTGGCGTCAGAGCTGCTATCATATATAATCTGTGATAAGATTGAGTCATACAGTAGCTAAGCTTTACCTCATTCTGATCTCTCCCCATCATATCACCAACATCAGTCTGGATCCCAGGACCCTGCAGCAGACAAATCAATGGTCAATGATAAAACACAAGTCTATGACACATCTAAAGGCACTAAACCCAAGCAAACATAAAAGCTGTTGTACATGTCATCCATTGTCTACTGTATACTGTACCCATTGCAAAGTAATGATCGTATCTCTGTCATCGGTGTGTCTAGTTGATAGGAGTGGGGGGAAGTCCTATATATTCTTATTCCCCTCATCCTGTCCCCCACCAGTCTGATTTAAGTTAGAGTGACTCACTTGTGTGTCCCCAACCCCCTCTCCACGTATAACCTAGCCCAGCCACCACAAGTAACAAGAGGCACCCTTTAATTTGGTTGTAATCACCTGCTGACCCCTTATCAGACACGGATGAGATTTCTCCAGTGGTGCAAACTCTCCTCTGATGAACGCAGTAGAGGACTGAGATGTTTAAACAGTGAAAGACTGAGATACAGCGAGTGATACACATTCAAGGCATATATTGAATGATTTGGGCCTAGAATACCTTCATACTACATTTTAACACTTTGCCTCTGGTATCAGGTAAGGAAATGTATCCTTGTTGTCAATCTAATAATCCATTCATAAGTAATTCATAATTTATTTAAAAACTAATTTCACAATATTTGTTTGAATTACACAATTGCCTTTTATTTTCACTTTTCAGGTATAGGCATGCAAAAAAAACAAAGTCCCACACCCTTCTGAAAGCAATTCCATGTTCACACTCTTTGTATGGACTAGCCTCTACAGAAAGAAAAAAAGTAAGTTTCAAAAGTATACATTTGTTTATTTTATCAATCTATAACATACAATAAAAATACATGTAATAGCCAACAATATCAACAATATAAATAGCTAATTCAAAAACAACATAAACATCGATTTCAGATTTTAAGATTTAGATAGCCTAAATTATACAGAAATGTTGAAGTTCATTTAAATGACATAAATAATCTCTCACCTGTCGCCTTCCAACATCCAAGGCACCAGACCAATTGAAGTATGCAAAGTTGTTGAAGATACGAAGCGCTCATCTCGAGCTATGAGATTCTAATGCGCTTTGGTGAGGGTATATGCGCTCTGTGTTGGTTTTGTGGTCTGCCCGAGAAAGTCTTGTTATATTGCCACGTCACAGTACAGAATTGAACTCTACTGACTATCTCATCCGACATAATTATATAGGCTATAACTTTGATGGGAGAAGCATCATCTCCCACGCACAGGTGACCAGTCAACGTCCCACTGGTCTCCTTGGTCACCAGCTGAGTGTTTGTGCGCAAGTCCCCTCTCCCTCGTCATTTTGAACGGTTTTAAGATACATTTAGATATGGAAACTAAATCAAAGAAATCCATCAAAAACAGGATGTTAACCAAACATAAAATCGGAATGGAAGTTAAACAACTGGTGTCGAATATTTTTTCAGTACACTTGATTATAGGACATGGTGATGAATAATGACCCCGTGATGTTCAAGTTCATTGAAAACCATAAACAACCAAGTAAATGTTGGGGAGTAACAGATTACATGCAGTCTCTTACATGTAAGGGATTACAAAAAGCTGTAACAGTAATACGTTACATTACCAGCAAAAATATTGTAACCAGATTACAGATACTTTTGAAAAACTAGATGATTACTTCGAAGATTACTTTTAAATTCAGAAATAATGTTTGCCAAAAAAGTATTTGACACTTCTCTCTTTTCTCAATGACATTCATACATCATTGAAAATAGGCGCAAATTTAAATTTGTTCAATGTGAGCGAGTCTGACCATAAATCAGAGACCACTATGATGACACACCAAATGTGTTTTATGGATCGCGGGAAAAGAGCAGGAATAGGCTTTTGTAGGCTACAGTCCAAGTGATGTCTTCCAGTGGTTTGACTGCTGTCGGCGTCCAAAGATTATCCAACTTGAATAAACTCTAGAAGATAAGGATGTCAGCAGTGGTGTAGTTTACGGTGATACTGATATCACTTATTATTGATATCTACATAGCGCATTGATGTGAATCACACTGCTGCTTTTTAATTTAGCTATTTGCGCCTTATGGATTGTGATTGTTGTGGATGGCTGTTCACAAATCTAAATGTGTATTTGAACCCAATAATGGTTGAATTCCAGAAGTTTAAGCTGCCTATCAATCATTGTTTTTTAAACCAGTGGACAGCCTGTGAAAAAAAATCCATAGGCCTAATGGACACATGCTCAAACTTGCTCACTTTTGATAGACTTAAAGGGAAAATCTGTAGTTGCTACTTCCATTTTTGGACTTTTATATTTATATACAGTACCAGTAAAAAGTTTTAAATGAGTAGGACACACCTACTCATTCAAGGGCCAAAAAAGTGTTAAACAAATCAAATTATATTTAATATTTTCAAATCTTCAAAGTAACCACCCGTTGCCTTGATGACAACTTTGCACACTCTTGGCATTCTCCATCTTCATGAGGAATGCTTTTCCAACAGTCTTGAAGGAGTTCCCACATATGCTGAGCACTTGTTGGCCACTTTTCTTTCATTCTGCGGTCCAACTCATCCCAAACCATCTCAATTGGGTTGAGGTCGGGTGGTTGTGTGGGCCAGGTCATCTGATGCAGCACTTCGTCACTCTCCTTCTTGGTCAAATAGCTCTTACACAGCCTGGATGTGTGTTTTGGGTCATTGTCCTGTTGAAAAACGAACGATAGTCCCACTAAGCGCAAACCAGATGGGATGGTTTATAGCTGCAGAATTCTGTGATAGCCATGCTGGTTAAGTCTGCCTTGAATTTTAAATAAATCACAGACAGTGTCACCAGCAAAGCACCCCCACACCTTCACACCTCCTCCTCTATGCTTCACGGTGGGAAGCACACATGCGGAGATCATCTGTTTACCTACTCTGCATCTCACAAAGACATGGCGGTTGGAACCAAAAATCTAAAATTTGGACTCATCAGACCAAAGGACAGATTTCCACCGATCTAATGTCCATTGCTCGTGTATCTTGGCCCAGAGCAAGTCTCTTCTTCTTATTGGTGTCCTTTAGTAGTGGTTTCTTTTCAGCAATTCAACCATGAAGGCCTGATTCACGCAGTCTCCTCTGAACAGTTGATGTTGAGATGTGTCTGTTACTTGAACTCTGTGAAGCATTTATTTGAGCTGCAATTTCTGAGGCTGGTAACTCTAATGAACTTCTCCTCTGCAGCAGAGAACTCTGGGTCTTCCTTTCCTGTGGCAGTCCGCATGAGAGCCAGTTTCTTCATAGCGCTTGATGGTTTTTGCAACTGCACTTGAAGAAACTTTCAAAGTTCTTGAAATTTTCCAGATTGACTGGCCTTCATAACTTAAAGTAATGATGGACTGTTTTTTCTCTTTCGTTATTTAAGCTGTTCTTGCCATAATATGGACTTGGTCTTTTACCAAATAGGGCTATCTTCTGTATACCACTCCTACCTTGTCACAACACAATTGATTGGCTCAAACACATTAAAGAAGGAAAGAAATTCCCCAAATTAACTTTATACAAGGCACACCTGTTAATTGAAATGCATTCCCAGTGACTTCCTCATGAATCTGGTTGAGTGTTCAAAGTTGTCATCAAGGCAAAGGGTGGCTACTTTGAAGAATCTCAAATATTAAATATATTTTGATTTGGCTACTACATGATTCCATGTGTGTTATTTCATAGTTTTGATGTCTTCACTATTATTCTACAATGTAGAAAATAGTAAAATAAAGAAAAACCCTTGAATGAGTAGGTGTGTCCAAACTTTTGACTGGTACTGTATATATTATATATATCCATTGATTCTTGAAGAATATAATTTATAAATGCCTCATGATGTAATGGGTTCGTGTTGGTGCTAAGGAAGTCAGGCCCAGGAGAACGAACTTGGTATAAACGGAGTCGTTTAATAAGTGCTGACCAAACTCCAAAAACCAAAACATATAAAACAACAAAAGTGGGTACAAAACCCGTCGCACACCAACACATTACTAGCACAATCGCATACAATCAAACAATCTCCGACAAGGACATGAGGGGAAACAGAGGGTTAAATACACAACATGTAATTGATGGGATTGGAACCAGGTGTGAAGGAAGACAAGACAAAACCAATGGAAAATGAAAAATGGATCAGTGATGGCTAGAACGTCGGTGACGTCGACCGCCGAACATCGCCCGAAGGAGAGGGACCGACTTCGGCGGAAGTCGTGACACATGAGCTTAGTTCAACTGTCACACTCCACAAGAACCCAAAATATAAGCTTGTTTTTCTCCAATGTTTGTAAACATTGTAAATGTAAAGAAACACTGATTTCACCTTTTTGCGAGGAGGGATACCGGCGAATGGAGGCAGCGCGACGACGCGGTAGGAAGCCTGTGAGTCAGCCCCAAAAAATTATTGGGGGGGGGCTGAAAGGGAATGTAACAGTATAACTTTAAACCGTCCCCTCGCCCATACCCGGGCTCGAACCAGGGACCCTCTGCACACATCAACAACAATCACCCACGAAGCGTCGTTACCCATCGCTCCACAAAGGCCGTGGCTTTTTTACCTGCGCATCATAACATGGTTAAAACAATAATTTTGATATCATGGATGGTCAGTCCTTGCATCCATAGCTCTGTTTATTCATCTGAGAGTGGTTACATTTCTCCAGGCTCATCCCTCAGCTTTTACCAAAACAGAGGCTGGGCGGCAGTTTTGTTATTGTTTCATCTGRGGATTTGCCCTTTAAACAGCTGCATATTTTCAAGATATTAAAGTGTCACCAACAAAAAAGGTCAACAATAGGCCTATTGCAAATGCAGCATATGGCATTCATTTTTCACATGTAAATAGCACTTTTCAGTGGTGCTCAAAGCATACCATTCCATGAGTGCAGCATTTATTTTTCATCTCGAATTAATGAGCCAAATCAGTCCTCCATGACAATAAAATCATAAACAACAGAGTGGGGCTGGCTAATAAGTCCAAAGTTTTGGGGCTATGCTCAGGTAAAACAATTTAGCTAATCTATACTTCCATATTTCCAAGTCCTATTCTTGAATATTAAGAGGTATAATATTTATTGGAATGACTGGAATTGTGATAGACTTTGGTTTTTAATGTAAAGATATAATTGAATCATATGTAGTAGAAAGCGATGGGTTAGAAGAAGCCTACATAACAAACCCATAAAGTAAAATTTAACATCCATACATGGCCAGCTATGTAAACTTTAACATAGATTTTTCCTGCAATAGATTCTATCAATTGGTAACACACATTTTTGTCTTCTTCTAATGCCTCTTAAGGGGAAAGTAATCTAAAAGTAACACAATGTAATCAGATTACATTACTGAGTTTGGGTAATACAAAAGTTACGTTTCTGACTAAAGTTTTGGCCAGGTAACTAGTAACTGTAACGGATTACACTTAGAAAGTAACCTACCCAACCCTGATGTCACATATCTGTGTGTGTATCTACTTACTAATCTTTTCAATCTGTGATCTTGAGAATGAAATCAATGAATATTTTTGAATGAAAATGTGTCATCAACATTTACATTTTTGTCACTTAGCAATCGCTCTTATCCAGAGCAACTTACAGTTAGTGCATTCATCTTAAGATAGCTAGGGGAGACAGCCACATACAGTGGGGCAAAAAAGTAATTAGTCAGCCACCAATTGTGCAAGTTCTCCCACTTAAAAAGATGAGAGAGGCCTGTAATTTTCATCATAGGTACACTTAACTATGACAGACAAAATGAGAAAAAAAATCCAGAAAATCACATTGTAGGGTTTTTAATGAATATTTGCAAATTATGGTGGAAAATAAGTATTTGCGTACCTACAAACAAGCAAGATTTCTGGCTCTCCACAGACCTGTAACTTCTTCTTTAAGAGGCTCCTCTGTCCTCCACTCGTTACCTGTATTAATGGCACCTGTTTGAACTTGTTATCAGTATAAAAGACACCTGTCCACAAACCTCAAATAGTCACACTCCAAACTCCACTATGGCCAAGACCAAAGAGCTGTCAAAGGACATCAGAAAACAAATTGTAGACCTGCACCAGGCTGGGAAGACTGAATCTGCAATAGGTAAGCAGCTTGGTTTGAAGAAATCAACTGTGGGAGCAAATTAGGAAATGGAAGCATACAAGACCACTGATAACTCCCTCGATCGGGGCTCCACGCAAGATCTCACCCGTGGGTTCAAAATGATCACAAGAACGGTGAGCAAAATCCCAGAACCACACGGGGGGACCTAGTGAATGACCTGCAGAGAGCTGGGACCAAAGTAACAAAGCCTACCATCAGTAACACACTACCGCCAGGGACTCAAATCCTGCAGTGCCAGACGTGTCCCCCTGCTTAAGCCAGTACATGTCCAGGCCCGTCTGAAGTTTGCTAGAGAGCATTTGTGTCACGCCCTGCCTTAGTATTCTTTGTTTTCTTTATTATTTTAGTTAGGTCAGGGTGTGACATGGGGAATGTATGTGTTTTTGTATTGTCTAGGGTGGTTGTATGGTTTAGGGGGTTAAGAGAGTAGATGGGTTTGTGTGTAGTGTAGGTGTCTAGCTGTGTCTATGGTTGCCTGAATGGTTCTCAATCAGAGACAGATGTCATTAATTGTCTCTGATTGGGAGCCATATTTAAGACAGCCATAGGCACTAGTTAATGTGGTAATTGTCTATGTTGTACGTTTGTAGCTTGTGTGTGCACTTACGTCTATAGCTTCACGATCGTGTTTTGTTTCAGTTTGTTAAGTGCGTTGCGGTTTTTTCCTTTGTCTAAAAATAAAAGAGAATGTATTTTCACACGCTGCGCCTTGGTCCACTCTCTCTCAGCAAGACGATCGTGACAGAATTACCCACCAGGATCAAAGGACCAAGCAGCGTGTGAAACAGCAACAGGACCCACCTACACAGGAGTATGGCAATGGGAGCAGGATCTGGGCTACACTACGTGAGAGAGATCACAGGTGGGCGATCGACCCATGGCGAATGCCGGAGCCCGCCTGGGATTCTCGGCGCAGTGCGAGGAGGGATACCGGCGAATGGAGCAGCGCGACGACGGGTAGGAAGCCTGTGAGTCAGCCCAAAAAAATTCTGGGGGGGCTGAAAGGGAGTGTGGCGAAGTCAGGTAGGAGACCTGCGCATACTCCCTGTACTTACCGTGGAGAGCGAGAGTACGGGCAGACACCGTGTTACGCAGTAGAGCGCATGGTGTCTCCTGTACGTGTTCATAGCCCGGTGCGGGTTATTCCACCTTCCTGCACTGGCAGGGCTAGATTGAGGATGAGCCGGATGTCATGAAGCTGCCCAACGCATCTGGCCACCAGTGCGTCTCCTCAATCCTCAATTACATGGCACCAGCCTTATGCATGTGTCCCCGGTTCGCCTACATACCCGTGCGGGTTATCCACCTCCCCGCACTGGTCAGGCGACGGGGAGCATACAACCAGGTAAGGTTGGGCAGGCTCAATGCTCAAGGAGCCAGTACGCCTGCACGGTCCGGTATTTCCGGCGCCACCTCCCGCCCCAACCCAGTACCACCAGTGCCTACACCACGCACCAGGCTTCCTGTGCGTCTCCAGAGCCCTGTTCCTCCTCCACGCACTAGCCCTGTGTGTTGTCTTTCCAGCCCATTATCACCAGTGCCTACACCACGCACCAAGCCCCCTGTTGTCCCAGAGTCCTGTGCGTCCTGTTGCTGCTCCCCGCACTAGCCCTGAGATGCGTGTCCCCAGCCCGGTACACCAGTGCCGGCACACGCACTAGGCCTAATGTGCGTATCCAGGGTCCAGTATGCCCTGTTCCTTCTCCCCGCACTAGCCTGAAGGTGCGGTGTCATTAGCCCGGTACCTCCAGTTCCGGTACCACGCACCAGCCTACAGTGCGCCTCAGCCGGCCAGAGTCTGCCGTCTGCCCAGCGCCATCTGAGCCATCCGTCGCCCAGCGCCATCTGAGCCATCCGTCTCAGCGCCATCTGACATCCGTCTGCCCAGCGCCATCTGAGCCATCCGTCTGCCCAGCGCCATCTGAGCCATCCGTCTGCCCAGCGCCATCTGAGCCATCCGTCTGCCAGCGCCATTCTGAGCCACGTCTGCACGCCATCTGACCATCCGCTGCCCAGCGCCATCTGAGCCATCCGTCTGCCCAGCCCATCTGCATCCGTCTGCCCAGCGCCATCTGAGCCATCCGTCTGCCCACGCCATCTGAGCCATCCGTCTGCCCAGCCCATCTGAGCCGCCCGTCTGCCAGCGCCATCTGAGCCGCCGTCAGTCAGGTGCACGAACCAGGACTCCAGAGCGCCAACCAGCCAGGATCCTCAGAGCCGCCAAACCAGCCAGGATCCTCCAGAGCCGCCAACCAGCCAGGATCCTCCAGAGCCGCCAGTCAGCCAGGATCCGCCAGAGCCGCCAGTCAGCCAGGACCGCCAGAGCCGCCGTCAGCAGGATCCGCCAGACCGCCAGTCAGCCAGGATCCGCCAGAGCCGCCAGTCAGCCAGGATCCGCCAGAGCCGCCAGTCAGCCAGGATCCGCCAGAGCGCCAGTCAGCCAGGATCCGCCAGATGCCCAGTCAGCCAGATCCGCCAGAGCCGCCAGGATCGCGCCAGAGCAGCCAGTCACCAGGATCCGCCAGAGCAGCCAGTCAGCCAGTGAGCAGCCAGATCCGCCAGCCAGCCATGAGCAGCCCAGATCCGCCAGCCAGCCATGAGCAGCCAGCATCCGTCAGCCAGCCATGACCAGCGCCAGATCGTCAGCAGCCATGAGGTACCAGATCCGTCAGCCAGCCATGAGCAGCCGATCCGTAGCCAGCCATGAGCAGCCAGATCCGTCAGCCAGCCATGAGCAGCCAGATTCGTCAGCCAGCCCATGAGCAGCCAGATCCGCAGCCAGCCATGAGCAGCCAGATCCGTCAGCCAGCCCATGAGCAGCCAGATCCGTCAGCCAGCCATGAGCTGCCGTCTCTCAGTCCGGAGCTGCCGTCCCTCAGTCCGAGCCCGTCCCTCAGTCCGAGCTGCCGTCTCTCAGCAAGACGATCGTGACAATTTGGATGATCAGAAGAAGATTGGGAGAATGTCATATGGTTCAGATGAAACCAAAATATAACTTTTTGGTAAAAACTCAACTCGTCGTGTTTGGAGGACAAAGAATGCTGAGTTGCATCCAAAGAACACCATACCACTGTGAAGCATGGGGGTGGAAACATCATGCTTTGGGCTGTTTTTCTGCAAAGGGACCAGGACGACTGATCCGTGTAAAGGAAAGAATGAATGGGCCGTGTATCGTGAGATTTTGAGTGAAAACCTCCTTCCATCAGCAAGGGCATTGAAGATGAAACGTGGCTGGGTCTTTCAGCATGACAAGACCCAAACACACTGCCCGGGCAACGAAGGAGTGGCTTCGTAAGAAGCATTTCAAGGTCCTGGAGTGGCCTAGCCAGTCTCCAGATCTCAACCCTATAGAAAATCTTTGGAGGGAGTTGAAAGTCCGTGTTGCCCAGCAACAACCCCAAAACATCACTGCTCTAGAGGAGATCTGCATGGAGAATGGGCCAAAATACCAGCAACAGTGTGTGAAAACCTTGTGAAGACTTACAAGAAAACGTTTGACCTCTGTCATTGCAACAAATGGTATATAACAAAGTATTGAGATAAACTTTTGTTATTGACCAAATACTTATTTTTCCACCATAATTTGCAAATCAATTCATTAAAAATCCTACAAAGTGATTTTCTGGATTTCTCATTTTGACTGTCATAGTTGAAGTTGCTACCTATGATGAAAATTACAGGCCTCTCATCTTTTTAAGTGGGAGAACTTGCACAATTGGTGGCTGACTAAATACTGTTTTGCCCCACTGTATCACAGTCATAGTACAAGTAGCTTACAGTCTTTCCTCAATAAAGTAGCTATCAGCAAAGACAAGTGCTAGGGTTATCTTAAGAAAAGCAAGGGTGTTAGTCTCATTGGCCTCTTCTAATCTCACCTAACTGAAGCTACATGAATGTCAGTGTTTTCTGTGTACATTTAATGATATTTAAGTGTAATTTTTCAGTCTTCGTTAGTTTGACCACAGAGAATGACTGTGATTGCTGGGGGTGGTTTCCGTATGTAAGTGTGAAAGCTGAAAGTGTGGGTCGGTGTATCGAGTTTCACCTGGAGACAATATTCCAGAGAGGCTGTGGATTTGCTGTACCTGATCGATTGACCATGGATGGAAAATAGGGCAGAACACTCAAGGAGACCCAGACACCCGCCTTGGAACATGTACAACACAACCACATGTACATTCTGCATGCTGTCTGTTTAGTCTATGTTAATTAGTAGTTATGATTGCTTATAACATGGTTATGAATGCTTATTACATCCTATAACATCCTGCTTCTGACAGAGTCACTATGCTCTATGATGGAAAAACAAAAGCTTTTGCGGTTAGACTTCAGCTTAATTTATCCTTACTGTGTTCTAGGTTCCCTGAGCAGTGATTCTATGTTGTATCGACCATATTATACTGAACAAAAATATAAACGCAACATGTAAAGTGTTGGTCCCATGTTTCATGAGCTGAAATAAAAGATCCCAGAAATGTTCCATATGCAGTAAAAGTGTATTTTTTTGAGACCAACCACCCGGACAGTTGATGAAACTCTGGGTTTGCACAACCAAAGAATTTCTGCCCAAACTGTCAGAAACAGTCTCAGGGAAGCTCATCGTCGTCCTCACCAGGGTCTTGACCTGACTACAGTTCGGGATCGTAACTGACATCAGTGGGCAAATGCTCACCTTCGATGGCCACTGGCACGCTGGGGAAGTGAGCTCTTCACAGATGAATCACGGTTTCAATTGTACCGGGCAGATGGCAGACAGAATGAATGGAGTTGTGTGGGAGAGCGGTTAGCTGATGTCAAAACTGTGAACAGAATGCCCTATGGCGGCAGTGGGGTTATTGTATGGGCAGGCATAAGCTACTGACAACGAACACAATTGCAATTTATCGATGGRAATTTGAATGCACAGAGATACCGTGACAAGATACTGAGGCCCATTGTCGTGCCATTCATCCACCGCCATCACTTCATGTTTCAGCGTGTTCCAGTTCCCACCAATATCCAGCAACTTTGCACGGCCATTGAAGAGGAGTGCGATCACATTCCACAGGCCACAATCAACAGCTTGATCAACTACGAAGGAGATGTGTCGCGCTGCACGAGGCAAATAGTGGTCACACCAGATACTGACTGGTTTTCTCATCCACGCCCTACCTTTTTTTTAAGGCATCTGTGACCAACAGATTCCCAGTCATGTGAAATCCATAGATCAGTGCCTAATTTATTTATTTCAATTGACTGATTTCCTTATATGAACTGTAACTCAGTAAAATCTTTGAAATTGTTGCATCTTGCGTATATATTTTTGTTCAGTGTAGAAAGGACAGTACATTTCAGAGATGAGCTTCAGAGACAGGTGGGAAGATTTATATCTCTAATAAACCATTGTATTGATTTGCCAACAGTGTAATCTGGATTGAGGGATCAACTACAGCCAACCTAGAGGCATGGCTCAAAAAAGGGCTTAGGCGGTGGCCTTGTCAGGGTCGTGGCAATAGGCACGGTCAGCCCGTCGGCACGGCTGAATTGTACAGAACATTTTGGCAGTGTAGAGAAAAGTTTTAAAGCTAATTTKCAGCAATTCTTTGCATTTTTCCATGTCTATTGCTGTGTTATTTTGCTCAAACATAATAACAAAATAAATACTGCTAAATTAAAAGTTTTTGGAATTTTTATTCTCCCCGACTGTCTAGCTTATATTATTAAAAAAAAWATATAGGTCCATTATCTTTTCTACATACTTTATATCTGGTTTAAGTCATTTCATTTTACACTGAAAGCATTTTTCCATCCTGAAAATGAATTAAAAATAAAATATATATTTATTTTTGCACTGTTTGGATTTATGTTTAGGCGAATAATGCTTAGGCGGCCCAGCCAAGAATTTAAATGGCAGAAAAATCCATGAGTGTACTGCCTCAGATGGCTTGACCAGCAGCATTGATCTGCCCCCTGCTTTGAACCAATTAGCCCATCTGATTTTAATCCCTGCTAGCCAACAGGAACCTTTCCTGTTCAACTGTGTTGATGACTCCCACTGTTCCCACAGGTAACTCCAGAGAGATACCATACATAAAGTTAAAGCCTCACATGAGAGTGATAAAGGGGGAGATAGAAGGCTGTACATAGAGAGAAAGAGAGAGATACAGTAGATGAAATGAGAGGCAGAGAAAGAAATGCCAAAAAGGAGAGAGGTGGAATGAGAGAGAGAGAGCAGTCACCTGATAGCCGATGCTCATATTCTCCATTAAGTAGGAACCTTATTTTGCATGAGTATCGCTGAGACTGCGTCAGGGTCTGAAGAGTCTTCTAAAGAGGGCCACAATCTATCTCATACTGAGCCTCAGAACAGCACAGTGGGCCAGTCGCTTTTAAATGGCCTCTTCATCACTAGTTTCCTATATTTGCTGTTGCTGTTCTTTTCAGGGCAATCACACTAGACAGTTGATGATTACAACACTTACATATGCATGACACCCTGCATGACTATTGACAGTTGCACAGACACAAGTGTTTATGACACGGAACTCATCCC
The DNA here is from genome assembly GCF_002910315.2 of Salvelinus sp. IW2-2015. Taxonomy (NCBI): domain Eukaryota; kingdom Metazoa; phylum Chordata; class Actinopteri; order Salmoniformes; family Salmonidae; genus Salvelinus; species Salvelinus sp. IW2-2015. The sequence continues at coordinate 28,908,384 of NC_036875.1, forward strand.
TCCTCTTCAAGATTTTTTATTTTTATTTATTTTATTTCACCTTTATTTAACCAGGTAGGCTAGTTGAGAACAAGTTCTCATTTGCAACTGCGACCTGGCCAAGATAAAGCATAGCAGTGTGAACAGACAACAACACAGAGTTACACATGGAGTAAACAATAAACAAGTCAATAACATGGTAGAAAAAAAAGAGAATCTATATACAATGTGTGCAAAAGGCTGAGGAGGTAGACAATAAATCGAATAATTACAATTTAGCAGATTAACACTGGAGTGATAAATCATCAGATGATCATGTGCAAGTAGAGATACTGGTGTGCAAAAGAGCAGAAAAGTAAAAAATAAAAGCAGTATGGGGGGTGAGGTAGGTAAATTGGGTGGGCTATATACCATGGACTATGTACAGCTGCAGCGATCGGTTAACGGCTCGGATAGCAGATGTTTAAAGTTGTTGAGGGAGATAAAAGTCTCCAACTTCAGAGATTTTTGCAATTCGTTCCAGTCGCAGGCAGCAGAGAACTGGAAGGAAAGGCGTCCAAATGAGGTTTTGGCTTTAGGGATGATCAGTAGATACACCTGCTGGAGCGCGTGCTACGGGTGGGTGTAGCCATCTGACCAGTGAACTGAGATAAGGCGGCACTTTACCTAGCATAGCCTTGTAGATGACCTGGAGCCAGTGGGTCTGACGACGAACATGTAGCGAGGGCCAGCCGACTAGGGCATACAGTCGCAGTGGTGGCGTATAAGGTGCTTTAGTAACAAAACGGATGGCACTGATAAACTGCATCCAGTTTGCTGAGTAGAGGTATTGGAAGCTATTTTGTAGATGACATCGCGAAGTCGAGGATCGGTAGGATAAGTCAGTTTACTAGGGTAAGTTTGGCGGCGTGAGTGAAGGAGGCTTTGTTGCGAAATTGAAAGCCGACTCTAGATTTGATTTTGGATTGGAGATGTTTGATATGAGTCTGGAAGGAGAGTCTGCAGTCTAGCCAGACACCTAGTACTTATAGATGTCCACATATTCTAGGCGGAACCGTCCAGGGTGGTCATGCTAGTCGGCGGCTCGGGTGCAGGCAGCGAACGGTTGAAAAGCATGCATTTGGTTTTACTAGCGTTTAAGAGCAGTTGGAGGCCACGGAAGGAGTGTTGTTATGCAATTGAAGCTCGTTTGAGGTTAGATTAGCACAGTGTCCAAGGAAGGGCCAGAAGTATACAGAATGGTGTCGTCTGCGTAGAGGTGGATCAGGGAATCGCCCGCAGCAAGAGCAACATCATTGATTATATACAGAGAAAAGAGTCGGCCCGAGAATTGAACCCGTGCGTACCCCCCCATAGAGACTGCCAGGGGGACCGGACAAGACATGGCGCCTCCGATTTTGACACACGTGAACTCTCGTCTGCAAAGTAGTTGGTGAACCAGGCAAGGCAGTCATTAGAAAACCGAGGCTACTGAGTCTGCCGATAAGAATATGGTGATTGACAGAGTCGAAAGCCTTGGCCAGGTCGATGAAGACGCCTGCACAGTACTGTCTTTTATCGATGCGCGGTTAATGATATCGTTTAGTAACTTGAGCGTGGCTGAGGTGCACCCGTGGACCGGCTCGGAAACCGGATTGCACAGCGGAGAAGGTACGGTGGGATTCGAGATGGTCAGTGATCTGTTTGTTGACTTGGCTTTCGAAGACCTTAGATAGGCAGGGCAGGATGGATATAGGTCTATAACAGTTTGGGTCCAGGGTGTCTCCCCCTTTGAAGAGGGGGATTACCGCGGGAGCTTTCCAATCCTTGGGGATCTCAGACGATATGAAAGAGAGGTTGAACAGGCTGGTAATAGGGGTTGCGACAATGGCGGCGGATAGTTTCAGAAATAGAGGGTCTAGATTGTCAAGCCCAGCTGATTTGTATGGGTCCAGATTTTGCAGCTCTTTCAGAACATCTTCTATCTGGATTTGGGTAAAGGAGAAGCTGGGGACGCTTGGGCGAGTAGCTGCGGGGGGGGCGGAGCTGTTGGCCGAGGTTGGAGTAGCCAGGTGGAAGGCATGGCCAGCCGTTGAGAAATGCTTGTTGAAGTTTTCGATTATCATGGATTTATCGGTGGTGACTGTGTTACCTAGCCTCAGTGCAGTGGGCAGCTGGGAGGAGGTGCTCTTGTTCTCCATGGACTTTACAGTGTCCCAGAACTTGTATAGGTCTGTAATTTTTTATCATAGGTACACGGAATCTAAAACAAAAATCCAGAAAATCACATTGTATGACTTTTAAGTAATTAATTTGCATTTTATTGCATGACATAAGTATTTGATCACCTACCAACCAGTAAGAATTCCGACTCTCACAGACCTGTTAGTTTTTCTTTAAGAAGCCCTCCTGTTCTCCACCCATTACCTGTATTAACTCCACTCGTTACCTGTATAAAAGACACCTGTCCACACACTCAATCAAACAGACTCCAACCTCTCCACAATGGCCAAGACCAGAGAGCTGTGTAAGGACATCAGGGATAAATTGTAGACCTGCACAAGGCTGGGATGGGCTACAGGACAATAGGCAAGCAGCTTGGTGAGAAGGCAACAACTGTTGGCGCAATTATTAGAAAATGGAAGAAGTTCAAGATGACGGTCAATCACCCTCGGTCTGGGGACCCATGCAAGATCTCACCTCGTGGGGCATCAATGATCATAAGGAAGGTGAGGGATCAGCCCAGAYCTACACGGCAGGACCTGGTCAATGACCTGAAGAGAGCTGGGACCACAGTCTCAAAGAAAACCATTAGTAACACACTACGCCGTCATGGATTAAAATCCTGCAGCGCACGCAAGGTCCCCCTGCTCAAGCCAGCGCATGTGCAGGCCCGTCTGAAGTTTGCCAATGACCATCTGGATGATCCAGAGGAGGAATGGGAGAAGGTCATGTGGTCTGATGAGACAAAAATAGAGCTTTTTGGTCTGAACTCCACTCGCCGAGTTTGGAGGAAGAAGAAGGATGAGTACAACCCCAAGAACACCATCCCAACCGTGAAGCATGGAGGTGGAAACATCATTCTTTGGGGATGCTTTTCTGCAAAGGGGACAGGACGACTGCACCATATTGAGGGGAGGATGGATGGGGCCATGTATCGCGAGATCTTGGCCAACAACCTCCTTCCCTCAGTAAGAGCATTGAAGATGGGTCGTGGCTGGGTTCTTCCAGCATGACAACGACCCAAAACACACAGCCAGGGCAACTAAGGAGTGGCTCCGTAAGAAGCATCTCAAGGTCCTGGAGTGGCCTAGCCAGTATAGAATATCTTTGGAGGGAGCTGAAAGTCCGTATTGCCCAGCGACAGCCTCGAAACCTGAAGGTTCTGGAGAAGGTCTGTATGGAGGAGTGGGCCAAAATCCCTGCTGCAGTGTGTGCAAACCTGGTCAAGAACTACAGGAAACGTATGATCTCTGTAATTGCAAACAAAGGTTTCTGTACCAAATATTAAGTTCTACTTTTCTGATGTATCAAATACTTATGTCATGCAATAAAATGCAAATTAATTACTTAGAAATCATACAATGTGATTTTCTGGATTTCTGTTTTAGATTCCATCTCTCACAGTTGAAGTGTACCTATGATAAAAATTACAGACCTCTACATGCTTCGTAAGTAGGAAAACCTGCAAAATCGGCAGTGTATCAAATACTTGTTCTCCCCACTGTATGCTTTCTCTTGGCCAGGTCGCAGTTGTAAATGAGTACTTGTTCTCAACTAGCCTACCTGGTTAAATAAAGGTGAAATAAAATAAAAAAATAAAAAGATGAAAGCACACTTGTTCCTTTGTCAATATCAGAATACCTATTAAACCAGGGTTAGGGTAAATGCCATTTTAATTGTAGTAAATTCTGAAAGCAAACCAAATTCCAATTACACATTTTTCTCATGGTTTGGAATTTCTGTGTGCTCTCTGAATTTACTGGAATTGACATGAAATTGATCCCAAACCTGCATTGAACCTGGGGATGTTTGCATGATACAGGGCAGTGTATGTTACAGTGAGTGAGAGCGAGAGAGTGTGTATATCTGTTTTTCTGTCAACACATAACGTTTGTGTCCTTGAAATGCTAATTTTTTTGTATTGGTGTGAGTGTATCGCAATGTTGTGCTCTCTAATAACGATTAGGTAAGCCTTCCCTTGGGCAGACGTGTCAAACAGCGAGCGACCAACAGCTGGGGGAGAGATGGATGCGCAACAATACATAACACAAAGTGATGACCAAACCCACTTCAGGGAAGGACTTAAAGGACAGTGATACACCTCTACCACAGTGCTGTAACCCAACATGCTGATGCTAGGCTGGATCTGGAGTCCCTCATTGGCCGTGGGCCTTTATAGACCTTTGGGGACAGCTGAGGAAGATTTGCCTCAAGCACTCCACTGGAATCAATCAATCAAATGTATTTATAAACCCCTATTACATCATCAGATGTCAAAAAGTGCTATACAGAAACCCAGCCTAAAACCCCAAACAGCAAGCAATGCAGATGTAGAAGCATGGTGGCTAGGGAAAAACTCCCTAGAAAGGCAGGAACCTAGGTAGAAACCTAGAGAAGAACCAGGCTCTGAGGGGTGGTCAGTCCTCTTCTGGCTGTGTCGGGTGGAGATTATAACAGTTTATGGCCAAGCATTCAAACGTTCATAGATGACCAGCAGGGCCAAATAATAATAATCACAGTGGTTGTAGAGGGTGCAACAGGTCAGCACCTCAGGAGTAAATGTCAGTTGGCTTTTCATCCCCGAGCATTCAGAGTAAGAAACAGCAGGTGCGGTAGAGAGAGAGTGTCAAAAACAGTAGATCCGGGACAACGTAGCACGTCCTATGAACAGGTCAGAGTTCCATAGCCGCAGGCAGAACAGTTGAAACTGGAGCAGCAGCACGACCAGGTGGACTGGGGACAGCAAGGAGTCATCAGACAAGGTAGTCCTGAGCCATGGTCCCAGGGCTCAGGTCCTCTGGGAGGGGAGGGAGAGAGAGAGAATTAGAGGGAGCATACTTAAATTCACACAGGACACCGGATAAGACAGGAAAAATTCTCCCAACACATAAACTATTGCAGCATAAATACTGGAGGCTGAGACAGGAGGGGTAGAGAGACACTGTGGCCCCGTAAAAGGGTTAGAGGCAGAAATTCTCAGTGGAGAGAGTGGAACCGGCCAGGCAGAGACAGCAAGGGAGGTTCGTCGCTCCAGTGCCTTTCTGTTCACCTTCACACCCCTGGGCCAGACTACACTCAATCATAGGACCTACTGAAGTGATGAGTCTTCAATAAAGACTTAAAGGTTGAGACCAAGTCTGCGTCTCTCACATGGATAGGCAGACCATTCCATAAAAATGGAGCTCTATAGGAGAAAGCCCTGCCTCCAGCTGTTTGTTTACAAATTCTAGGGACGATAAGGAGGCCTGCGTCTTGTGACCGTAGCGTACGTGTAGGTATGTACGGCAGGACCAAATCGGAGAGATAAGTAGGAGCATGCCCATGTAATGCTTTGTGAGTTAGCAGTTAAACCTTGAAATCAGGGAATCTCCCATGAGGACTCCCTTTCAGTTGCATTCTACATGACTATTTGATGTGATTTGATCCTGATCTCCTAAGCACACTCAGATGAGTAGTAAAAGATATTGACTCATTATAGTGAGTTTAGAGGGTGGTAGGTCTTGTACTAATTATTGGCTCCCAATCTTTAAATTTTCTGTGTGTCCCTGTTGGTACTTGAAAATTATGTGACAATATCCACCTCCCTCTCCCTTTCATTGCTTGGTATTAACCTCTGAGGGAGTAGAGTGTAAATGCCTACCTTAGTGAAGGTGTGAGGCCTTTAGCACCATGTTAATTAGCCTCACAGAGAGACATGGCTACGACGAGATATGACGTTAGCACACAGCCACATGCCCAGTTCCAGGGATCCTATGAATCACAGTCAAATGTCAGGGGACACCCTAGAAGGTGTCAAGTCACCTGTCCCTAGGTTAGACGGTTTTATGGGAATTAATGGGACGTAAACATCATTATACGGGCATTATAGGGGGCAGCGTGACGGGGGCTGTCAATGGCTGACAGTAGGGCCCAGTAAACKCACATATCCTACTCAGGATTTTTTTTAAACACTTTTGATCCCCCTTTGACTGTTTTTTTTCAATGAAAAGTGGTAAATGTGAGTGTCGATGGTAATACGGTTAAAACAACCCACTGCTGTAGTTTAATGTTTGAATTAATATCCTTTAGAATGTTTTTCTTTCAGACAGTGAATATTGTTTTATTGACTAAATGACTCTACTATAAACACACTATATCACAGCTGAACATTTAAGTTCTCCTACTTTAACTTATTTGGTTTTTCGTCTTTTAAAAGTTAGGGGACAACAAAGCGCCGTCTTGCACACACAATGCTGTGTATTCTCCCTGAAATGTGTCTATGAGCAAATTAGGTAGCATTTAATGTTTATCTATTCAGCTGTAGTTAAACTTTCATTATTGACAGTACTGGTCAGGCTGGACAGGGATGGTACAAATCTAGATTTTATGATTTAGTTTATTGACGGTCATAGATCTTCCTTCCAGGAATTTAACACTGTGACGCTATGGTCGTGAGTCTGTAATAGAWTGACTAGGTTTGTCATCCTAGCCCAATCAATGACAGACTGAACACTTCTCTCTTCAACAAAGGTCATATTCTCAGTTAATGCTGAATGACTCGCTAGGATGGAACCTACATGTCTGTTGATGACTCAGTAGATTGTCTTACAACCAACGGCAAAAAAGGGTTTACATTTTTTTATGAGAACGAAACTGGAATAAGGCTGTAAAGGACAGGGTGCCATCTTGTGGTGTATAATGGTAGCAGACAAACATCTTCTGTATTGAATCAGATAATGAACAAGTTGAAAATCCTGAACGAGCACTAGTGTCTGCTTGAGCTATGGTCAGACTTGCCATCTGTGTCACTAAAGCAGAATAAGTGCACGTTCAATAATATGAGGGACAGAGAATGATAATAAATTAATTCATTATTATTACTCTGCTGTGTTCCACTAGTTGTTCTTTTGTTTTGATCAATCAAATCAATTTTTTTCACGTCAGATCTTTTCTACAGCTGATCTGATTGTTCAAAAGACCAATTAGTGGAAAAAATATCAGAATTGGGTTGACTGMGTAAAAGCAGCAGTTGATCCATGTTCCATGCCTTAAAGAGGGGCACTACATAAGCAGAGACCAGGCACTACATAGTGTGAATCATTAATGAGTCTATTACAGACTACATGTACGCAAGCCTACCAGATGAGCTAAACTACTACTAACTTCGAGGCAAATAACACTGAAACATGCATGAGAGCACCAGCTGTTCCGGAAGACTGTGTGATCACGCTCTCTGCAGCCAATGTGAGTAAGACCTTTAAACAGGTCAACATTCACAATGCCGCAGGGCCAGACGGATTACCAGGACGTGTACTGCAAGCATGCGCTGACCAACTGGCAAGTGTCTTCACTGACATTTTCAACCTCTCCCTGTCCGAGTCTGTAATACCAACATGTTTTAAGCCGATCACCATAGTGCCTGTGCCCAAGAACACTAAGGTAACCTGCCTAAATGACTACCGACCCATAGCAATCACGTCTGTAGTCATGAAGTGCTTTGAAAGACTGGTCATGGCTCACATCAACACCATTATCCCAGAAACCCTAGACCCACTCTAATTTGCATACCGCCCCAACAGATCCACAGATGATGCAATCTCTATTGAACTCCACTCTTCCCTTTCCCACCTGGACAAAAGGAACACCTATGTGAGAATGCTATTCATTGACTACAGCGCAGCGTTCAACACCATAGTCCACTCAAAGCTCATCAATAAGCTAAGGACCCTGGGACTAAACACATCCCTCTGCAACTGGATCCTGGACTTCCTGACAGGCCGCCCCCAGGTGGTAAGGGTAGGTAACAATACATTTGCCACGCTGATCCTCAACACAGGGGCCCCTCAGGGGTGCGTGCTCAGTGCCCTCCTGTTCACTCATGACTGCACGGCCAGGCACGACTCCAACACCATCATTAAGTTTGCCGATGACACAACAGTGGTAGGCCTGATCACCGACAACGACGAGACAGCCTATAGGGAGGAGGTCAGAGACCTGGCCGTGTGGTGCCAGGACAACAACCTCTCCCTCAACGTAATCAAGACAAAGGAGATGATTACATTTACATTTACATTTACATTTAAGTCATTTAGCAGACGCTCTTATCCAGAGCGACTTACAAATTGGTGCATTCACCTTATGACATCCAGTGGAACAGCCACTTTACAATAGTGATCTAATCTTTTAAGGGGGGGGGTAGAAGGATTACTTTATCCTATCCTAGGTATTCCTTAAAGAGGTGGGGTTTCAGGTGTCTCCGGAAGGTGGTGATTGACTCCGCTGTCCTGGCGTCGATGGAGTTTGTTCCACCATTGGGGGGCCAGAGCAGCGAACAGTTTTGACTGGGCTGAGCGGGAACTGTACTTCCTCAGTGGTAGGGAGGCGAGCAGGCCAGAGGTGGATGAACGCAGTGCCCTTGTTGGGTGTAGGGCCTGATCAGAGCCTGGAGGTACTGAGGTGCCGTTCCCCTCACAGCTCCGTAGGCAAGCACCATGGTCTTGTAGCGGATGCGAGCTTCAACTGGAAGCCAGTGGAGAGAGCGGAGGAGCGGTGACGTGAGAGAACTTGGGAAGGTTGAACACCAGACGGGCTGCGGCGTTCTGGATGAGTTGTAGGGGTTTAATGGCACAGGCAGGGAGCCCAGCCAACAGCGAGTTGCAGTAATCCAGACGGGAGATGACAAGTGCCTGGATTAGGACCTGCGCCGCTTCCTGTGTGAGGCAGGTCGTACTCTGCGGATGTTGTAGAGCATGAACCTACAGGAACTCGCACCGCCTGAGTTAGTTGAGAACGACAGGGTGTGTCCAGGATCACGCCAAGGTTCTTAGCGCTCTGGGAGGAGGACACAATGGAGTTGTCAACCGTGATGGCGAGATCATGGAACGGGCAGTCCTTCCCCGGGAGGAAGAGCCTCCGTCTTGCCGAGGTTCAGCTTGAGGTGGTGATTCGTCATCCACACTGATATGTCTGCCAGACATGCAGAGATGCGATTCGCCACCTGGTCATCAGAAGGGGGAAAGGAGAAGATTAGTTGTGTGTCGTCTGCATAGCAATGATAGGAGAGACCATGTGAGGTTATGACAGAGCCAAGTGACTTGGTGTATAGCGAGAATAGGAGAGGGCCTAGAACAGAGCCCTGGGGGACACCAGTGGTGAGAGCACGGGTGAGGAGACAGATTCTCACCACGCCACCTGGTAGGACGACCTGTCAGGTAGGACGCAATCCAAGCGTGGGCCGCGCCGGAGATGCCCAACTCGGAGAGGGTGGAGAGGAGGATCTGATGGTTCACAGTATCGAAGGCAGCCGATAGGTCTAGAAGGATGAGAGCAGAGGGAGAGAGTTAGCTTTAGCAGTGCGGAGCGCCTCCGTGATACAGAGAAGAGCAGTCTCAGTTGAATGACTAGTCTTGAAACCTGACTGATTTGGATCAAGAAGGTCATTCTGAGAGAGATAGCGGGAGAGCTGGCAAGGACGGCACGTTCAAGAGTTTTGGAGAGAAAAAAAGGGATACTGGTCTGTAGTTGTTGACATCGGAGGGATCGAGTGTAGGTTTTTTCAGAAGGGGTGCAACTCTCGCTCTCTTGAAGACGGAAGGACGTAGCCAGCGGTCAGGGATGAGTTGATGAGCGAGGTGGGGTAAGGAGAAGGTCTCCGGAAATGGTCTGGAAAGAGAGGAGGGGATAGGGTCAAGCGGGCAGGTTGTTGGGCGGCCGCCGTCACAAGACCGAGATTTCATCTGGAGAGAGAGGGGAGAAAGAGGTCAGAGCACAGGGTAGGGCAGTGTGAGCAGAACCAGCGGTGTCGGTTTGACTTAGCAAACGAGGATCGGATGTCGTCGACCTTCTTTTCAAAATGGTTGACGAAGTCATCTGCAGAGAGGGAGGAGGGGGGGGAGGGGGGGAGGATTCAGGAGGGAGGAGAAGGTGGCAAAGAGTCTGGGTTAGAGGCAGATGCTTGGAATTAGAGTGTAGAAAGTGGCTTTAGCAGCAGAGACAGAAGAGGAAAATGTAGAGAGGAGGGAGTGAAAGGATGCCAGGTCCGCAGGGAGGCGATTTTTTCCATTTCCGCTCGGCTGCCCGGAGCCCTGTTCTGTGAGCTCGCAATGAGTCGTCGAGCCACGGAGCGGAGGGGAGGACCGAGCCGGCCTGGAGGATAGGGGACATAAGAGTCAAAGGATGCAGAAAGGGAGGAGAGGAGGGTTGAGGAGCAGAATCAGGAGATAGTTGGAGAAGGTTTGAGCAGAGGGAAGAGTGATAGGATGGAGAGGAGAGGGTAGCGGGGAGAGAGAGCGAAGGATGGGACGGCGCGATACCATCCGAGTAGGGCAGTGTGGGAAGTGTTGGATGAGAGCGAGAGGAAAAGGATACAAGTAGTGGTCGGAGATTGGAGGGGGTTGCAATGAGGTTAGTGGAGAACAGCATCTAGTAAAGATGAGGTCGAGCGTATTGCCTGCCTTGTGAGTAGGGGGGAAGGTGAGAGGGTGAGGTCAAAAGAGGAGAGGAGTGGAAAGAAGGAGGCAGAGAGGAATGAGTCAAAGGTAGACGTGGGGAGGTTAAAGTCGCCAGAACTGTGAGAGGTGAGCCGTCCTCAGGAAAGGAGCTTTCAAGGCATCAAGCTCATTGATGAACTCTCCGAGGGAACCTGGAGGCGATAAATGATAAGGATGTTAAGCTTGAAAGGGCTGGTAACTGTGACAGCATGGTATTCAAAGGAGGCGATAGACAGATGGTAAGGGGAGAAAGAGAGAATGACCACTTGGGAGAGATGAGGATCCCGGTGCCACCACCCCGCTGACCAGAAGCTCTCGGGGTGTGCGAGAACACGTGGGCGGACGAAGAGAGAGCAGTAGGAGTAGCAGTGTTATCTGTGGTGATCCATGTTTCCGTCAGTGCCAAGAAGTCGAGGGACTGGAGGGAGGCATAGGCTGAGATGAACTCTGCCTTGTTGCCGCAGATCGGCAGTTCCAGAGGCTACCGGAGACCTGGAACTCCACGTGGTCGTGCGCGCTGGACCACCAGATTAGGGCCGCTGGCCACGCGGTGTGGAGCGTTTGTATGGTCTGTGCAGAGAGGAGAGAACAGGGATAGTCAGACACATAGTTGACAGGCTACAGAAGAGACTACGCTAATGCAAAGGAGATTGGAATGACAAGTGGACTACGCGTCTCGAATGTTCAGAAAGTTAAGCTTACGTAGCAAGAATCTTATTTACTAAATGATTAAGATGATACAGTACTGCTGAAGTAGGCTAGCTGGCAGTGGCTGCGTTGTTGACTTTGTAGGCTAGCTGGCAGTGGCTGCGTTGTTGACACTACACTAATCAAGTCGTTCCGTTGAGTGTAATAGTTTCTACAGTGCTGCTATTCGGGGGCTAGCTGGCTAGCTAGCAGTGTTGATTACGTTACGTTGCGTTAAAAGAACGACAATAGCTGGCTAGCTAACTAGAAAATCGCTCTAGACTACACAATTATCTTTGATACAAAGACGGCTACATAGCTAGCTACGATCAAACAAATCAACCGTTGTACTGTAATGAAATGAAATGAAAATGTGATACTACCTGTGGAGCGAAGCGGAATGCGACCGGGTTGTTGAGTGCGGAAGTTCTATTCGGTAGACGTTGGCTAGCTGTTGGCTAGCTAGCAGTGTCTCCTCAGTTAAGGACGACAAATAGCTGGCTAGCTAACCTCGGTAAATTAAGATAATCACTCTAAAACTACACACTCTAAACTACACAATTATCTTGGATACGAAGACAGCAAAGACAACTGATTGTGGACTACAGAAAAAAGAGGACCGAGCACGCCCCCATTCTCATCGACGGGGCTGCATGGAGCAGGTTGAGAGCTTCAAGTTCCTTGGTGTGCCACATCACCAACAAACAACATGGTCCAAGCACACCAATACAGTCGTGAAGAAGGCACGACAAACTTATTCCCCCTCTGGAGACTGAAAAGATTTGGCATGGGTCCTCAGATCCTCAAACGGTTCTACAGCTGCACCATCGAGAGCATCCTGACTGGTTGCATCACTGCCTGGTATGGCAACTGCTCGGCCTCCGACCGCAAGGCACTTCAGAGGGTTGTGCGAATGGCGCAGTACATCACTGGGGCCAACCATCCAGGACCTTTATACCAGGCAGTGTCAGAGGAAGGTCCTAAAAATTGTCAAAAACTCCAGCCACCCTAGTCATAGACTGTTCTCCCTGCTACCGCACGGCAAGCGGTACCGGAGCGCCAAGTCTAGGTCCAAGAGGCTTCTAAACAGCTTCTACCCCCAAGCCATAAGACTAACCAACACCTAATCAAATGGCTACCCAGACTATTTGCATTGACCCCCCCCCACCCCACCCTCTTTTACACTGCTGCTACTCTCTGTTGTTATCATCTATGCACTTTTTATTTTATTTTTTATTTCACCTTTATTTAACCAGGTAGGCTAGTTGAGAACAAGTTCTCATTTACAACTGTGACCTGGCCAAGATAAAGCAAAGCAGTGTGACACAAACAACAACACAGAGTTACACATGGAATAAACAAACATACAGTCAGTAACACAATAGAGGACTTTAATAACTCTACCTACATGTACATATTACCTCGACTAACCGGTGCCCCCGCACATTGACTCTGTACCGGTACCCCCCTGTATATAGTCTCGCTATTGTTATTTTACTGCAGGTCTTTAATTACTTGTTACTTTTATTTCTTATTCTTATCCATATTTTTTTAAACTGCATTGTTGGATAGGGTAAGTAAGCATTTTACTGGAAGGTCTACACCTGTTGTATTTTCGGCGCATGTGACGAATTGGATTTGATTTGATATATACAGTGTGGTCAAATTATTTATACCCTTGATAAAGTTGAGAAAAAATGACTGTATAAAATAAACTATTAAAATTCTGAGCTATATTTTATGACCAAAATAAAGGGGAGAAATTATATAACTTTATACTAATATAATTGCTCAAAGAAAGAGATTTTGTTTTTCTCAAAAAGGTAGGTGTCAAGATTACTGACACCCCTGCTGTGAATACCTTTCAAAACCTCACCGTGCCAGGATAACGGCACTGACCCTTTTTCTAAAATGTTTTATGCGTTAGAGAACACATTAGGAGGGATCTTAGAGCATTTCTCCATATAGATCCCTTCCAGATCCTTGATATCCTTTATCTAAGCTTATGGACTGCCCTCTTCAATTCAAACCACAGGTTTTCAATGGGTTTCATGTCCGGAGACTGAGATGGCCATTGCAAAATGTTGATTTTGTGGCTAATTAACAATTTATTTGTGGATTTTGATGTGTGCTTGCGGTTATTGTCTTGCTGTAAGATCCACCTGCGATCCACCTGCCAAGTTTCAGCTGGGTCGTTCCACCTCAAAAGGCACAAGAAAGAGAATCTCAACACCCTCTATCTAAGATGTTTCTGAAAACGTTTCTGTTGTTAGAAATAGATAAGATTAGCATTCCTGCAACATTATTTTGTATAAATATAATTTGATCTTTGAGAAATTAAGCTAATTTATTGCATCCATATTGGCGATTTTTATTTATAGGATTCATATAATATTCAATAAATATAGTACCTAACATCCGATTTGGACCAAACTGTTTTCTAACAATGAGTTAGAATCCAAAGGAATGGTCAAAAGCCACCCACAGACCCTCGACAACCCACACCAATCCCACACCAATCCCACCCAAACAACGAGTATATAGTATCAGTTCTCTGTATCTGACAAGTAGTATGGAGCTGAGGCTCAAAGTATTGTTTCTTCATCCTATGCAATGTATTTCCAGTGAATTTGGTGATGTTTTTGTACCCTGTTAAATTAGTCAATGAAGTTGATAGGCTTATGTCCCATTCTACATCCTGATATTACCAGGTTCTGATCACTAGATGGTGCTGTTCCTGCTATTAGATGAAAATAGTTTGAAGGTCCCCCCCCTTCAAAGTTAAAGGGATAGTTCACCCAAATTACAAAATTACATTGGTTTCCTTACCCTGTAAGCGATCTATTACCAAGATATGACAGCAACTCATGCTTTGATTTTGTTGGCAACTGTTTCCAATGTTTAGCATTTGTGGCACAAATCCAATGCAAGTGAATGCTACCTACAGTGCATTTGGAAAGTATTCAGACCCCTTCCCTTTTTCATTTTTTTTGTTACGTTACAGCCTTATTCTAAAATCGATCAAATATTTTTCTTCTCAATCTACACACAATACCCCATAATGACACAGCGAACCCAGATTTGTAGACATTTTGGCAAATTTATTTGGTCAGGGAGATGACCAAGAACCCGATGGTCAATCTGAGCTCTAGAGTTCCTCTGTGGAGATGAGAGAAACTTCCAGAAGGACAACAATCTCTGCAGCACTCCACCAATCAGGCCTTTATGGAAGAGTAGCCAGACGGAAGCCACTCCTCAGTAAAAGCACATGACACCCCGCTTGGAGTTTGCCAAAAGGCACCATCCCTATGGTCAGAGGACTCTTTGACCATGAGAAACCAGATTCTCTGGTCTGATGAAACCAAGTTTGGCCAGAATGTCAAGTTTCACATATTGAGGAAACCTGGCACAATCCCTACGGTGGCAGCGTCATGCTGTAGGGATGTTTTTCAGCGGCAGGGACTGGGAGACTAGTCAGGATCGAGGGAAAGATGAGCGGAGCAAAGTACAGAGAGATCCTTGATGAAAACCTGCTCCAGTGTACTCAGGACCTCAGACTGGGGCAAAAGTTCACCTTCTAACAGGACAACGACACTAAGCACACAGCCAAGACAACTCAGGAGTGGCTTAGGGACAAGTCTCTGAATGTCCTTGAGTGTCCCATTCAGAGCCCGGACTTGAATCCAATCTAATATCTCTGGAGAGACCTGAAAATAGCTGTGCAGCYATGCTCCCCATCCATCCTGACATAGCTTGAGAGGAGAAGAATGGGAGAAACTCCCCAAATATAGCTGTGCCAAGCTTGTAGCGTCATACCCAAGAAGACTGAAGGCTGTAATCACTGCGAAAGGTGCTTCAACAAAGTACTGAATAAAGGGTCTGAATACTCATGTAAATGTAATATTGCTTTGTCATTTTGGGATATTGTGCGTAGATTGATGAGGGAAAAAACGATTTAATCAATTTTAGAATAATGCTGTAACGTAACATTTGGAAAAAGTCAAGGCGTCTGAATACTTTCCGAATGCAATGTATATTAATTAGCATTTTCAAAATGTCATGTTCAAATCATCCTAAGGCATCTAAAAATGTATTGTGTAACTCAATGTTACTTATCGATGATTTGGAAATGAAGCGTGAATATGCGAATATAGGTACCATTGACTTTCATTGAATTTGAAGCATAAATGCAAAAACAATTTAACATTTGAAACAGTGGCAAGGTACACAAAACCAAAGCATTGGTTGCAGTCATACCTTGTCCATAGAGTGCTTACATGGCAAGGAAACCAAGCCTTTAGATCAGGGTTCAT
The DNA here is from genome assembly GCF_002910315.2 of Salvelinus sp. IW2-2015. NCBI lineage: Eukaryota > Metazoa > Chordata > Actinopteri > Salmoniformes > Salmonidae > Salvelinus > Salvelinus sp. IW2-2015. Next base: position 28,924,033 of record NC_036875.1, read on the forward strand.
CAACTAGATTCAGCCGCGGCCAATCATTTTTTTTGCGGATGGTCAGGGGGCCAGAACATAATTACAAATCATTTGTAGACTGCAAATTGACTGCAAGAAGATCAAACAAATACAGTTGAAGTCGTAAGTTTACATACACCTTAGCCAAATACATTTAAACTCGGTTTTTCACAATTCCTAACATTAATCCTGGTAAAAATTCCCTGTCTTAGGTCAGTTAGGATCACCACTTTATTTTAAGAATGTGAAATGTCAGAATAATAGCTGAGAGAATGATTTATTTAAGCTTTTATTTCTTTCATCACATTCCCAGTGGGTCAGAAGTTTACATACACTCAATTAGTATTTGGTAGCATTGCCTTTAAATTGTTTAACTTGGGTCAAACGTTTTGGGTAGCCTTCCACAAGCTTCCCACAATAAGTTGGGTGAATATTGGCCCATTCCTCCTGACAGAGCTGGTGTAACTGAGTCAGGTTTGTAGGCCTCCTTGCTCGCACACACTTTTTCAGTTCTGCCCACATATTTTCTATAGGATTGAGGTCAAGGCTTTGTGATGGCCACTCCAATACCCTGACTTTGTTGTCCTTAAGCCATTTTGCCACAACTTTGGAAGTATGCTTATATTTGTATGCATTGTCCATTTGGAAGACACATTTGCGACCAAGCTTTAAGATGTCTTGAGATGTTGCTTCAATATATCCACATCATTTTCTTACCTCATGATGCCATGTATTTTGTGAAGTGCCCCCGTGCTTCACGGTTGGGATGGTGTACTTCGGGCTTGCAAGCCTCCCCCCTTTTCCTCCAAACATAACGATGGTCATTATGGCCAAACAGTTCTATTTTTGTTTCATCAGACCAGAGGACATTTCTCCAATAAGTACGATCTTTGTCCCGATGTGTAGTTGCAAACCGTAGTCTGGCTTTTTTATGACGGTTTTGGAGCAGTGGCTTCTTCCATGTTGAGCGGCCTTTCAGGTTATGTTGATATAGGACTCGTTTTACAGTGGATATATACTTTTGTACCTGTTTCCTCCAGCATCTTCACAAGGTCCTTTGCTGTTGTTCTGGGATTGATTTGCACTTTTCGCACCAAAGTACATTCATCTCTAGGAGACAGAATGTGTCTCCTTCCTTAGCGGTATGATGGCTGCGTGGTCCCATGGTGTTTATACTTGCACACTATTGTTTGTACAGATGAACGTGGTACCTTCAGGCGTTTGGAAATTGCTCCCAAGGATGAACCAGACTTGTGGAGGTCTACAAAAAAAAGTCTTCGCTGATTTCTTTTGATTTTCCCATGATGTCAAGCACAGCTGCACTGTGTTTGAAGGTAGGCCTTGAAATACATCCACAGGTACACCTCCAATTGACGCAAAGGATGTCAATTAGCCTATCAGAAGCTTCTAAAGCCATGACATAATTTTCTGAAATTTTCCAAGCTGTTTTAAAGGCACAGTCAAGATACAGACTGGAGAGTGAAGGAAAAGCAGCCAACAAGTGCTCAGCATATGTGGGAACTCCTTCAAGATTGCTGGAAAAGCATTCCAGGTGAAGCTGGTTGAGAGAATGCCAAGCGTGTTTAAAGCTGTCATCAAGGCAAAGGGTGGCTACTTTGAAGAATCTCAAATATAAAATATATTTTGATTTGTTTAACACTTTTTTGGTTACTACACGATTCCATATGTGTTATTTCCTAGTTTTGATGTCTTCACTTGCTAGAGGTGTCACTACAGACCCTGATTAGATTCCAGCCTGTATCACAACCAGCCATGATTGGGAGTCCTATAGGGCGGCGCACAATTGGCCCAGCGTCGTCAGGGTTAGGGTTTGGCCCTGGTATGCCATCATTGTAAACAAGAATTTGTTCTTAACTGGCTTGCCTAGTTAAATAAAGGTTAAATAAATAAAAAAACAACAACAAGGCACTAAAGTAAAACTGCAAAACATGTGTGTCCTTTATGTCCTGAATACAAAGCGTTATGTTTGGGGCAAGTCCAACACAACACATCACTGAGTACAACTTCATATTTTCAAGCATTGTGGTAGCTGCATCACGTTATGGGTATTCTCTTCATCGGCAAGGACTAGAGAGTTTTTTAGGGTTAAAATAAATGGTATAAAGCTAAGCACAGGCAAAATCCTAGAACACTAGGGCAACATACACTGGAGTTGCGTGCCAAGACAACATTGAATGTTCCTGAGTGGCTTAGTTACAGTTTTGACTTAAATCCTCTTGGAAATCTATGGCAAGACTTGAAAATGGCTGTCTAGCAATGATCAACAACCAAATTAAAAAATAATAAATGTGCAAATATTGTACAATCCAGGTGTGCAAAGCTCTTAGAGACCCAGAAAGATGGCGCTTCGTACGCTATTCAGAAGAGGACTGTGCGAGGAGGTTCAGACGGAACTGGCCTGTCGAGACAACAACCTATCCTTGCGATGGCCATCCGTCTGGATAAACTTATTCGGACACGTCGGCACTCATTGCTTCTCTCCCTCCCTCAGTGAACACTTTGGATCAGAGCCGGAACCCATGGAGCTAGGGGTCACACGCCTCCCCCGCAGCAACGCAGACAGAGACAGRTGGGGCTCTGTCTCTATTGTGGTCAAGGAGGGCACCAGTTCCAGCAGTGTCCGGTACATCCCAACTCAGGACCCAGAAGAGCAGAGGGACGGTCACGTGATCTTCCACCTCCTGGGGTAGGTGTGAGTATCCCCTCTTCATCACTTTCGGCCAAACCCTTTTTGGTGTCGATCGCACTAGTTGACTGTACCTCATGTACTGTTTCTACAGCATTAGTGGAGTCCGGTGCCACGGGGAACTTTATTGACCAGGCCCTTGCCTCCTCTCTCAACATCACATCATACCCGCTCTCCTCTCCTTTCCCGGTTCAAGCCCTCGATACTCGGCCATTAGGTTCCACACACCCTCACCGTGGAGTCCATCCATCAGAAGAACATCCCRTTCTTCATCACCAGTGCACCAGCTCACAAGATCATCCTCGGCCTCCCTTGGCTTCAACGACACAACCCGATCCATCTCATGGTCGAGGATGGAAATCACAGACTGGGCACCCGAATGCCGGAGGACCTACTTCCCCATCCCCTGTGGTTCCACGTCGGTTGAGAGTCCTGTGGTTTCCCTTCAGCCGAACATCCCGGAGGTATACCAGGACCTGCGGGAGGTATTTTCCAAAACCCGCGCCACCATATCTACATGTACATACTACCTCAATCAGCCTGACTAACCGGTGTCTGTATGTAGCCTCGCTACTTTTATAGCCTCGCTACTGTATATAGCCTGTCTTTTTACTGTTGTTTTTATTTCTTTACTTGCCTATTGTTCACATAATACCTTTTTTGCACCATAGGTTAGAGCCTGTAAGTAAGCATTTCACTGTAAGGTCTACACCTGTTGTATTCGGCGCACGTGACAAACTTTGATTTGACCTGTCTCCCTCATCGCCCCTGGGACTGCCATCGATCTGCTTGCAGGCTCTGTGCCCCTGCGCAGACACATCTACCCTCTGTCGGTGGCTGAAATCCAGGCCATGGAAGATTACATGCACGAGGCAGTTCAATGTTTCATCGGCACGTCCACTTCTCCTGCGTCGGCAGGTTTCTTCTTTGTGGCCAAGAAGGATGGAGGGTTACACCCATGTATTGATTACAGAGGACTCAATGAAATCGCCACCAGGTACCGTAACCCTCTCCTGTTGGTGCCGGCAGCCATCCAACAGCTCCGCGGAGCCCGGTTCTTTACTAAATTGGACCTGCGGAATGGATACAATCTCATCCGCATCTGGGAGGGGGATGAATGGAAGACAGCTTTTAGCACAATGTCTGGTCACTACAAGTACTTGGTGATGCCATTTGGCTAAGCCAATGCTCCGTCAGTGTTCCAGGCATTCGTCAATGAGCTGTTCCGGGACATGCTCGGAAGCCAGATGATCGTGTATATCGACGACATCCTGGTCTACTCGGCTACCTTGGAGGATCACATCACTCACATCTGAGTAGTCCTGGAACGCCTCCTGGCTAACCACCTGTTTGTCAAGGCTGAGAAGTGCCAGTTTCATCAGGAGACTGTCTCCTTCTTTGGCTACCAAATCAGCCCACAAGGAGTCAAGATGTTCAAGAAGGTAGGGCCAGTCCCAACCACCATAAAGTCAGGGCCAGTCCCAACCACCATAAAGGGGTTACAATGGTTTTTGTAGTTTGTCAACTTCTACTGCAGTTTCATCAGGAACTTKAGCTCCATCGCTGCTCCTCTCACCTCTCCTCAAGGGTGGTCCACGTAGGTTGGTGTGGAGTCCAGCAGCTGTCGAAGCTTTCCGACTACTTAAGGGACGTTTCACCTCCGCCCCATTGCTCAAACACCCAGATCCCACGAGATTCTTTGTGGTGGAGGTGGACGCTTCAGAGGTGGGCATGGGGGCAGTTCTGTCTCAACGACAAAGTAATCCACAAAAATTGTATCTGTGTGCATATTACTCTAAGAAACTGTCCCCTGCAGAGAGGAATTACGACGTCGGTGATCGGGGGCTCCTGGCGGTTAAGTTGGCATTAGAGGAGTGGAGACACTGGCTGGAGGGCGCCAAGGACCCATTCGTCATCCTCACGACCATCGGAACCTGGAGTACATATGGACAGCGAGGAGACTGAATCCACGCCAAGCAAGGTGGGCCCTTTTCTTTACAAGAGTTAACTTCACGCTGACCTATCGCCCAGGTTCAAAGAACACCAAAGCCGATGTCCTGTCTGTATGATTTGGGAGAGGGTCCTATCCAGAATGCACCCATAATCTCTTCCTCTTGAGTCGTAGCCCCTGAGTTCTGGGACGTAGATGTGGACATCCGCCAGGCTCTGTGGAGGGAGCCCACAACCACTACCTGTCCTCCTGAGCGCATCTACGTTCCCATGGGGATAAGGGATTGGCTGATGACCTGGGCGCACACAGTTGTCATCGCTGGACATCCAGGTATTTCTTGCATCCCCCAATCTATCTCCGAGAAGTATTGGTGGCCTAACTTGGCGCAGGATGTTAGTCACTACGTCAACTCCTGTTCTGTATGTGCTCAAACCAAATACCCCCGGCACACTCCAGCAGGGAAACTCCTTCCCCTTCCCGTGCCTCAGCGTCCCTGGTCTCATCTATCCATTGACTTTGTCACTGATCTCCCCACCTCTGACGATTTCACTACCATTTTGGTGGTTGTGGATATATTTTCTAAATCCTGTCGTTTCATCCATCTCTCTGGTCTCCCTACCACTCTCCAGGTCTGAGGCTGTATTCCAGCAGGTCTTCTGGAATTATTGCCTTGTGGAGGACATAGTCTCAGACCGTGGCCCTAAATTCACCACACGGGTATGGAGAGCCCTTTTGGAGAAGCTAAGGGTCACGGTCAGCCTCACTTCCGGGTACCGGACTCAGTCCAACGTGTAGGTGGAGAGGATGAACCAGGAGCTGGGGAGGTTCATGAGGAATCACTGCAAGGACCGGTATGGAGAGTGGGTCCGATTCCTTCCATGGGTGGAGTACATGCAGAATTCGTTACATCACTCCTCCACCGGGCTGACTCCCTTCCAGTGTGTTCTGGGTTTTCAGCCGGCTCTGGCTCCGTGGACCCCGGGCCAGACCGAAGCTCCTGCGGTTGATGAGTGGTTCAGGCGCGCAGAAGAAGTGTGGAGCGAAGATCACGTGAGACTCCAGCAAGCCGTCCACCGTCAGAAGGAGCAGGCAGACCGCCACCACAGTGAGACTCCCGTGTTCCATCCTGACGATCGTGTCTGGCTCTGTACCAGGAACCTTCCAATCCGCCTGCCCTGCAAGCAGCTGAGCCCCGGGTTTGTGGGGCTGTTCATGGTTCCTCCGCCCCACCTGGATGTCGAGGGAGCTCCTGGCTATGCCGTCAGATCCCTACTGGACTCCCAATGTTGTGGGGGTCGGCTCCAGTACCTGTTAGACTGGGAGGGGTATGGCCCAGAGCAGCAGTGTTGGGTTCCGGTGGAGGACTTTCTGGATCCCAATATCATCTGTGATTTCCACCTTCGCCGTCCGGACCGGCCCGATACTCGTCCTCGGGGCCGTCTCTCTGGCCGGCATCATCCTATGGCTGGAGCCAGAGGGGTACTGTCACGTTTACTCCCAATCCTGCACTCCAGTGTTCGACGTCACCGGTTTGCTAACAACCGGTCCTCGAAACCATCATTACGCGCACCTGGCATTTATCATTACATGCACCTGCACTTCATCATTAGGCACACCTGGGCTCCATTATCTCCCCTATATTTGGCACTCCCTTAGGTTCTTTCCCCAGGAAATATTGTTTCTGTTGTTCATGTCTAGACCCTACTCCTACGTTGTATCGTTTCATGTTTGTTATATTAAACTTACCACCTGCTTCTCGACTCTCAACGTCTACGTTACAATACTGTATACTTGTTGTTGGGATTGGCATGGGGTCCGTGGGTGGCTTTTGACAATGTATTTGGATTTCTCATGTCTTACTCATTTTTAGAAAAAAGTTTGGTCCAAATCAGATGTTAGGTACAATATTTATTGAACATTATATTAATCCTATAAATTAAAATGGCCAATTTGGGTACAATCAATTAGCTTAATTTCTCAGATCTAATTATATTTTAACAAAATAATGTTTCAGGAATGCTAATATTATCTGTTTCTAATGACCAAAACAATTTCAGAACAATGTGTGATTGGTGGGTGTCATGGCTTGCTGAAATTACATGGAACGACCCAGCACACAAGCACACATCAAAGTCCTTAAAAAAACATTTTTAATTGGACACAAAAATCAACATATTGCAATGGCCGTCCCAGTCTCTGGACTTAACTCATTGAAACCTGTGGTTTGAACTGAAGAGGGCAGTTCATAAACGCAGATGAAGGATATCAAAGATCTGGAAGGATTCTGTTTGAAGGAATGGTCTAACATCCCTCCCAATGTGTTGCTGTGCGTTTTGTTGCTGTGCGTTTTGCTGCCAACTTTACTTTGCTAGCTGACAACTTTACGTTTTTTTGTTTTGTTTTTGTTTTTAATTACCGTTTATATTTTTTCCATCGCAACTTTTTTCCCTCATTCAACTTTTTCACTCCGGACGCTTTATCTGGACATGGTTCGTCAACACCTTCAACAGCCGAAGCTAAGTAGTAACATTAACATGATGTCTTCTAATTGCAGTCGCTGTACTCATAATATACAGGAGAACGATCGCCTTACGGCGAGAATAGCTGTGCTACAAGCCCAGCTTCAGACGCAATCTTATCAAGTATTCAGTGTAGGAAAGGAAGAAACAGCGTCGTGCCACCAGTAAGTACAGATAGTAACGTTAGTATAAATCCCCCCGCACAGTCCCGCAGCCGACAACTTTCTCATGGCTTCTAGGAAAATGCTGTTGGAATGCTCAACCGTGTCGCTCATTCAGCCGACAGAAACTTTCAACCGGTTCTCCCCATTATGTAGCGAGTCGGAGTCTGAGTCTGAGTCTTCTCTTGTCTCTACTCCTCCCGTTACGGGTCTGAGACGCCGAAGGCTCCCACCATTAGCTCTGACAAATTGAAAACCCTAGTCATTGGCGACTCCATTACCCGCAGTATTAGACTTAAAGCGAATCACCCAGCGATCATACACTGTTTACCAGGGGGCAGGGCTACCGACATTAAGGCTAATCTAAAGATGGTGCTGGCTAAAGCTAAATCTGGCGAGTGTAGAGAGTATAGAGATATTGTTATCCACGTCGGCACCAACATGTTAGGATGAAACAGTCAGAGGTCACCAAGTGCAACATAGCTTCAGCGTGTAAATCAGCTAGAAAAATGTGTGCGCATCGAGTAATTGTCTCTGGCCCCCTCCCAGTTAGGGGAGTGACGAGCTCTACAGCAGAGTCTCAGCACTCAATCGCTGGTTGAAAACTGTTTTCTGCCCCTCCCAAAAGATAGAATTTGTAGATAATTGCCCTCTTCTGGACTCACCCACAAACAGGACCAAGCCTGACCTGCTGAGGAGTGACGGACTCCATCCTAGCTGGAGGGTGCTCTCATCTTATCTACCAACATAGATAGGCTCTAACTCCTCTAGCCCCACAATGAAATAGGGTGCAGGCCAGGCAGCAGGCTGTTAGCCAACCTGCCAGCTTAGTGAGTCTGCCAATAGCACAGTCAGTGTAGTCAGCTCACCATACCCATTGAGACTGTGTCTGTGCCTCGACCTAGGTTGGGCAAAACTAAACATGGCGGTGTTCGCCTTAGCAATCTTATTAGGATAAAGACCTCCTCCATTCCTGCCATCATTGAAAGAGATCGTGATACCTCACATCTCAAAATAGGGTTACTTAATGTTAGATCCTCACTTCAAAGGCAGTCATAGTCAATGAACTAATCACTGATCATAATCTTGATGTGATTGCCTGACTGAAACATGGCTTAAGCCTGATGAATTTACTGTGTTAAATGAGGCCTCACCTCCTGGTTACACTAGTGACCATATCCCCCGTGCATCCAGCAAAGGCGGAGTGTTGCTAACATTACGATAGCAAATTTCAATTACAAAAAAAAAAATGGCGTTTTCGTTCTTTGAGCTTCTAGTCATGAAATCTATGCAGCCTACTCAATCACTTTTTATAGCTACTGTTTACAGGCCTCCTGGGCCATATACAGCGTTCCCTCTGAGTTTCCTGAATTCCTATCAGACCTTGTAGTCATAGCAGATCATATATCTAATTTTTGGTGATTTTAATATTCACATGAGAAGTCCACAGACCCACTCCAAAAGTTTTCGGAGCCATTATCGACTCAGTGGGTTTTGTCCAACATGTCTCTGGACCTACTCACTGCCACAGTCATACTCTGGACCTAGTTTGTCCCATGGAATAAATGTTGTAGATCTTAATGTTTTTCCACATAATCCTGGACTATCGGACCACCATTTTATTACAGTTTGCAATCGCAACAAATAATCTGCTCAGACCCAACCAAGGAGCATCAAAAGTCGTGCTATAAATTCTCGACAAAAATTCCTTGATGCCTTCCAGACTCCTTCTGCCTACCCAAGGACGTCAGAGGACAAAAATCAGTTAACCACCTAACTGAGGAACTCAATTTAACCTTGCGCAATACCCTAGATGCAGTTGCACCCCTAAAAACGAAAAACATTTGTCATAAGAAACTAGCTCCCTGGTATACAGAAAATACCCGAGCTTTGAAGCAGCTCCAGGAAATTGGAACGGAAATCGCCACACCAAACTGGAAGTCTTCCGACTAGCTTGGAAAGACAGTACCGTTGCAGTACCGAAGACCCTCATGCTGCTCGATCATCCTACTTTTCCAACTTAATCGAGGAAAATAAGAACAATCCAAAATTTCTTTTTGATACTGTTGCGAAACTAACTAAAAAGCAGCATTCCCCAAGAGAGGATGGCTTTCACTTCAGCAGTAATAAATTCATGAACTTCTTTGAGGAAAAGATCATGACCATTAGAAAGCAAATTACGGACTCCTCTTGAATCTGCGTATTCCTCCAGGCTTAGCTGTCCTGGATCTGCACAGCTCTGCGAGGACCTGGGATCGGGGAGACACTTAAGTTTATACTATATCTCTTGAACAATGATGAAAATAATCATGGCCTCTAAACCTTCAAGCTGCATACTGGATCCTATTCCTACTAACTGCTGAAGGAGCTGCTTCCTGTGCTTGCCCTCCTATGTTGAACATAATAAACAGCTCTCTATCCACCGATGTGTACCAAACTCACTAAAAGTGGCAGTGATAAAGCCTCTCTGAAAAAGCCAAACCTTGACCGAAAATATAAAAAACTATACGCCTATATCGAATCTTCCATTCCTCTCAAAGATTAGAAAAAGCTGTTGCGCAGCAACTCACTGCCTTTCTGAAGACAAATAATGTATACGAAATGCTTCAGTCTGGTTTTAGACCCCATCATAGCACTGAGACTGCACTTGTGAAGTGGTAAATGACCTTTAATGGCGTCAGACCGAGGCTCTGCATCTGTCCTCGTGCTACTAGACCTTAGTGCTGCCTTTGACACCATCGATCACCACATTCTTTTTGGAGAGACTGGAAACCCAAATTGGTCTACACGGACAAGTTCTGGCCTGGTTAGATCTTACCTGCGGAAAGATATCAGTTGTCTCTGTGAATGGTCTGTCTCTGACAAATCAACTGTACATTTCGGTGTTCCTCAAGTTCCGTTTTAGGACCACTATTTTTCACTATATATTTACCTCTTGGGATGTTATTCGAAAACATAATGTAACTTTCACTGCTATCGGATGACACACAGCTGTACATTTCAATGAAACATGGTGAAGCCCCAAAATTGCCCTCGCTAGAAGCCTGTGTTTCAGAACATAAGGAAGTGGATGGCTGAAAACTTTCTACTTTTAAACTCGGACAAAACAGAGATGCTTGTTCTAGGTCCAAGAACAAAGAGATCTTCTGTTAAATCTGACAATTCATCTTGATGGTTGTAAAGTCGTCTCAAATAAAACTGTGAAGGACCTCGCGTTACTCTTGACCCTGACTCTCTTTTGACGAACATATTCAAGACTGTTTCAAGGACAGCTTTTTCCATCTACGTAACATTGCAAAAATCAGAAATTTTCTGTCCAAAAATGATGCAGAAAAATTAATCCATGCATTTGTTACTTCTAGGTTAGACTACTGCAATGCTCTACTTTCAGCTACCCGGATAAAGCACTAAATAAACTTCAGTTAGTGCTAAATACGGCTGCTAGAATCCTGACTAGAACAAGAAATTATGACATATTACTCCAGTGCTAGCTTCCCTACACTGCTTCCTTTAAGGCAAGGCTGATTTTCAAGGTTTTACTGTTAACCTATAAAGCGTTACATGGGCTTGCTCCTACCTATCTTTCCGAGTTGGTCCTGCGTACATACAATACGTACGCTACGGTCACAAGACGCAGGCCTCCTAATCGTCCGAGATTTCTAAGCAAACAGCGGGAGGCAGGGCTTTCTCCTATAGATCTCCATTTTATGGAACAGTCTGCCTACCCTTGAGAAGACCAGACTCGGTCTCAACCTTTAAGTCTTTACTGAAGACTTATCTCTTCAGTAGGTCATATGATTGAGTGTAGTCTGGCCCAGGAGTGTGAAGGTGACGGAAAGGCTCTGGAGCAACGAACCGCCCTTGCTGTCTCTGCCAGCCGGTTCCCTCTCTCCACTGGGATTCTCTGCCTCTAACCCTGTTACAGGGGCTGAGTCACTGGTTGCTGGTGCTCTTTCATGCCGTCCCTAGGGGTGCGTCACTTGAGTGGGTTGAGTTACTGACGTGATCTTCCTGTCTGGGTTGCCCCCCCCTTGGTTTGTGCTGTGGTGGAGACCTTTGTGGGCTATACTCGGCCTTGTCTCAGGATTTAAGTTGGTGGTTGAGGATTTCCTCTAGTGGTGCGGGGCTGTGCTTTGGCAAAGTGGTGTGGGTTATATCCTTCCTATTTGCCCTGTCCGGGGTTTCTTCGGATGGGGCCACAGTGTCTCCTGACCGCTCCTGTCTCAGCCTCCAGTATTTATGCTGCAGTAGTTTGTGTCGGGGGCTAGGGTCAGTTGGTTACATGGAGTACTCTTCCTGTCTTACCAGTGTCCTGTGTGAATTTAAGTATGCTCTCTCTAATTCTCTCGTTTCTCTCTTTCTCTCTGAGAACCTGAGCCCTAGGACATACGTCAGGACTACCGGGCATGATGACACCTTGCTGTCCCCAGTCCGCCTGGCCTTGCTGCTATTCCATTTCAACTGTTCTGCCTGTGGTTACGGAACCCTACCTGTCCCAGACCTGCTGTTTCAACTCTAAGATCGGCTATGAAAAGCCAACTGAGATTTATTCCTGATTATTATTTGACCATGCTTGTCATTTATGGAAATTTTGAAAATCTTGGCTCTCTCTAATTTTCTCCTTCTCTCTTTCTTTCTCTCGGAGGACCTGGCCCTAGGACCATGCGTCGGGACTCCGCCCGTGGTGACTCCTTGCTGTCCCCAGTCCGCCTGGCCTTGCTGCTATTCAGTTTCAGCTGTTCTGCCTGCGGTTATGGAACCCCACCTGTCCCAGACCTGTTGTTTTTCAACTCTTGATGATCGGCTATAAAAGCCAACTGAAAATTATTCATGATTATTATTTGACCATGCTTGTCACTTATGAACATTTTTGAACATCTTGCATAGTTCTGTTATAATCTCCACCCGCACAGCCAGAAGAGGACTGCCACCCCTCATAGCCTGGTTCCTCTCTAGGTTTCTTCCTAGGTTTTGGCCTTTCTAGGGAGTTTTTCCTAGCCACCGTGCTTCTACACCTGCATTACTAGCTGTTTGGGGTTTTAGGCTGGGTGTCTGTACAGCACTTCGAGATATTAGCTGATGTACGAAGGGCTATATAAAATAAAATTGATTGATTGATTGATTGATTGATTGAATGTGTTCTACAACTCATAAAACATTAGAAAAAGGGTCAGTGTTGTTATCCTCGCAAGGTGAGGTATTGAGAAGTACTGAAAACAGGGGTGTCATTAATTTTAACCCCTTACTTTTTGAGAAAAAATATTATTACTTGTTAAACAAAATATTTCTCTGAGAAATTGTATTAGTATAAAATATCATTCCCTTCATTTTGCATACCTAGCTCACTATTTGAATAATTTATTTTATATAGTCATTTTTGCTCATCTTTATCAAGGATGTCAATCATTTCAAACTCCACTGTATATATGAAAGTTTGTCTTTGGTTCCTAAATTAAATCATTTTTAGAACAGGGATGGCTTTGGTTCTCAGTGAAAGTCTTGAGAAATCATTTTTCAAATGAAATATAAATGTCATATATCAAACTGTTATATTCAATTACATTGCGATCACTGACAATCAAAATAATAACCATGTCAATGGCATTACGCAAATCCAACTAAATCTTTCTGAACAAATTATGCAACCAAATAGACATAGCGGCCTTGATTAGAGGGGATTACATGGGGCCAGTCCAACCCAGGTAGCTAAGCCTTCACTTCCTCCCTGAGAGAGAGAGAGAGGCCTGACCTCTGGGATTCAATCCAACCAACCATAACAATGTTTAGACAGTGTCTTTGTTTACCTACTACTACCCAGGCACACTCTGTATTCTGGAAGTATCTACATGTGAGGGTCTCTACCCAGGCTGGTAGTGGTGGTAGTATGTTTTTAAAGTAAAACCTGTCATTTTATTTGAACATGGGCAAAAAAACTAATGCCCTTAAAGGAAGTATAGCTGTCTTCAGACTCAAGCCATCTATCAGCCCAGTCAGCAGAGCTGACCGTTACGTGTGGCCACTCAGGGCATACTCCAACCCTGGCTAATCACCTCATCAAGTGGTCACAGCCGGCAATTTGAGGCCAAAGAGGAGCAAAACCAGTATGACTGTTGTTATCAAGTAGACCTGTTTGCATCTTAAGCTCAACAACAAGTCCCAAGTTATGTTGTTTTCCTTCAGGGGGAGATGGTTATTGCATCTCTCACAAAACTAAACAAATGAGAGGTTGTCTGGGAAGCGCTTTCTCTTYTGTTAGTGTAGAGGCGGACTCCTTATTTTAGATAATTTAATTTATTGATACCATGGAGAAGTCTGTTTCTTTGAATTGACAATTGCGCATTGAAAATAGAAACAAAGTCTCTTGGGGCTGTTTTGAATCAATAGCGAGAGTGGAAGGTTTGCATGCATATATATACGTCATCCACACAACCGAAAGGTTGCTGGTTTGAATCCCGGAGCCAACTAGGTGAAAAATCTGTTGATGTGCCCTTGCCCAAGGCACTTAACACTAGTGTTGCTCTGGATAAAGAGAGTCTGCTAAATGGCGAAAATGTTAAAAGAAATATGTCATGAATCTTGCATGAGGGCAAATTAGTTAGTATTGTATAATGACTGTTTTAACCAACAGGTATGTTCTGTTTTTTTATTCTAGATAAGTGGCAGCTGGAACTTTTCCCGAATACTGTGATATCATGAATGTAATTTAGCTCTGGCAAATCCTGACCAAGGTGGCCCAGATCCTAGGCATAAACATCCTACATAATCCTGATAATGTCAACGGCCTGTTCTGTGTTTCTGGTCCCCAAATACCAGTATATGATATGATCAATAACCCTAACTGTATTACTATACTTTTGTGCAATTTAATGGCCCAAATATGTCACTCACACACATTCAGCACCTCTTGGCATGATGTTATCCCAACTCTTATGCCAACATAACTCTTATGAAATATAACTCATATGTCAACATTTTATAACATCACTAGTCATGGTGACTCATGAGATACTGTGTTGATACTCATTACTTAACTGTGGTGAATGTGGTGAAACGTGTATAACGTACTGGGAGGCCTTTCCACTCTGTCAGTGAGTTTCTTCCTGAGCGGGAATCCTATAGATTACTCTTCTTAACCAGGATCTCAGGTTAGCCACGGATTCTTATGCTTCAGGGATTAAATGGTTTTTACATCAGAGGTTTTGGCTTTTCTTCGCCTCTTTGATGTCTGCATGGATGCTGACCAGATGAGACTCTAAGAGCCTGTTCTGCTTTTGCCTTTGTCAGAGTGTGCTCTGCGATAAACTGTTATATACACTGAGTGTACAAAACATTAAGAACACCTGCTCTTTCCATGACATAGCCTGACCAGGTGAATCCAGGTGAAAGCTATGAACCCTTATTGATGTAATTTGTTAAATACACTTCAATCCATCTAGAAGAAGGGGGGAGACATGTTTAAGAAAGATTTTTAAGCCTTTAGACCAGTGGTCACCAACCGGTTGACCTCCAAGCTATTCCTAGTCAATCACCAAACATTTCTGTAAATAAAACAACAATAAAGCATTGCGTTCCAATTATTGTTATTCGTTTCACGCTGTATTTGTATTTATTATGGATCCCCATTAGCTACTCTTCCTGGGGTCCAGCAAAATTAAGGCAGTTTATACCATTTTAAAAACATTACAATGCATTCACAGATTTCACAACTCACTGTGTGCCCTTAAGCCCCTACTCCACAACTACAGTACAAAATCCATGTGTACGTGTGTGAATAGTGCGTATGTTATCGTGTGTGTGTGTATGCATGTGCCTATGTTTGTGTTGCTTCACAGTCCCCACTGTTCCATAAGGTGTTTTTTTAATCAGTTTATTAAATATAATTTTACTGCTTGCATGAGTTACTTGATGTGGAATAGAGTTCCATGTATTCATGGCTCTACGTAGTACTGTGCGTCTTCCAAAGTCTGTTCTGGACTTGGGGATTGTGAAGAGACCTCTGGTGGCATGTCTTGTGGGGTATGCATGGGTGTCCGAGCTGTGCGCCGGTAGTTTAAACAGGGCACTCGGTGCATTCAACATGTCAAAACCTCTCATAAATACAAGTAGTGGTATTTGGTATTTTATTAGGATCCCCATTAGCTGTTGCTAAAGCAGCAGCTACTCTTCCTGGGGTCCACACAAAACATGAAACATAATACAGAACATCATTAGACAAGAACAGCTCAAGGACAGAACTACATACATTTTTTAAAAGGCACACGTAGCCTACATATCAATGCATACACACAAACTATCTAGGTCAAATAGGGGAGAGGCGTTGTGCCACGGGGTGTTGCTTTATCTGTTTTTTGAAACCAGGTTTGCTGTTTCTTTGAGCAATATGAGATGGAAGGAAGTTCCATGAGATAAGGGCTCTATATAATACTGTACGTTTTCTTGAATTTGTTCTGGATTTGGGGACTATGAAAAGACCCCTGGTGGCATGTCTAGTGGGATAAGTGTGTGTGTCAGAGCTGTGTGTAAGTTGACTATGCAAACAATTTGGGATTTTCAACACATTAATGTTTCTTATAAAAAGAAGAAGTGATGCAGTCAGTCTCTAATCAACTCTTAGCCAAGAGAGACTGAAATGCATAGTGTTAATATTAGCCCTTTGATTACAATTAAGAGAAAAACGTGCCACTCTGTTCTGGGCCAGCTGCAGTATAACTAGGTCTTTCCTTGCAGCACTGAACAATAATCAAGATTAGACAAAACTAGAGCCTGCAGAACTTGCTTTTGGAGTGTGGTGTCAAAAAAGCAGAGCATGTCTTTATTACGGCTAGACCTCTCCCCATATTTGCAACCATTGAATCTATATGTTTTGACCATGACAGTTTACAATCTAAGGTAACGCCAAGTAATTTAGTCTCCTCAATTTGTCAATCTCTCCTCCACTTTGAGCCAGGAGAGATTGACATGGATATTATTAATATTAGCTCTCTGTATACATCCAAGGGCCAGCCATGCTGCCCTGTTTTGAACCAATTGCAATTTTCCTAAATCCTTTTTTGTGGCACCTGACCACACGACTGAACAGTAATCCAGGTGTGACAAAACTAGGGCCTGAAGGACCTGCCTTGTTGATAGTGCTGTTAAGAAGGTAGAGCAGCGTTTTATTATGGACATACTACTACTCATCTTAGCTACTGTGGTATCAATATGTTTTGACCATGACAGTTTACAATCCAGGGTAACTCAAAGCAGTTTAGTCACCTCAACTTGCTCAATTTCCACATGATATATTACTAGATTTATTTGAGGTTTAGGGTTTAGTGAATAATTTTTCCCAAATACAATGCTTTTAGTTTTAGAAATATTTAGGATGAACTTATTCCTTGACACCCACTCTGAAACTAACTGCAACTCTGTGTTAAGTGTTGCAGTCATTTCAGTCGCTGTAGTAGTTGGCATGTATAGTGTTGAGTCATCCGCATACATAGACACTCTGGCTTTACTCAAAGCCAGTGGCAATTCATTAGTAAAGATTGAAAAAAGTAATGGGCCTAGACAGCTGCCTTGGGGAATTCCTGATTCTACCTGGATTATGTTGGAGAGGCTTCCATTAAAGAACACCCTCTGTGTTCTGTTAGACAGGTAACTCTTTATCCACAATATAGCAGGGAGTGTAAAGCCATAACACATAAATTTTGCCAGCAGCAGACTGTGATCGATAATGTCAAAAACCTGTCTCTTATACACATCTAGATGTGTATAAGAGACAGTGTTGAATGTCCTTCTCGATAAGCATGCTGAAAGTTTGCTATTTTACAGTAAACAAATTGACAACATTGTATCTGGTCAAACACCATTTTTTACAAAAGTTTACTAAGGGTTGGTAACAGGCTGATTGGTCAGCTATTTGGGCCAGTAAAGGGGGCTTTACTATTCTTAGGTAGCGGAATGACTTTTGCTTCCCTCGACATAACCCGAAAGGCCGCTCAGAATGGAAGAAGCCACTGCTCCAAAGCCGCCATAAAAAAGCCAGACTAAGGTTTGCAACTGCACATGGGGACAAATATTTTGAGAAATGTCCTCTGGTCTGATGAAACAAAAATAGAACTGTTTGGCCATAATGACCATCGTTATGTTTGGAGGAAAAGGGGAGGCTTGCAAGCTGAAGAACACCATCCCAACCGTGAAGCACGGGGGTGTCAGCATCATGTTGTGGGGGTGCTTTGCTGCAGGAGGGACTGGTGCACTTCACAAAATAGATGGCATCATGAGGTAAGAAAATTATGTGGAAATATTGAAGCAACATCTCAAGACATCAGTCAGGAAGTTAAAGCTTGGGTCTTAATGCGTCTTCCAAATGGACAATGACCCCAAGCATACTTCCAAACTTGTGGCAAAATGGCTTAAGGACAACAAAGTCAAGGTATTGGAGTGGCCATCACAAAGCCCTGACCTCAATCCTATAGAAAATTTGTGGGCAGAACTGAAAAAGTGTGTGCGAGCAAGGAGGCCTACAAACCTGACTCAGTTACACCAGCTCTGTCAGGAGGAATGGGACAAAATTCACCCAACATGTGGGAAGCTTGTGGAAGGCTACCCAAAATGTTTGACCCAAGTTAAACAATTTAAAGGCAATGCTACCAAATACTAATTGAGTGTATGTAAACTTCTGACCCATTGGGAATGTGATGAAAGAAATAAAAGCTTAAATAAATCCTTCTCTCTACTATTATTCTGACATTTCACATTCTTAAAATAAAGTGGTGATCCTAACTGACCTAAAACAGGGAATTTTTACTCATATTAAATGTCAGGAATTTGTGAAAAACTGAGTTTAAATGCATTTGGCTAAGGTGTATGTAAACTTCCGACTTCACCTGTACATTATCAAGCATTTCACACCTGTTATCCAGATAATGACTGTTTGCACTTGGTGATCTATAGCAGCTTCCCACCAGAATGGTCTTTAAGTGAGGCAGATGAACCTGAAGCCATATTACCTACCTTTAGGTAACAGACTGTAGCTGTTGACGGTAGGTGCACTTGATTCAGCAGCCTTAGCGCCAGGAAGGCTATGTTACCAATTTTAACCATTTAATGTCTGAAGGTAGAATTCTGCCTACCCGGAAAGCCCATAGAACAAATCAATTGTACCTATTCGCCTATCTCTGGCCAATCAGATAGCTCAGATCATCATGTCTGCAGTTTCCTTGTGCAATAGTCTGGAAAATGAAGCCTGGAACGCACATCAAAGTTGATAATTTGAGATTTCAAAACTTTTAAAACCATGACCACAGAGTGACTCAACAAATACAGCAACATGCTGCTATTTGTATGAGTAAGTTCATGTTTAAGTTGTTATTCAGCACTGTCAACACTTCAACAGTTTTATAAGCCATAAACTGCGTGTGTTTTATACAACTTTCAAATGACACAAACGCTATTGTTACCTGGCTGAGAGAGGAAGAGATAGTTAGGGAGAGTCTTCCACAGCCATTACAAAATTATACATTTTGTAGCTACTTAGCCTGCTATCTGAGTTGGTCATATTCTTGTTATTATCATATCGAATAATGCCTCAAGTTTCTGTTTTGAAAATGGCATCCACCAGCAATTTTGACCACATTTTCAAAGGATAGGATTACGGTTTTCCGTGTCTTTCAAAGCAGTGCAATATGTTTTGACAGTGTTCTCAAAACAAATGTAAGTGTTATTCTCGCTTTGCTTCTTATGTAAATTATTACATAAAACAATATATCCCACCAGTTGTTACATGAATTGAGTGCCTGGGCGATTTACAATGTTGATGGTATTGGGGTATATACAATGTTGCGTCGTAACCATATAATGGACCAATGACGTTTCACAGATAACGACACGTGCTTATGTGCGCGGCGATGCGTCTCTGAAATTGAATTCACCAACTGATCAGCAAGATAGAGTACTGCGAGGACCAGATACTTGCCTTTTAAATGTATTTTTCCTAACAGTTAAAAGTTCATTTGGCTATTTAAACGGAGTAGGAAATTTGCAAACCTCCGGTGAAGGATTTGAGCTGCCAACAATGTTTTGCTAGCCAGCAATTACAGACCGCCTTCTTGCTGTATTTTGAGGAGGCGTAGCTAGCGAAGTTAACGTTATGTCACAGATTGGAGGTTTGGTTATGTCAGCCAACTAACGTTAGGGACATGGGAAATGGGCATTACGGTGCTGTAATATAGAATCTGTATATATAGGTTGACAAAATGGGAAGTCTTCATACGAACTATTTTGACGTTAGTCACCAGCTTGGTGCATGTTCTATTCGGATCTCGCGGAATAAGGCCTACTAGCTCTTCTCTTGGAAAACAACACGGGACTTTCA
The DNA here is from genome assembly GCF_002910315.2 of Salvelinus sp. IW2-2015. Taxonomy (NCBI): domain Eukaryota; kingdom Metazoa; phylum Chordata; class Actinopteri; order Salmoniformes; family Salmonidae; genus Salvelinus; species Salvelinus sp. IW2-2015. The sequence goes on from NC_036875.1 coordinate 28,943,729, forward strand.
CAATGGCACATGTAAAAGAGTGAAGTATTTTTCTGATGAGTAAGGACTGTTTTTGTCCGAATATCAGTTAAGTTGTCAACACTGCTAGCTAGCTATACGTTTATAGTCCGAGACGAAAATGGAGACGGGAATCCAAGCTCACCAGTTTGTCCACGCGGTATCCAGCCCTAGAGCAGCGGGTATATGCACTGAAATGCTCGAGGTGGCAGCGGAAGCAACCCGGGCAGGTGACTACGACCTTGCCGCGGAAATCTATAGCTCTCAGCTGGTGGACCTCCAGCATCCAGACCGGGGCATCTGTTTGCTCAAAGCTGACGCTCTTGCCCAGGCCGGACGGATAGCGGAGGCGCTTGACTCGTACTGCACGGCGGCCAACATAGGCAAACTTCGGCCGGACGAATTGCAGCTTTTGGTTGTAAACATAGCACGGACTCTTCGCGAGAAGGAGCTAAACATTCATGGGAAGGCAAAGAGTTGTCATAAAAGTGGGAATGGAGACGATGATATCGAGGCCGATACAGAGGCATTTGAGGACGAACCCCTGGACTTGTTTTCGTGCCGCCTTTGTAGGTGTTTACTGTCCGAACCAACCACCATGGAGTGCGGCCATACGTTTTGCAAACATTGTTTAGAAAAAGAAACTGTCAAAGACTGCATACAATGCAAACATAAACTGAACAAAAAAGATGTACAGATCCTACCCATTGGGCTTAGAGTAAATGTCATCCTCAGTAGTTTGTTGGATAAATGGTTCGACTCTGAAAGTAAAGCCAGGAGGCATTGGATAGAAGGTGAGGTCTCACAGAAGAAGCACGACTACACAGATGCTTTGGAGAAGTACAACAAAGCCTTAGAACTGGGTAAGATAATGTAACATTTAAGCAATTGTCGGATTCTTATGTTTTAGAACAGATTATGTATTTTATGTAACCCCTTTACCGACTTAAAACCAGATAAATCTGGTAGACCAGATGACCTACTTTTCACTATTTCACATCGTGTCACCGATAGGGGGCGACACTGCACTGCATCTTTCGAAGCAATTATTTCATAAGCCCAGTAGTCCCCACTCCCCGATTACCTAACCCACATTTCTACTCTGACTCCGAGTCTCATACCCCATGGATTGATATAATATTCATTGCATAATGGTTGTGCTGTTACATTAAAATGGACTGAACTCCATTCAGTCTTTCCCCCACCAGCTATCATTTTACCAACATGCTCCATGTGTTTCTTATTTAGGGAAGCTGCCGGGATTTAGGTCACTCCCTCCTCCTCCGTTCTACCTTTGAAACACCCGATCAGCCCTGAGCAGTTCACTCCCTATAGATATGGACAGGAGTTGTTTTCCAACTCTGTGACCTGATTTTGACCAAGAAAAACTCAGGCCCCTAATTAGTCCCTTAGGAAAAAAACGTGTGTCCTGACCCTTAATACAGAAAGAGCATTGAGTCAGTCAGGAGTGAGAGTGAGCCAGCATCAGTGTGATTAAATCCTTTGGCGTTAAAGTGGAGGCTGGCCACACAGCAGCTCTGCTTTAATGTCAGCTACTGACCCGGTTGTGTAAATTGTGGCACTGCGGAGTTATGTCATCCAGAGATTAGCCAAAAATAGGCAATCATTAATCAGAATGTTGACCTTATCGTCTCTCCCCTCCCCACTAGCCAGAAGGGTGATACATGCTATTGTAGGCCTAATTCCCAGCACAGACTGTGCATGGGAGTTTACAGTGCAATATTCTAATTCAAGGAAAAAAAATTCTTCTGTTTGGACATGATAAAAGCATTTGGTTGTTGTCTGACTCACTGTAGGATTGTCTATGCATTTACAGGCTGGCTGCCTGCCCAGTAGCAAATGTCATACTGTGATAAACATCCAACTTCACAACAATGTACCTGTTTGAAAGGGTGTAAATTAAATTTTCTCATTCTGCTTGTTCTCTCTGTTGTGCAGCGCCATCTGTAGGTCTGCTACTGGCACAGCGTGCTGAGCTGCACTTGGAGAGTAAGAACTACAGCCAGGCCATCCAGGATGCAGAGAGCCTGTGTAGACTCAACCCTCTCTGGCCAAAGGTGAGGGAAATAGATATGCAACTCAATCTACCCAGCAGAGTATAGACCACTAAATGTCCTCATTATATCTGGGCCTAAAATATTAATGTCTCTGTCTAGTTATTCACATTTTAGTCATTTAGCAGATGSTCTTATACAGAGTGACTTACAGGAGCAATTAGGGTTAAGTGCCTTGCTCATGGGCACATCGACATATGTTAAAGTATGATTTGGAGGCTGCTGTGTGTTCACAGGTGAGATAGGATGCTACATGCTTGTGTGCATGTTAATATGCAAATTACCACTGCTGACAGAGACATGCAAAATAGAACAGATATAGCTGAAACCCAGGCACTGTGAATAGGGAAGAGCTTATGTTGACCTGGTTGAAGAGCTCCTGGATGTTATGACAATAATTACCAAGTTGGGGATTTAATTCCCATGTTTTGCCGTTTTTAAAAAGTTATCTTAAATTGTTTAGGATGGTCATTAACAATATTCAGATTACTCGTTATCAGTGTTTTGAAAATATACTTTATTTTTGAAATGCCAATAGAGTAGTTCCTACTCAAAATGTTTTTCCTCTCGCTGTGTTTTCCCAGGCCCACTACATCAAGGCCTCGGCCCTGAGTAAAGCCAACCGCAACGATGAGGCCTTAAAGGAGTACTTCATGTGTGTGGCACTGAAACCTGATTGGATGATGGTGAAGCTGGAAGCCCAGAAGGTAATACACAATTTTACCCCCCTTCAATTCAGCATTCCCGTTGAAGCTAGTTCAAAAATGTAAAAACGTTCAAACTCTTTTGTCCATTTAATTCCATTACACAGGCTCAACCACAAACATAATGTCCTTAATGTCACATCACAATAGTATAAAAAAAAATCACAGTACAATCACAGTTGCTATGGTACTAATGCAGTATCACTATGTACGATATGACAGTGTAAATCTGTCTCTATGCTTACTAGACAGGATTAGTTTGGTTTTAAATCCTGCTCCACAATAGGTGATGACGCAATGCCCCCATTCCAGCTGTCTTAGCTGGGGAGCTATGCCAACCCTATCCCCTGCTGTCACTGTGGCCTGTTTTAGTAGCTCCACTGCTGTTACATATTCACTGCAATATGTACTGTCACTATGACAAGACCATCTGTTCAGTATGTGAGCCATGTCCTTTATTTCCACTGTCACATATTCCCTTTACACTATGGATACTATTTCAAGTTCCAAGTTTTTATTGGCACTTGCACAAGTACAATGAAACACCTTTCTTACAGAGAGAGCATTGAGGCAAGTCAGGAAGGAGAGCGAGCCAGCGTCAGAGGGTGATTAAGAGTTATAAGCTACTTATGAGTGCTATGACATTGTATGAGCGTACTTACTGACCGTGTGTTCTGTTTTTGTAGGTGCTTAGTGAGCTGTTCTCGTCGGTGTTTGAGAAGGATGGTCAGCCCACTCCCATACATCCTCTACAGGGTGGTCCCTCCACTCGCCTCAAGCCCCCCGCCCTGTACGGCTCTCTAAACCCCTTCACCACGCCACAGAAGCCTGGCTGCTCCTCACAGGTCAGTACATGCATACATACACGTTTACACCCCCACACACCTATTTCTCCTAGTAACCCCTCTCCTTTTCCATTCTCCAGGACTTAGAGTTCAGAGTGAGTAAGAGTTCATTGTGCGATGGTCCCTCAGACTCCTCCAAACATCCCCTGTCCSCCAGCAGTGAAGCTGAGAAGCCCTTGCTAGAAGACGCCAAGAGCCTGGCCAGTGTCCTGGCTGCCCAGCCTGCCCCCCCAGGCAGCCMCAAGAGGAGACACAGTGGGGACGGCATAGCCTTCAGCCCTCCCTCCAAACTTCTCAGACCAGATGAAGCCTGCTCCTCCTCTCACCTTCCTGCTGCTTACCTCTGGGGAAGGACGGTGTCCTCAGACCTGCTCGACAGTAGAGATATGGAGTGCTCCCTCTGTATGAGGTAAGAGGACCATCAATTAACCACCACAATTATATCTTTACAGTTAGCTACTCAGGATGTTTGATTTTCAGTCAATAGTGATAATTACCTCTACTGATAAAGCTCCTGTTATTGTGTTGTTTCTTCCAGGCTGTTCTTTGAGCCTGTCTCCACCCCCTGTGGACACACCTTCTGCCTCAAGTGTCTAGAGCGCTGTCTGGACCACAACCCCAACTGCCCTCTCTGCAAAGAGAACCTCTCCGAGGTGTGTGTGTGTATGCATACATACAGAGGAAGTAGCTGTGCTCTATATGTGTATGGAAGGCTTAGGGCAGAGCTGGTGATTATGAAAATGATGGCTGTAATTTCTGTCGCGTGATAGATGATTTAGCGTGACAAAAACAAAGTTGGCACAAAGCTTCCTCTGACACATGTATTAAACTAGGATATTGGACCAATATAAAATGCAAAGAAAAATGCACAAAGACATGGATGATCCAATCAAATGTAAATGTCCTATTCCACTGTGTAATTCCAGTATCTGGCCACTAGAGGATTCAACAAGACCCTGCTGATGGAGGAAGTTCTGCAGCGTTACCTGGGAGATGAGCTGGCAGAGAGGAAGAAGGTCCACGAGGAGGAGATGAAGGAACTGGCAAAGTGAGTCACAGATTTGATCATTTTACTTAGCCATTGACTTAATGGTAAATTAATCCTGTAGTCCTGCTTTTTATGCTAATCACTGACCAATCGTGTCCCTCCTTCCACCCTAGCTTGAACCAGGAAGTGCCGATCTTTGTGTGCACCATGGCCTTCCCCACCATCCCCTGTCCACTGCACATCTTCGAACCGCGCTACCGCCTCATGATCCGCCGCTCCATGGAGACCGGCACCAAACAGTTTGGCATGTGCATAGCTGACGAGTTGAAGGGTTTTGCTGATTACGGCTGCATGCTGGAGGTCCGGGACGTCAAGTTTTTTCCTGATGGGAGGTCTGTGGTCGACACCATCGGTGTGTCCCGCTTCAAAGTACTGAGCCACGGCCAGAGAGACGGATACAACACGGCCAAGATCGAGTACCTGGAGGATAAGAAGGTGTGTACTGGCAAACGCTGTGTGTGAGGATGGTCATGTATGTGGATACAAAAAGTGCATTATAGATATTCGTATCCTCACTTTTGTAAGTTTGGTGTGATTAGAGTGTATGCTAACTTTTTTTTTTAAATATTGTGTGTGGTCAGGTGGAGGGCCCGGAATTAGTGGAGCTGCAYAAGCTTTATGTCTCTGTGTACGACCAGGCCAGCGGCTGGTTCACCTCCCTTAAAGACAACATGACGAGCCAGATAATCAGCCACTTTGGACACCTACCTGGGAAGGACCCTGACCCACAGGTACGACACTAACCTAACCATCTCTCTCTCTCTCGCACACACACACTCATGTCATATAGTGATTGAGTGTGTTGCTGTTATCAAGTTGACTTCCTCCCTCTCCCTCCAGGGTAATCCCAGTGGTCCAGCGTGGGCTTGGTGGCTGTTGGCTGTGCTGCCTCTTGACAACCGTGCCCAGCTCACAATCCTGGCCATGCCCTCCCTCAAGGACCGCCTCATTGCCATCCGCAGGGTCCTGATCTTTGTCACGCGCAAGAGACCCCGATGACCGCTCAGCCGCCACCACAACCACGTAGACCATGCATGATCATTCACTCATTCAGTAAACCCACTTAGCTTTCATATGAGGGAAATGCCTTTGACTCCTTTACAAATGGCGCTCTCTGAATCTGAAGAAGCCGTTGGATTGTAGGGTGTGGGATAGGGAGGTCATTGTTTCTGGTTATCCATCCATCTACCTATCAATGTCCAGTTCACCTGTCCTCTGTCACAAGAACTCACTGGAATTATGGACTTCTGTCACGCTATCTCAACTTCTTATGTTCCCTCTTTCAAGGGAGGGAATAAGAGCACGAAATCAGACTGGTGCCTGTCATGATGCAACTGAACAGAACTGGGCCGACCAATTAAAGGTGTTGGGTCCACAATGTTCTGACTTGGTGTACATTTTCTTTTTTTTAAGAAAAATAAAAGGACCTGACAAGTACCAAAAAATAATTTGTGTGACTGAAAAAGAAGCCAATGTCGAATGTATTGTGTTGTCTTCAGTTTGGGTGTTATGTTTCTGTTTAATCCCCGCTGACTATGTTGAGACTCATAAAACCCAGAGCGATAGAAGCCTCCAAATGGAGTAGAAGGTGTACATATGAGAATGTGCTCCTGCTTAATTGGCCTATTCATTTCTACATGACTGGGGAAATGGATGCAAAACCAGACATTTTTCATCTAGCCCAGTCATATGTACAGTTGAAGTTGGAAGTTTACATACACCTTAGCCAAATACATTTAAACAGTTTTTCACAATTCTTGACATTTAATTCTAGTAAAAATTCCCTGTCTTACGTCCATTAGGATCACCACTTATTTTAAGAATGAAATGTCAGAATAATAGTGATTTATTTCAGCTTATATTTCTTTCATCACATACACTCAATTAGTATTTGGTAGCATTGCCTTAATTGTTTAACTTGGGTCAAACGTTTCGGGTAGCCTTCCACAAGCTTCCCACAATAAGTTGGGTGAATTTTGACCCATTCCTTCTGACAGAGCTGCTGTAACTGAGTCAGGTTTGTAGGCCTCCTTGCTCGCACACACTTTTTCACTTCTGCCCACACATTTTCTATAGGATTGAGGTCAGGGCATTGATGGCCACTCCAATACCTTGACTTTGTCCTTAAGCCATTTTGCCACAACTTTGGGAGTATGCTTGGGGTCATTGTCCACTTGGAAAACCCATTTGCGACCAAGCGTTAACTTCCTGACTGATGTCTTGAGATGTTGCTTCAATATATTCACAATTTTCCTCCCTCATGATGCCATGTATTTTGTGAAATGCACCAGTCCCACCTGCAGCAAAGCACCCCCACAACATGATGCTGCCAGTGTAACGGATGTGAAATGGCTAGCTAGTTAGCGGTGGTGCGCGCTAATAGCCTTTCAATCGGTTACGTCACTTGCTCTGAGACCTTGAAGTAGTGGTTCCCCTTGCTCTGCAAGGGCCGCGGCCTTTGTGGAGCGATGGGTAACGACACTTCGTGGGTGACTGTTGTTGATGTGTGCAGAGGGTCCCTGGTTCGCGCGAGGGGACGCCGTAAAGTTAAAACTGTTACACCACCCCGTGTGTCACGGTTGGGATGGTGTTCTTCGGCTTGCAAGCCTCCCTCTTTCCTCCATAACGATGGTCATTTTGGCCAAACAGTTCTATTTTTGTTTCATCAGACCAGTGGACATTTCTACAAAAAGTATGATCTTTGTCCCCATGTGCAGTTGCAAACCGTAGTCTGGCTTTTTTGGAGCAGTGGCTTCATCCTTGCTGAGCGGCCTTTCAGGTTATGTCGATATAGGACTTGTTTTACTGTGGATATAGATAATTTTGTGCCTGTTTCCTCCAGCATCTTCACAAGGTCCTTTGCTGTTGATCTGGGATTGATTTGCACTTTTCGCACCAAAGTATGTTCATCTCTAGGAGACAGAATGCGTCTCCTTCCTGAGCGGTATGACAGCTGCGTGGTTCCAGGTCTTGGCTGATATCTTTTGATTTTCCCAAGCAAAGAGGCACTGAGTTTGAAGGTAGGCCTTGAAATACATCCATAGGTACACCTCCAATTGACTCAAATGATGTCAATTAGCCTATCAGAAGCTTCTAAAGCCATGACATCATTTTCTGGAATTTTCCAAGCTGTTTAAAAGGCACAGTCAACTTAGTGTATGTAAACTTCTGACCCACTGGAATTGTGATAGGACAAACAATTGTTTACAGATTATTTCACTAACTGACTTGCCAAAACTATAGTTTGTTAACAAGACGTGTGGAGTGGTTGAAAACTGAGTTTTAATGACGCCAACCTAAGTGTATGTAAAATTCCAACTGTATATGCCTCAATAATAGTGGTAAAGTAATAATCGCGCATATCAAAGAAATGCTAAAGAGTCCTAAAATTGGTTTAAATGTAGATTGAAGAGGTTTGGGGTTAAACTCAGACATTTTTGTAAACTTTCAGTAAAATAGAGACATGCATTTCTCCACTGTAATTTGACATTGTTTATGAACATACTTTTTTTGTATGTGGACACCTATTAAAATTAGTGGATTAAGCTATTTCAGGGGTGCAGAGAGCAGCGCTGGGTTCTTGAGGTTGCGAGTGGAGGGACCACCCTGCAGAGGATGTATGGGAGAGGGCTAGCGAGGGTGTTTAAAATCAAGCACACAGCCATGCAATATCCATAGACAAACATTGGTAGTAGAACGGCCTTACTGAAGATCTCTGACTTTCAACATGGCACCGTCATAGGATGCCACCTTTTTAACAAGTCAGTTCGTCAAATGTCTTCCCTGCTAGAGCTGCCCCATTCAACTAAGTGCTGTTATTGTGAAGTGGAAAAGTGTAGGAGCAACAACGGCTCAGCCGCGAAGTGGTAGGCTACACAAGCTCACAGAACCAGACCYTTGAGTGCTGAAGCCCGTACAAATAGTCTGTCCTCGGTTGCAACATTCACTACCGAGTTCCAAACTGCCTCGAAGCAACCTCAGCACAATAACTGTTAGTCGGGAGCTGAATGAAATGGGTTTTCATGGCCGAGCAGCCGCACACAAGCCTAAGGTCACCATGCGCAATGCCAAGCGTCGGCTGGAGTGGCGTAAAGCTCGCCGCCATTGTAGTCTGGAGCAGTGGAAACGCGTTCTCTGGTATGATGCTTCACCATCGCAGTCTGACGGACAAATCTGGATTTGGTGGATGCCAGGAGGAGAACACTACCTGACTGCCTAGTGCCAACTGTAATGTTTGGTGGAGGAGGAATAATAGTCTGGTGCTGTTTTTCATGGTTCGGGCTAGTCCCCCTTAGTTCCAGTGAAAGGAAATCTTAACGCTACAGCATATGATATTCTAGACCAGGGGTGGGCTACTCCAGTCCTCAGGGGCCTGATTGGTGTCACACTTTTTCTCCACCCCTAACAAACACAGAAGATTAATCAAATTGCATTAAACTGAATATCATGATTAGGTGATTATTGGAGTCAGGTGTGTTAGCTGAGGTTGGGGCAAAACTGTGACACCAATCAGGCCGCTGAGGACTGGAATTGCCCACCCCTGTTCTAGACGATTCTGTGCTTCTAACTTTGRGGCAACAGTTTGGGGAAGGCCCTTTCCTGTTTCAGCATGATAATGCCCCCGTGCACAAAGCGAGGTCCATATYGATTTTTTGTTGTTTTGAGATCAGCGTGGAAGGACTGGCCTGCACTGAGACCTGACCCCATCTAACACCTTTGGGATGAATTGGAACGCCGACCGCGAGCCAGGCCTAATCGCCCGACCTCACTAACGCTCTTGTGCTGAATGGAAGCAAGTCCCCGCAGCAATGTTCCAACATCTAGTACAAAGCCTTCCCGGAAGAGTGGAGGCTGTTCTAGCAGCAAAGGGGGGACCAACTCCATATTAATGCCCATGATTTTGGAATGAGATGCTCGAGCAGGTGTCCACATACCTTTGGTCATAGTGTATCATAGTTTAATGTAATCATGATAGTCCAAAACAACGATAATGTACTGTACGTGTATAATTATTTTGTTTCACATTGATCTGTTTGAAATGTAACTCCTTTTTGGATGGTGATATGACATGCTGTATTCCCCATGTATATTTGTAAAAGGAGCTGCATCAATTTTGTATCTGGAATAATAAAACACTCAAGTTCAGATATGTCTGAAATGTATTTTGTTTCCGATTGTTTTCCTTGAAGTGGTCAAAAATATTAATTGTTGGCATATCATTGTGATGTTATCTGAACAGGAAGCTGAACCAACTAAGCCACAGTAGAGATAATGGATTGAGAGCATGTTTTGCAGAGAAACAAAGAGCACATTACATGCAAATTACTCTCATTGTGGAAAATAAGTCTATAATATTTATTCAGATCTTTGTAGAATATCCCCAATTTTAGGACCTGTAGGTATAATTGTATTTTATATTATTTGATAAAATATTGAATTTGGCCTTTACTACTATTTTACACATTGAATAACACTTTCCTAAATGGCAAAACAGACAAGTCAAATAAATGATAAGGAATACGGTTTCGAAGTGTCTACTATATCTAGGAGATGTAAAGGTCCGGATATATATATATATATATATACACTGCTCAAAAAAATAAAGGGAACACTAAAATAACACATCCTAGATCTGAATGAATGAAACATTCTTATTAAATACTTTTTTCTTTACATAGTTGAATGTGCTGACTACAAAATCACACAAAAATTATGAATGGTAATCAAATTATCAACCCATGGAGGTCTGGATTTGGAGTCACACTCAAAATTAAAGTGGAAAATCACACTACAGGCTGATCCAACTTTGATGTAATGTCCTTAAAACAAGTCAAAATGAGGCTCAGTAGTGTGTGTGGCCTCCACGTGCCTGTATGACCTCCCTACAACGCCTGGCAATGCCTCTGATGAGGTGGCGGATGGTCTCCTGAGGGATCTCCTCCCAGACCTGGACTAAAGCATCCGCCAACTCCTGGACAGTCTGTGGTGCAACGTGGCGTTGGTGGATGGAGCGAGACATGTTGTCCCAGATTTGCTCAATTGGATTCAGGTCTGGGGAACGGGCGGGCCAGTCCATAGCATCAATGCCTTCCTCTTGCAGGAACTGCTGACACACTCCAGCCACATTAGGTCTAGCATTGTCTTGCATTAGAAAGAACCCAGGGCCAACCACACCAGCATATGGTCTCACAAGGGGTCTGAGGATCTCATCTCGGTACCTAATGGCAGTCAGGCTACCTCTGGCGAGCACATGGAGGGCTGTGCGGCCCCCCAAAAAAATGCCACCCCACACCATGACTGACCCACCGCCAAACGGTCATGCTGGAGGATGTTGCAGGCAGCAGAACGTTCTCCACGGCGTTCCAGACTCTGTCACGTCTGTCACATGTGCGTGTGAACCTGCTTTCTCTGTGAAGAGCACAGGCGCCAGTGGCGAATTTGCCAATCTTGGTGTTCTCTGGCAATGCCAAGACGTCCTGCACGGTGTTGGGCTGTAAGCACAACCCCACCTGTGGACGTCGGGCCCTCATACCACCCTCATGGAGTCTGTTTCTGACCGTTTGAGCAGACACATGCACATTTGTGGCCTGCTGGAGGTCATTTTGCAGGGCTCTGGCAGTGCTCCTCCTGCTCAAAGGCGGAGGTAGCGGTCCTGCTGCTGGGTTGTTGCCCTCCTCCACGTCTCCTGATGTACTGCCTGTCTCCTGGTAGCGCCTCCATGCTCTGGACACTATGCTGACAGACACAGCAAACCTTCTTGCCACAGCTCGCATTGATGTGCCATCCTGGATGAGCTGCACTACCTGAGCCACTTGTGTGGGTTGTCTCATGCTACCACTAGAGTGAAAGCACCGCCAGCATTCAAAAGTGACCAAAACATCAGCCAGGAAGCATAGGAACTGAGAAGTGGTCTGTGGTCACCAACTCCTTTATTGGGGGTGTCTTGCTAATTGCCTATAATTTCCACCTTTTGTCTATTCCATTTGCACAACAGCATGTGAAATTTATTGTCAATCAGTGTTGCTTCCTAAGTAGACAGTTTGATTTCACAGAAGTGTGATTGACTTGGAGTTACATTGTGTTGTTTAAGTGTTCCCTTTATTTTTTTGAGCAGTGTATATATTTAACCCCTTTTTTGTGGGGGGGTGCAAAACTACTTCCATTCATTTTTGGTACTGGTACCAGGTTACCTTCATACTAGTCCCGTGACACCTGTGGGGGTCATAGAGCAAAACGGAGAACACCATCTTGTTTGTGAGAGTGGTATAGTAGTTTTGATGCTACAGACGTTTTCGTGAGAAGACCGATTTTCGGGATGTCTCTAAAAGGCGCTGCATGGTCAATCTGACGTCTGCGTTGGCCGTGCAGCATTTACGGTGATATGGCCTCTGTAAGAGTCAGGGCATTGATACGTATTGTGCATTGCCGAGCAGCGTAGAGCTGTTGTGAAGGAAGTTCTCAAGGAAGTGAGTGGGCCTCCTGCCCTCACCTACCTTCAACCAATCATGTCAGTACGGAGCCCTCCGCATTGTCACAAAATTTGAGAGGCGCACAGCGATGCGGTACAGAGCTCAATTTGGCCTCTGGATGCCTCCGGGGGCTCCGCAATTGCATCACACCATCCATACGGCTCCTCCGACCACATTTTCGGATCAAGCTTAAATTGTCTTTTAGTCTGACAAACAATGCTGTAGCTCTGCCTTTTTCCACCGCAGATGGGGGAGGCAGACATAGGCGGTTGTGATGGATTGAGACGGAGCTCGCAGCTAAAAGAAACGGACATTTTGTATTATTATGTTAAATAGATTGAATGATTAAATAAATCTTCCGTTTTGGAACTCTGATCTTCTGACATAATCTGCTGCTCCCTTTGGCTTGTCCCTCTTAAATATCTGTTTTTGTAACATGTTTGCTTGGTGTTGTCTGTTTATCCTGGAAGGGCTTATGAAATGTTATTTTCTGGCCTGGATATGGACCCTCTGCTTTTACAGGCAAAGAATTTTACACCAACAGGTTTCTGTGCCAATGCACCACACTGTTGACATAAGAGTGTAAAAACACCAGCAAATCAGCTCCAAGTGATTTTAATTTGAGAAATCTGTTCCAAATTATTCCCACACAGAGAGACATACAGTAGGCTATGTGATCGTATACAAATGTAAGCAAAATTTGAATTGATTGTTTTATTCAAATATAGTGCTGAGCGATTAACCAACATTTTTGCGGGGTTATTAAACAACTAATTGACCAACATCGGTTCAATTACTTGAATTCCATTTAGGTTGGGTTTTGTGAGCCCAACGCGCCGTTTCTCTAGAGAGAAATCAAATCATTCGCGAGAGAAATCAACTCTAGAACTATGTGGGACGTTGGGCTGAAGGGAGTTGTAGTTTTCATTAAACAAATATTCAACCTAGTTCAGCACAGAAACATGGTAATTAACTACAATCCACTGCTCCATTTCCCCTGGCTCGGCTACGTGTCAGAGAAAAAGGCGAAGCGAGAGGTTTCTCTCTCTACAAAATCTGTCCAAAATAATCCCAATAAGTCTCTATTGTTCTATTTTGGGTCTAAACTTGTTGCCTGCCTTTCGGACGACTCCCATAGAGCTCCTCAGTGGAGATGTCATAATACCCATAAAACCTAGTGGTCAAACAGGGAAATGGTTCCAAATTGTTTTTACACCATTCATTTTCCCCATAGGGGATTTTTTAGAAACACTTAAAATAAGGGCTGTGTTTTATGTAGGCAGAGCCCCACTTGTTTTGAGCCTCACATTTTTAGCAAGGCTTGCCTGTTTTGCATGTAAAAAAAATAATATATATATCGTTGAGTTAATAAAGCTGCAAGGCAGCTCCAAAAGTAAGACAGCTCCAAAAGGCAGCTCCACAATGCAGGTGTTTCAGCCTAGCTCAGTGCTTTCTGCAGTGGTGGGGCAAACCAGCAGAAAATACAGAGCATTGTGCTGTGATTGGCTCAGTGTTCTGTCACTCATAGAGACACTACATCACTGCCAAGTCTAAGGGTAGTGCTTGAAAATTCAAGCCCGTTGGGTGCTGCCATAGAGATACATTAGAAGTGCCCATCCAAGAAGGCTCAAGATCATTGGCCACAGATAAAATGACAACAAATCATGTGATATCTACAGTAGCTTTTATTGGACTGATCATGTTAACATCATACTTTCAAAATCTTAGCTAGTAATCATCATGAATCAAGTCAACAATCTACTGGCAAATCCTTTTTAATCCTTGTCATATGAAGAGAAATAATGAAGAGAAATTATAGATGTATCGGTGCTCATCGGCCATTGGCACATCGGCCAAGTTGGAAATTGCAAATTCAACAATGAGTGGTTTGGAAGGAATCAGTGGCTAACTGTAAGCATTGCAAAGCAATCATTAGCCTGCTATTCAGTGGAGTGGCTGTGTGGTCCCAAGATTAAGATCCAAGTTTAAAATGATAACCATTCAACATTGGGCATGCTGTCAATGAAGCATGATTTGTGCCGCGCTCAAAACAACTGTTAACTCTGAACTGCAAAATCTGACTTTAGTGAGTTCAAGACAACTGGGAACGTTTTGAACTTTCATCCAACTCGGAATTGTGAATCGGGAACTCGGGCCTCTTTGTAGAGCTACGACCTGAAGATCACTGACGTAATCATGTTTCAACCTTTTTCTTCTTCTTCCAGTTCCCAGTTGTCTTGAAGCACCATAAATCCAGAGAATGCCAGACTTTGATGACAAAGTTTGCCCACAAAGGACCGCCACGCCACCTTCCTGTTCAAGTGGGCACAGCACAGTCCAAAAATGTATTGTATTCTGCTGCATAGATGATGTAATATGCCAGGGATATATGTATACTGTTGCTAAGAAAGTAATACTAAGTGTATGTTGTGTATCAAGTTGTTAGTAGCCCATGTGCCTCACCTTAATTATTTGGTATATTTTCACCTCTTAATTTCGCCTACTGTTCTGACTTGGTGGTGCACAGGTAGCCTATAACCTATTTTTGAGAAATGTAATCATCTAATATTGTAAGAGCTTTCATTGGCTGCTTACATGCCCCCTTTATTTATCCTATGGTTCTGACAGAGTACAGGAAGAACACTAAGAACGAATGTTCTGAATTCTATCGCTATACATTTCAAAAGTGCTGAACAAATAGTTATATTGACTACATCCGTCCTAGCTCGCTCATTAATGTCTTAATTMAAATTACAGATTGCCTCTTATCCGCTTGTCGTCCCCTTATGCCAGTTTGTACATCTCAATTGTCAGTAGAAACCACATTTGTTTAAGCAAGTCAGCCATATCAGTTATGTTTTTTTTAAAGGCAGTAAATGAGGCTGAATGAACTGTTTCGATGCCAGACAATGCTCCGCTGATAGCCAGGTGTAGCAGTGGTAAGGTGTTGGGACTGCTGTTGGGACTCTGCTATTGGGACAGCTGTATGTAGGCCCTAACAGTTTGTGGGCACCGTTTGTCACCGTTATAGTGCAATTAATTTAGTGTTGTGGCTTTGCTGGCATGCATCCCACATTATAATTTTTTTGCTCAACCAAGATTTACATGCTAAAATCGCCACTGATAAGTCCATACAAATCTCAGCCCTTGGTTAGAAAATACATAATAAAAACTATAGATTGACTCCCAGTTATGCTTGCCCTATGATGTACAGTGGCTTGCGAAAGTATTCACCCCCCTTGGCATTGACCCCCCTTGGTATCTAGCCACTGGGATTTTTGCCCATTCTTCAAGGCAAAACTGCTCCAGTTCCTTCAAGTTGGATGGGTTCCGCTGGTGTACAGCATGTCATACCACAGATTCTCAATTGGATTGAGGTCTGGGCTTTGACAAGGCCATTCCAAGACATTTAAATGTTTCCCCTTAAACCACTCGAGTGTTGCTTTCACCAGTATGCTTAGGGTCATTGTCCTGCTGGAAGGTGAACCTCTGTCCCAGTCTCAAATCTCTGGAAGACAAACAGGTTTCCCTCAAGAATTTCCCTTCATCATTCCTTCAATTCTGACCAGTTTCCCAGTCCCTGCCGATGAAAAACATTCCCACAGCATGATGCTGCCATCACTATGCTTCACTGTGGGGATGATTTCTCGGGGTGATGAGAGGTGCTGGATTTGCACCAGACATAGCGTTTTCCTTGATGGCCAAAAAGCTCCATTTTAGTCTCATCTGACCAGAGTACCTTCTCCATAGGTTTGGGGAGTCTCCCACATGCCTTTTGGCGAACACCAAACGTGTTTGCTTATTTTTTTCTTTAAGCAATGGCTTTTTTCTGGCCACTCTTCCATAAAGCCCAGCTCTGTGGAGTGCACGGCTTAAATTGGTCCTATGGACAGATACTCCAATCGTCGCTGTGGAGCTTTGCAGCTCTTTCAGGGTTATCTTTGGTCTCTTTGTTGCCTCTCTGATTAATGCCCTCCTTGCCTGGTCCGTGAGTTTTGGTGGGCGGCCCTCTCTTGGCAGGTTTGTTGTGGTGCCATCTTCCTTCAATTTTTTAATAATGGATTTAAATGGTGCTCTGTGGGATGTTCAAAATTTCGTATTTTTTTATAACCCAACCCTGATCTGTACTTCTCCACAACTTTGTCCCTGACCTGTTTTGAGAGCTCCTTGGTCTTCATGGTGCTGCTTGCTTGGTGGTGCCCCTTGCTTAGTGGTGTTGCAGACCCTGGGGCCTTTCAGAACAGGTGTATATATACTGAAATCATGTGACAGATCATGTGACACTTAAATAAAGTCCACCTGTGTGCAATCTAACTAATTATGTGACTTCTGAAGGTAATTGGTTGCACCAGATCTTATTTAGGGGCTTCATAACAAAGGGGGTGAATACATGTGCATGCACCACTTTTCCGTTTTGAATTTTTTGAAACAAGTTATTTTTTTCATTTCACTTCACCAATTTTGACTACTTTGTGTATGTCCATTACATGAAATTCAAATAAAAATCCATTTAAATTACAGGTTGTAATGCAACAAAATAGGGAAAACGCCAAGGGGGATGAATATTTTTGCAAGGCACTGTATTAGGCTTAGGAGTTTTCCTGCTCAGGTAAAAGGGTCAGGAAAACTCCTGGCCCCACACCTACATGAATATGAAGACTACAGTAAAGGGAGATGAATCATTTATTTTCCATAAGTCTTTTAGATTTAGCTCCAGTCACACTTCTGTTTTTGGGTAAGGATTATATGAGCAGGTCATTATGGACAACTTTAGCATTTTAACTAATTAGCTACTTATGCAACTACATAGCATGTTAGCTAACCCATCTCCTAACCCTTTCACCTAATTCCCAACCTTAAATTTAACCCCTAGCCTAGCTAACGGTAGCCACCTAGCTAACTTTAGCGTTAGTCACCTAGCCACCTTGCTAACTTTAGCCACAACAAATTGGAATTCGTTACATATCATACATTTTTGCAAATTTCAGAACATATTGTACAAATTGAAATTCGTTACATATTGTAAGAATTGCAATCTGTAACATATCATACGAAATGGATGATGGAAATAAACAAATGAATACATACCATATGAAACGTAACATGTCATACCAATTGAAGTGCCCCGGCTTTCCAGAGCCCTATATTCCCCTTTAACTGTGTGTGTTTTCCTTTCTAACCTCTAACCTTGTCTCTGTGTGCAGTATCCTGTGAGGCCCAGAAAGTCAGTGTTCAGGTGGAGTGCGGTAGCAATGCTGGCATGGGAACAATGAGCTCAYGTGGCTCCCGAGTGGCGCAGCGATCTAAGGCACTGCAAATAAMTGCAAGAGGCGTCACTACAGACCTGGTTTGATTCCAAGCTGTATCACAACCGGCCGTGATTGGGAGTCCCATAGGGCGTCGCCCGGGTTAAGGCTTGGCCGGGATAGGCCGTCATTGTAATTAAGAATTTGTTCTTAACTGACTTACCTAGTTAAATAAATAAAAWAAAWAWAAAAATAAAAAAATGTCTTCCTACCTGGTGCGTGCAGTCGGCCCAGGCTGCCACTGGACCCATTGTGACAGCAACTCCACCAGCTGCAGTATACCCAGCATGCACTGTGGTCAGCACCACAACCTGACAGTCACAGCCCAGGTGTTCGTAATGTTTTGTACACAGTGTATAGTTAGTCTATAATGGGGCTGTTGCTGGGTAGTGACGTTGAGCTCCTAGCTGTTGGTAGCCTGCAGTAATGTTATTTGACCACCGGGTGGTAGTGGAGAGTTACAGTAGATGAGTCACTCAGTGGGGTTATTTTTGGGGCACTGAGTTCACAGACACTTAGACAGACAGACAGCTCATGTTCTCCCTTTGTGACAACAACAACAGACAGAACACACCCCAGTCTGCCTTTGATGGTCACCTAGATTCTGAGCACAGATGTCAATATAAGGCCTTGATCCATGAGGTGAATATGTTGATTCAGAACCGTGATCTATTTCCCAATAGATTGATCAAAGTAATTTAGTATTTTTCCTAATTTCATGTGCTGTGTGTTAGTC
This sequence comes from Salvelinus sp. IW2-2015, assembly GCF_002910315.2. NCBI lineage: Eukaryota > Metazoa > Chordata > Actinopteri > Salmoniformes > Salmonidae > Salvelinus > Salvelinus sp. IW2-2015. The sequence goes on from NC_036875.1 coordinate 28,961,909, forward strand.
TGTGTCTACATCAATCAGCTTGAGAATGTATAGCCTACAGCTATCTGCGTGTATGGTTTATCTATACATGTTTATACATGGTTTAAGGTACAGTGGGGAGAACAAGTATTTGATACACTGCCGATTTTGCAGGTTTTCCTACTTACAAAGCATGTAGAGGTCTGTAATTTTTATCATAGGTACACTTCAACTGTGAGAGACGGAATCTAAAACAGAAATCCAGAAAATCACATTGTATGATTTGTAAGTAATTAATTTGCATTTTATTGCATGACATAAGTATTTGATACATCAGAAAAGCAGAACTTAATATTTGTACGAAACCTTTGTTTGCAATTACAGAGATCATACGTTTCCTGTAGTTCTTGACCAGGTTTGCACACACTGCAGCAGGGATTTTGGCCCACTCCTCCATACAGACCTTCCAGATCCTCCAGGTCTTTGCTGCTCTATCCTTACGAGTTTGCAAAACTCACTCAAGCACTCAGGTGTGCGCACACACGCTTGTGGTGCATGACAGTACAGAAGCCTGGAACTGTATCATCGTATCACATGATGCTTGAACCAACAGATCCATGAGATAGTATGTTTGTTGGCATCTCATTTCATTTAGATTATCTTTTTTGTAATAAACCTATCCCCTGGAGGTGCGTGAAATTGGCTGAGGCTTTTGAGTTACACACACTCATCCACACAATTCTGTATATTCTCCACTCAAACACCATACACATCTTATCTGTAAATATGAAAATACTTGTGTAACTGGGTTGTACCGAATTACAACGCAGTCATGAGGAGTATTTGCATAGTAATTTGAGTATTGTCACAACATTGTTTTCTAGACCAGAGTAACTGAGGTACTGTCTACTCAGCAGGAGTAAAAGATGGGTTGCATTTGTTTAGAAGGGTGTCATGTTATCCTTGTCTCTCGTGTATATTATGGGGTAAAGGGCCACGGAAAACTCTTCATATCGTTCACCTGCCCATAAAACCCCTCCCTCCCTCCCTCTTCCTCACCTCAGTGCAGACCATCTGTGAAAGTGTGTGATTGTGTCTGGAGTGCAGTGGTAGCTGGATGGGTCCTGAACAAACATTGTCTTTTTGCCCACACCTGCCGCCGATATATTGTATGCAAACGGTTTCGCTTTTCTGCTTTTCTCTGTGGCCGGAGGAGGAAGCAGTGTTTGTGCGTGTGTGTACAAGCACAGTGTGACAGTTATCAGACACCCACAGGTTGTAAAGGTGGTTAACTGTATACTGAATAAACAGGAAGAACTGAATGGCTCTGCTTCGAGTGTCCTTTCATTTGCACTTCCAAGTCTTTACCTCCCTCTTCAATGTGTCTGCTCTTGTTTTCACTTTTGCGCCCCTGAGGCAAGTAGGCAAACACACACACACACACACACACACACACACCACACACACACACACACACACACACACACACACACACAACCACACACACACACACACACACACACAACACACACAACACACACACACAGAGTGAATCTCTTCTGTTTACCCAACCAGCTCTAGTGTAGGGGGAGGTATGAGGTTGTTAGGACAGACAATATTTAAATATTCTGTTTGGATGCTCAAATATTGAACTTTACTCTACTTTTATAGACTGCAATGGTTAATGAGAGATTTTGTTTTGGGCATATTTGGATCTGCTTACATGAGGGAAATCACACAGACTGAGTTATGAGGAAATGTTTAGGAACCGAGGAACTGTTTACTTCCCATATTGCCAAATTAGATTCTGTGAGGGAATGCAATTTGGAAAGTGACATCATTGTAATGTATAGGGTATTGGCATTAAAGAAAGGTACATTACATGTACCTCCTGAGGTGCACTCCTGAGGTGCACTCCTGCGGTGCACTCCTGTTTAGAAGGGTGTCAAAAATGTTATCCTTGTCTCTAGTGTATATTATGGGGTAAAGGGCCACGGAAAACTCCTCATATCGTTCACCTGCCCATAAAACCCCTCCCTCCCTCTTCCTCACCTCAGTGCAGACCATCTGTGAAAGTGTGTCCTGAACAAACATGGGTCCTGAACAAACATGGTCTTTTTTGCACCTGAGGTGCACTCTTGAGGTGCTGACTTGCTGCACCCTAAACAACTACTGTGATTATTATTATTTGACCATGCTGGTCATTTATGAACATTTGAATATCTTGGCCATGTTCTGTTATAATCTCCACCCGGCACAGCCAGAAGAGGACTGGCCACCCCTCATAGCCTGGTTCCTCTCTAGGTTTCTTCCTAGGTTTTGGCCTTTCTAGGCAGTTTTTCCTAGCCACCGTGCTTCTACACCTGCATTGCTTGGTGTTTGGGGTTTTAGGCTGGGTTTCTGTACAGCACTTTGAGATATCAGCTGATGTAAGAAGGGCTATATAAATAAATTTGATTTGATTTGATTACATACACTGAGTGTACAAAACATTAAGAACACCTGCTCTTTCCATGACACAGACCAGGTGAATCCAGGTAAATGCTATGATCCCTTATTGATGTCACCAGTTAAATCCACTTCAATCAGTGTAGATTAGGGTTAGGCAACCCTAGTCATGTTTTTTATTTAACCGACCTAGAAGACCAGGTGTGTTGAATTTAGGCAATCACTGAACTGATCAATTAGCTCAGTTGGTCAGGTGTGGTGCCTAGTTGGAACAAAATCCTGTAGTATCTGTGGCACTCCAGGAACAGGGTTGCCTACCGCTGGTGTAGATCAAGGGGAGGAGACAGGTTAAAGAAAGATTTTCAAGCCTTGAGACAACTGAGACATGGATTGTGAATGTGTGCCATTTACAGGGTGAATGGGCAAGAAGAAATATTTAAGTGCCTTTGAACGGGGAATGGTAGAAGGTGCCAGGGGCACTGGTTTGAGTGTTTCAAGAACTGCAACACTGCTGGGTTGTTCACACTCAACAGTTTCCCGTGTGTATCAACAATGGCCCACCACCCAAAGGACATCCAGCCAACTTGACACAACTGTGGGAAGCGTTGGAGTCAACATGGGCCAGCATCACCCGTGGAACGCTTTCGACACCTTGTAGAGGCCATGCCCAGACAAGTTTTTAGGCTGTTCTCAGGGCAAAAGGGTGTGCAACTCAATATTAGGAAGGTGTTTCTAATGTTTTGTGCACTCAGTGTATATGAGATAGAGTAACAACTGACTGCAATATGAGTGGTATTACAGTGCAGTGCAGATGCAGAATAAAATGCTCTTATGTTACAATAAGGCCCTTTTCATAAAAGCCATGTGATGCCAGAGAAATATAATTCACATTCAACAAAAGAGCAGGGATTGATGCTCTATAGAACATGGTGAAAAGGAAATGTTTTAAATAGAATTACTGTGAAAATATACAAAAAACTGTTCAAAAGTTTGGGGTCACTTAGAAATGTCCTTGTTTTTGAAAGAAAAACACWTTTTTTGTCCATTAAAATAACATCAAATTGATCAGAAATACAGTGTAGACATTTTTAATGTTGTAAATGACTATTGTAGCTGGAAACGGCAGATTTTTAATGGAATATCTACATAGGCGTACAGTACAGAGGCCCATTATCATCAACCATCACTCCTGTTTTCCAATGGCACATTGTGTTAGCTAATCCAAGTTTATAATTTTAAAAGGCTAATTGATCATTAGAAAACCATTTTGCAATTATGTTAGCACAGCTGAAAACTGTTGTCCTGATTAAAGAAGTTGGAGCATCAGCATTTGAGGGTTCGATTGCAGGCTCAAAATGGCCAGAAACAAAGAACTTTCTTCTGAAACTCGTCAGTCTATTCTTGTTCTGAGAAATGAAGGCTATTACATGTGAGAAATTGCTAAGAAGCTGAAGATCTCGTACAACACTGTGTACTACTCCCTTCACAGAACAGCGCAAACTGTCTCTAACCAGAATAGAAAGAGTGGGAGGCCCCGGTGCACAACTGAGCAAGAGGACAAGTACATTAGCGTGTCTAGTTTGAGAAACAGACGCCTCACAGTCAACTGGCAGCTTCATTAAATAGTACCTGCAAAACACCAGTCTCAACATCAACAGTGAAGAGGCAACTCTGGGATGCATTAAGAATGTCTACACTGTATTTCTGATCAGTTTGATGTTATTTTAATGGACAAAAATGTGCTTTTCTTTCAAAAACAAGGACATTTCTAAGTGACCCCAAACTTTCGAATGGTAGTGTATATACTCAGAGACTTGTCCCGAAGCCACTCCTGCGTTGTCTTGACTGTGTGCTTTGGGTCGTTGTCCTGTTGGAAGGTGAACTTTCACCCCAGTCTGAGGTCCTGAGTTCTCTGGAGCAGGTTTTAATCAAGGATCGCTCTGTACTTTACTGCATTCATCTTTCCCTTGATCCTGACTAGTCTCCCAGTCCCTGCTGCTGGAAAACATCCCAACAGCATGATTCGGCCACCACCTTGCTTAACAGTAGGGATGGTGCCAGATTTCCCCCAGACGTGATTCTTGGCATTCAGGCCAAAGAGTTCAATTTCAGTTTCATCAGAACAGAGAATCTTGTTTCTCATGGTTAGAGTCCTTTAGGTGCCTTTTAGCAAACTCATAGGGGGCTGTTATGTGCCTTTTACTGAAGAGAGGCTTCCGTCTGGCCACACTACCATAAAGGCCTGATTGGTGGAGTGCTGCAGAGATGGTTGTCATTCTGGAAGGTTCCCCTATCTCCACAGAGGAACTCTGGAGCTCTGTCAGAGTGACTATTGGGTTCTTGGTCACCTCCCTGACCAAGGCCCTTCTCCCCCGATTGCTCAGTTTGGCCAGGTGCCAGCTCTAGACTTGGTGTTTCCAAACTGCTTCAATTTAAGAATGCTACTGTGTTCTTGGGGACCTTAAATGCTGCAGAAATGTTTTGATACCCTTCCCCAGATCTGTGCCTCGACACAATCCTGTCTTGGAGCTCTACGGACAATTCCTTCGACCTCATGGCTTGGTTTTTGCTCTGACATGCACTGTCACATGTGGGACCTTATATAGACAGGTGTGTGCCTTTCCAAATCATGTCCAATCAATTGAATTTACCACAGGTGGACTCCAATCAAGTTGTAGAAACATCTCAAGGATAATCAATGGAAACAAGTTCTAAAAAACTGTTTTCACTTTGTCATTATGGGGTTTTGTGAGTAGATTGATGAATATTTTAAAAAATTACATTTTAGAATAAGACTGTAACGTAACAAAATGTGGAAAAAGGGAAGTGGTCTGAATACTTTCCGAATGCATTGTACATACTTCCAACTGTCATATATTTCTTCCCACAGTCCAGGGCCTCAGTGGCCCGCTCAGACAATACCCAGCAGTCAGACTTACGTACAGCAGTAAATAATGTACATGTCCTATTTCTAGCAGCTAGAAGAACTGTGACATTGCCACATTGTAAAGACAGCTGTGGCTGGGAGAAATAGGGAACCATTTTAACAATGGCAGCAAGATAAACACATTTACAAACTTTAGTACTGTGATGTTGAAGGTGGGACAGCAAGACTAACCTAGTTCTTCAGCAGCAATGACTGCTGTTATATACAGGATAATTTGGGGCCTTCATGGGCCTGTCTTAGTTGAGTCATGGGGCATGGGTAGTAGGGAACTGATCCCCACGAAGAGCACCTTGCTTTGGGACACAGCCTGGACAAACAGCCTGCTCACTGACATTTCAGCCATTGCGCATGACATGAAAAGAGTTTGCCAAAAAGCCTGCTGATATTCAGTGGTGTTGGAAGCAATGGGATAGAACCCAACAACAATACCAGGGTTGACAGCAGTGGTAAAATATTTATCACTGCTTCCATTTCACATGCTCTAATTAACTCTTCATCTGATATAGAGAGCTGGAGGTTGGCGACATTACCACGTGACTGTGTTGCCTACAGCACAGGCCTCAGAGAAAGATGGAGGGTGTTTTCATAGATTTATAAAGAAGGTTTGTCCATCTTATGTTGGTTAAGTCAATGTTTTGAGAGGATGTATTGATTCAGTACGATTCAGCCGTTTAGCTGATCTACCACTGTAAACATTGTCTGCACTAAGGCTACAAAACGTCCTTTTTATGAATTACAGGCTATTTGTCATTGTTAAAGACTAATGAGTTAACTGATCGAAAGCCTTATCTAACAAACTGACAGACAGCATGGATGTGGTTTTATGAAGACTACAGGAAAACAACAATGCTCAAAAAGTCATTATTATGAGTTTAGCAGCAGGGCACATAAATTCAGCATGTTTGGATGAATTTCTGATGGGGGAGCTCTTCACTATTATTCTCTCCATCCACTCCCCCCTGCACCTGCAGCGTCTTTCTCTCGGGTCTATCTGTCTCTCAGACACTGACTGATTCTGCTTCCTGTGTTGGTGAGGCTTTACAGTGGAGTGAGTGGGAGAGCGAGAACGAGAGATAAAGCTCTTAAATTGAATTGAGAGCGAGAGAGGGGCAGGGCGGAGAATTGAGAGGAGCAAGCTCACTGCCAACCGTGGTAGCGCAATATGGAGTAATCGCGTCCGCTCGACAACGACGGGAGTAGTTTACAAAGAAAAACCCGCTTTGGATCGACATTACATTAGCAAGGAATAAGATAACAATTTCAATTATGAGATTACGGCATTGCATATAGACAATTGACTTGAAGAGACTAAAATAGACGTTGTAATTTCTATTTATTATAGAAAAATGGCGAACGAGTCTCCAGCTAAAAGTCTAGTGGACATAGACCTTGCCTCTTTGCGGGTGAGTGCAATGCATGTTATGCGGATTTGTGTTATTTGCTGTTCAAATCCTTGTATTGTAATTTTATTGACGCCACCATGGGATAAACCCTGGTAAAATGTGTCACAAATAGTATGTGTTGTTCTTGTTGTGGATACCGTTAGGTGGCTGAGTTCCAATCATTCTTTTGTTTGCAATGCTCTGGGATGTGAGGCAATTCGGTCGCAACCACCTGATTTAACGGGTTGTAACGTGGCCCATACTAAACCATCCCTCTCTCACAAACAGTTATTTGGTAAATGTTAACCATTTGATCATTTAATTTTATAGGACCCAGCTGGTATTTTCGAACTGGTGGAAGTGGTCGGCAATGGTACCTATGGACAAGTATACAAGGTTTGTTTGGATTTTCATATTCCATATAGGCTATATACTCGAAATAGGCGGAAACTAGCTCAAACATGTATTTTTCTCCCTGCTCAAGAGAAGCTGCAATTATAGACCGTTGGACCAGTGCGGTCTGGACTGGATTAGTAATGCGCTGAGATGTAAAGGCCAACCTATATAACTGTTCCTTTTATTTTCTTTACGAATTTTTCGTGTGTTTTATTGTGTTAGGACTTACCAACTATTCGTTTATTTATCCGTCAACAACATGTAAGCCAAACCAGACCCTCATCTCCCTGCCAATGCTTAGGCCATCATACGAGCCTGACAAACTTCTCCCGTTTTGCTACTGGGTGTGCACGGTTGCGCATTCTAGTTAGGCCTACTGTATACTCAGATCCGATGCCGTGATAGGCAAATTGACATGACACTGTAATAACAGTCGACTAGCTCAGCATGGGATTCGATGTGGAGGAGATTGCGCCTACAGTATCCAGCTACCGTCACCCCTTCCCCATGTCACTGGAGAGTGGTTAGAGCAGCCTACCTACATCACATCCTGTTGTTTTGAAGCTGCTGTTACCTTGTAGAAAGACAGAATATGTCCAGACTTGTTCAGAATAGACGACTTGCATCACACTGTTGTCGCCTGATTTTATTGGTCACATGGATTCCAATGGAAGACTATTAGACCTGGGTCAAATAAATTGTTTGAAAACTTTCAAATAGCCAATTTGATAATGATGTTGCTTGCCTTGTAGCATATGCAATGGCATAGTCTCAAAAGTGCCAACTCAAAGCCAAATAAATTGCACTATATAAATGATGTATTTGACATATGTAATTAATTACATAAACTTATTTGACATAAAACGATCTGTAAAACTAACATTTGGACAAATGAGTCCTCCGTGGGTGGAAACACTCCAACAAACACATGGATTCAAAGTGTACGCTACTACACCCTACTGTATACAATGACCGGGCTGACCAGGACTGGATCAGTGCAGATCACACAGGGGCCTAGTGATGAACTGAGTCAGTCGATATCCAGTGATACAGTGATCAAAGCTGACCTCCATCAGCTCTACATAGCTGTTCAGCAGGGTATGATAGAAACATGTAATAATCAGAGGACATGTCAGAGGTTCAGAGTGAGGATACACAGTGGTGTGTATTCATGGATGCCAACGGAAGCCAAGTGTCCCAAAAAAAAAGAAGATATTTCGTCTCTCATAAATTTTCAAGAGGCTGAATGTATCTCACTGGAGAAAGCATCCCTCTGTCTCAGTATGTTTTTTTTAACAGGTAAGTTGACTGAGAACACATTCTCATTTACAGCAACAACTTGGGGAACAGTTACAGAGGAGAGGGATGAATGAGCCAATTGTAAACTGGGGATGATTAGGTTACCATGATGGTATGAGGGTCAGATTGGGAATTTAGCCAGGACACCAGAGTTAACACCCCTACTCTTACATTAAATACCATGGGATCTTTAGCAACCACAGAGAGTCAGTCCACCATTTAACATCCCATCTGAAAGACAGCACCCTACACAGGGTAATAGGATATTTTTTTTAGACCAGAGGAAAGGGTGCCTCCTACTGGCCCTCCAACACCACTTCCAGCAGCATCTGGTCTCCCATCCAGGAACCAACCCTGCTTAGCTTCAGAAGCAAACCAGCAGTGGGATGCATGGTGGTATGCTGCTGGCAAAGCTTATCTGTGTAGGGTATCTATCTGATGTCTGGACAGAAAGAATGTGCCATTGTTGCCGCCCATAGCATTGAATGCATGGGAAGCCAGCGAGCATTTGGCATCCCTTGATTAAAATAATAGCCAATTAGCGTTGAGCTAAACTGAGTGAGCTCAGCTGTGAATGGTTCTGGCGCACCCCAAAAAATTATCAAGGGAAGCCAGTTTGGGTTTGGCTTCAGACCAATCACAAGCCATGTCATTATTGACAGAAAACAAAAATGTATTTATTGCATTTCATTGTGTTGTTGTCCTCTGGTGGCTGGCTGGCTAAAATCSTCCCTTTCCTAATTTAGCCATGGATGGAGATAGGGATTTGGACTTGTGGTTTTACTTAATTCTCCGTACTGGCTAATGATTATAATGGCGATTCTGATCAACCGTAAACTCATACATTGTGCCCCTGGCCTGAGAGGATGGAAGATCAACATGTAGCTAGATATAGTATGCTAATGTTAGCTAGCTGGCCTGGCACATCGTTGCCCATGAAAGGAAGTTAGTCTAGTGAGCAAGTATTTTAGCCAGGTAGTCTAGGACAAAAAAAAACAAAAGCGTGTACTGTATGACCGTTTAGGCAACATGAAAGAGGAGGATGGCATTGCGTTTCTCTACAAGTAGAGTGAGTCAACATGTTTTTTCTACTTACACATACACAGAAATCAGTACCATGGACAGCCACATCATATTTAGCTTARGTTGATGGGACTAAATAGTTTTTGCTATCTTTTAGTTGTCATTGTATTGAACTAAGCATAGATGATTAGATGTTGAAATGGTGCTGGACTAGTGGAAGCAGCTCCCGTTTTCTTTGAGACTTGCGGTAACTCTCCATGGTTCTAAATCAATAGTTGATTAGTAGTCTGAAAATGTGTCAGAAACATTACTTTGCTTGACCATGCTGTAGGTCATGTAACTGTTTGCTACATGCAATATGTTTTGTGGACTTCACCGGACAGATGTTGCTCTCCAGTTTTGTGCTGAAAGAATTGTGTGGTTGAATTTATTCTGCCACTGTTTTCGTATTGTCTCGGCCTTTCGGCCTATATATCACGGTGTCCAGGCATATGAACTAACAGGTTATAGAGCAAACAAGGCAATTATCACAACACAGGTTGTAATATGCCTTTTCTTCTGCATTGGCTTCCCCGGTGATTTTACCCACACACTGCTACTGAAGATACAGGCTRCTCCTCCCTCCAGGAATCCACAGAATGTCAACATCAAGATACAACCAAGAGTTTTCTGTAGTGTGTCATTATCTTGATTCTGTCTAAAGCCATCCACTCTGCATTTGGGTGTGTGCTGACAGGTTGTCTTCCTTTTAGGGACTGTAGCAGATATTCTCTGTACATAAATCTAAAAACATACATTCTGTAGCAGCCATTTTCTCTTGAGAGCAGATGATATCCTTGACTGAATCAACTTGTTTTATATGAAATCATTTCACCATGAGTAGCTAGCTACAATGTCTTCTTAGATCTGGGGACTGGCACATAAACAATTTGCTATATATAAAGAACCGGGCGTAAAGAAATGTTACATCAAATCATATTGTTTAGGGACTGCCAACGTCATGAAGGCTGCCGGGGGATTAAGCCTACTCGGTCATTAAAATAGAGAGTTTCCCATATCCCACATTCATTTAGTGCCTCAGTCTATGTGTGTGTTTGGGGTTTGCATATGTTTTGATCCACAGCCTTGTGTGTTTGTGTTAGGATCTGCATGTGTATATTCGATCTACAGCCCTTTTTGATTGGCCATCATATTCAGACGTGCTAATGGCAGCTGTGTGCCTTTTTTGTAGCTATGTGGACAGCAGCTGTTGTGGTGGAGAGAGAGATTTCCCTCAGATTACACAGACCCACAAAGAAAACAAATCCAATTTTGATAAACTCCCAAATCCAATTTTGATAAACTCCCATGTCTATTAGGTGAAATACCACAGTGTGCATTCACGGCAGGAATATTTGTGACCTGTTGCCACAAGAAAAGGGCAACCAGTGAAGCACAAACACCATTTGTAAATACAAACTACACTGAGTATGCAACACATTAAGAAAATGACAGACTGACCAGGTGAGTCCAGGTGAAAGCTATGATCCCTTATTGATGTCACTTGTTAAATTCACTTCAATCAGTGTAGATGAAGGGGAGGAGACAGGTTAAATAAGGTTTTTTAAGCCTTGAGACAATTGAGACATGGATTGTGTATGTGGGCCATTCATAGGGTGAATGGGCAAGACAAAAGATTTAAGTGCCTTTGAAAGGGGTATGGAAGTAGGTGCCAGGCYCACCAGTTTGTGTCAAGAACTGCAACGCTGATGGGGTTTTCATGCTGGTTAGTTTCTTGTGTGTATCAACAATTGTCCACCACCCAAAGGACATCCAGCCAACTTGACACAACTGTGGGAAGCATTGGAGTCAACATAGAGAGAGAGAATCTCATAATGAAAGGTGTTTTTGTTTAGAGGGTAAGACCCAGCAGGAGTTGTAATGGCCCATTCTGCAAATATTTTAACCCAATTATAACCCCTCATAATAACTGTCTAGTCCATTCTACAACTGGTCAACGGTTCAGTTAATTCTAGTTAGTCTGACATGGTTATTTCAAGGAACTTGATATTGTTTGCTTGGTCCTCAGCTTTGCTGTAGAGAGCTGGTGGATGTTAGGTAGATGTGAGGAAGTAGCAAAATGCCAGAAGTCATCATGTAATGACGAGAAGTTGGTGACTTGAGCGGTGTACTGTGTATACCGGGGTATTTGGAAATAGCCACGGGATGGTTATTCAATACCGTTGAAATTATTTATTTGAAGTTTTTCAAAACATTTGGATATTTATATATATATATTTTTCAACTTGTGCAATGCATTAGGAGATAAAGTAGATTGCGTTCTTCATTTCACCTGTCACATATTTTACATTATGACGCTTACGTAGTTACCCTGAACAGTTGTAAATAGCACAACGGGAGAAATCGGGAGCAAGTGAGTCCAGCTCTGTATTGACAGGGTTGCGTTTTATATTGAAAGTCAAGTGTTTTTTTGCTTCTACAGAGTGATTAGGGATGTGCAACTATAGTTCTCCTTAACAGAAAATACATTAGTGCAACACATTCAGAAAATTGATTAATTTTCATCAGATGACAACAGAAGTGTAACGCTATGACTGCCAGCCAAACAAGTAAATGAGCTAACAATGAAATAGCAAGGTCTTTTTTGCGAAACGATGCATGGCCGTCATATTTCTAATGTTTAGGCCTGTCATATAAAGAATGTAGCCGGATATATTTCCTAAGATATATTTCCTAAGTTAATCTTTACTGGAGAAAAATGGTCTGGCTTCACCGAGAGGAMAAAATTAGCTACACATCAGTCAGAGTGCTGTCAGTTGATAGAATGCCGTTCGTSAATTCTCATCTGAGTTTAGAAGTGCAACTGAAGCACAAAAGTTGTCTGATGCTGAGCAGAAATTACAATAAGAAGCATTTTAGATCTGCGTTTATAAAACGCAGCATGATATTTCTCGGCCGTCTGTTCCTCCCTCTTCTCCGAGCAGAGCATGTCCAAACTCACCAAACTCTTCGGTTAGCTCCTCCCTATAAATGTCTAACTTTATGAGCTGGATTGCCTGTCTTTGCAATTAGTTTATTTTTGTTTGTGCTTATTTAGAATATTTAGCTAGCAGCCTCCATGGAAATGTTCTATTACTTGTGCTAATTTTGTTAGCGTTCTGGTAATAGATGCCCAATGGTATTTTTAGCATTTTGGCGCCTCCTTGTGTACCAAGCCGATAATACAGTAAATCCCGGGGTGACAGAAGGACGGTATGACGATATGAAAATCTGGATACCGCCAAACCCCACACTGTTTGATGCAATGTCAATCTGAAGTTCCATTTTGGACACAGAYAAAGATGTCGAATGAGTCTGATTGCTTATTTGTGCTGGCTCAAACGCATTAAGAAGGAAAGAAATTCCACAAATGAACTTTTAACAAGGCACACCTGTTTAATTGAAATGCATTCCAGCTGACTACCTCATGAAGCTGGTTGAGAATGCCAAGATGTCATCAAGCTGTGCAAAGCTGTCATCAAGGCAAAGGGTGGCTACTTTGAAGAATCTCAAATATAAAATATATTTTGATTTGTTTAACACTTTTTTGGTTACTACATTATTCCATATGTGTTATTTCATAGTTTTGATGTCTTCACTATTATTCAACAATGTAGAAAATAGTAAAAATAAAGAAAAATCCTTGAATGAGTAGGTGTGTCCAAACTTTTGACTGGTACTGTATGTGCCTCACCCACACCTATGCATAACACATTCCTTTATGGCTGCACCTCAAGATCAGCTCCTGTAGCTATAATTAAGTTTACAAGGGNTTTGATACTGTATGTGCCTCACCCACACCTATGCATAACACATTCCTTTATGGCTGCACCTCAAGATCAGCTCCTGTAGCTATAATTAAGTTTACAAGGGAAAAGTCCAGTGCACATTTTTGGATCATGGCGGAAGGAAGGTTCTGTGTCAGTCTATCTTTTTTTTWWTTTTTTTTWATCTCTTTTCCATTCGTTTGAAGCACCTAGGCATGGTTGGCTGAGCTTGCTTTTTGAACTCTGGCTTTTTCTTCTCCTCCTCTCTCCGGGACCGAGGGCTTTTATCAGGCGGATGTTTGGGTTGGGCATCAATACCGTACATCAGAGTAAATACTGGCAAAGACGGAGAGGCAGCGTTGCAGCACTTTACAGATGGGCCAGGGGAATTTTGGCTTGCCTCTGCAGGAGCTGTCTGCTTTAGAGATCTCCCCCTGCCCTGACCTTCCACCACCTCCTTCTCCATCTGCCTTAGGTCTACAAGAGATGAGAGAGGACAAAGATGAGAGAGCGAGTGAGGAACAGGGTTACGGTCCATGGTGGGAGGTGTGATGCGGTGCAGTGTCCATGTAGTTTGGAGTGGGCACCTACACTTACTTACAGCAGCTTAAATGTACTAGAAGCCTGGCAAGAAGTAAGGCCTGATTTTTCACCTGACTTTCATTTCCACACTCTGCTGATTCAAACCACCATCCCTGCTGGTGTCTTTAAAAAAAACTGAAGGAAAGTGTAAATTTAACACTGGATTGCCCCTTCTCACTGTAATGTCAGGCACACCAGTCCATGGCATTAGCTACCACCTAATTAAAACACTGTTTGTGGTTAACACCTAGTTTCCCCTCATTACCTGCTCCAGGTGTAGGTCCTTCATGAACATACCGACATTCTACCCAGATGAAGTCACTGCTACTGCGTACTGAAACGCTGGCTCGACTCTCCCTAACAAGAGTTTAATAGAGAGACTGCAGTTGTCCTATCCTTCCCAGAGCCCGGCCACCCAAGCACAGGGGCTCGGCCAAATGCTTAGCCCCCTGGCAGCTTGCTGTGAAAGGTGGAAAAGCTGCAAAACATACAGCGGTCCTCCTCTCCCTCCACTATGGCAGTAGTGGACGAGCCCTCACTGTGGAATGCAAGGTTTGGGCTGTGTCCATGAGAATTAAGAGGGGGGGGGGGGGGTGAAGAGGGAGTGAGAGAGAGAGACCTGGCTTTTGGCCCCAGATTGACTTGACACCCCTCTGACTGCCCTCAGGGTCAGGTGGCAGGCTGGCCCATTATCCAGCCATGCATAGCCATGTCTAATTAGCAGCTTATGGCCATGATGTGACTGGGTGACAACTTTACCCCCCCATTTAGATCYTGTCCATTTACCTCCTCCCCCTTTTTAACTTGTCCCCCTGATTATTAAGCTAGCTTTGGTCCTTCCATATACCCAGCTAGCCCCCAGTACACCATGCCCACCCACTCCCCTCCCCCATATGATAGGAAAATTAAGACGCAGTGAAGGGAGTTGAGACCTGATCAATAAGGGCTAAGCGTTGTTCTTCGCTTGCGTGCCTCCAACAAAATACAATCATCACAAACACCAGCTGCTTGTTTGTCCTGATCGCCTTCAGACTCATTAATTTCCAAACCATAAGCATCTTTATGTCCCCTGTGAAGAGACAGATTGTTATACAATACACTCAGTATGTGTTCATGCTCTGTTATAGGGCGGCCCAATGACTAATAAATTCAGACAATAGGGTAAATAGACAGCCATTCTAGCTCCCAGAGACAGTGACAGCACTGATCTTTTTGAGTGCATTTCTGTGAAAACACTATTTCCTCTGTGTGGGTTTGACAGCTCACTGGATACTTTCTTCACAGATACAACTTTGAAGTCCACAATGCTATTTTGCAAGGCGTGTATTGTTTCATTGGGTCTGAAGAAGACATTACAGTATTATGTCTATGTAGTGTGTAGAGAACAAGTGTGCTCCGCTGGCTTTTAGGTCTTTCAAAATGAGGCTGTAGCTCTACCCCTAAAGAGGGTTAGCTAGAGATGCAGGAGTCTTTTCTGAGTTATTCTATCTAAACCAAGAAGGAGACCAGTAGATGGRTATGAGTCATAAGTCTACACAGGAACGCACCCACGTCCAATGGCACACATGTCATGTCACTGTCAGTTCATCAGTCATGCGTGTTCGATGTGTCCTGATAGGTGTCCCATGGTGTGGGGTAGTAGGTTTAGCTTAGTCAGATGTCGCTCTCCTTCTCCCCCTCTCTCTCTCTTTCTTCCTCTTTCTTGCTCTCTCGCTCGCTCGCCTGGCTGTATTGATTCTAAAAAGAGTTSTCTGTTAGACACAGAGAGCCTGGTGCTAACTGGCCTCACAGACAACAGGTCCTTCATTCTGCTATCTATTTCTGACCTCCTTCTGACTGATAAGGCCTAGAGAAGGCCTCTCTGTTCCACACCAAAATGTCCGCCGTGGCCGGCCAGCTGCCATCAGATCCGTGTGTACCGGACAGACAGAAMGGCAACTGTGAGCGGGCGGGCTCTGGAGAAACCCCACAATGCTACACTCTGCCTGAGAGGGGTTCAGACACAAGGAGATAGTATGACTGTCTTATGTATTCTGTCTATTAGTGTAGTCAATCAAGCAAGGTCCGATGAATGGTGGTACTAGCAGTTTAGGATGAGAGACATTGTCTTGTGGCTTCTGGCTGCAAGACATTCACTAGCTCTTAGGTATATATCTTCAGGTTCTGTGTCTTAAAGTCTAACTCGGTGTGTTGTGTTTGTTCTTAATGACAGTTGTGGCTTGTCTGAGCCTTTAGGGTTTAGCATGCTACTGTATGGGAGGCCATCTGGACTGGGTATAGGGGATATAAGGATGGGAGGGGCAGGCTGAGGCACTCTGTCTGATCTGTGTGGGCACATGGTTTTAGGGAGAGATTGGGGAATGTAGCATAAAAAGAAGACAAAAAACAGCAGGTGTCCATTGGAATAGCTTATACCACTCTCAGTAGTGAGACTGTTGGTATATCTGGCTGTATTCACTTTAGTTTAGGGGTACCAAACATATGGCCCGCAGGCCAGTGGTTTGAGTAAATAAAGAACTATACTTTAAAATGACTAAAACCAAATTCAAACTGTGTAAAAATTATAATGGACCTGCAGTCATACAGTTTATGTCCAGCTAGCTAATAATCACCTAAATGACATCTAGAGAGTCAGGGAACATCAGAAAAAAGGACTATCTTTTGCAAATTTTGATGGCAAGGAAATTTCAGTGTGGCCTTCCGGCCCTCATTGAAGACCGGATGCGGCCCCTGAGATAAAATGTGTTTGACACCCCTGCTGTAATGTTGTACCTCACTCTTCTTTGTTTTAATGGCTTTTTATATTGCATAAAAGTTGTATCTCCTCCAAACACATTTCTGACCATGGCCCTATTGTCTTCCATTTCGGTTTAACCTTAAATATATCTATCAGTGTGTTTATTTATACAAAGTTTAATTTGTCTTATTTTGTAGTTTTCCTTCACTTAAACTCCTCCCACTTCCCACACACACTCACTTKACACACTTCCATGCAATCTCCATATGTCCCTGATTCTTATAATGGCTGTTTTTCTTAATTGGGGGCTGCCTCTTTCCTTTCATCCCCTTCCCCTCCACTTTCAGGGCTAGGCGGCTGGTTCGACTGACAGACTGGCTGGTTGAACTAAATTAATGACTGGCTGACTGAATGACTGTGGGCCTCATTTAAGGTTGTTTTAATCTGATTCACAACACTTGAGTGCTGCCCAAGTCACCTGACTAGAACCCAGGCCTGTGATTGGAGCAGAGCACCAGAGCACTTCCTCCTGTAGCTGGGCAGACTCTCTAAACTCCCGAGAGAATGTGTACTTCAAACGCACATATGCACACAAAGATACATCCTCATAGTCTATCTAACACATACATACTTCCACACACTGATGGAGATTCAGAGTTGAACCCGGACGTGCTACCTGTCCCAGACCTGCTGTTTTCAACTCTCTAGAGACAGCAGGAGCAGTAGAGATACTCTGAATGATCGGCTATGAAAAGCCAACTGACATTTACTCCTGAGGTGCTGACTTGTTGCACCCTCGACAACCACTGTGATTATTATTATTTGACCCTGCTGGTCATCTATGAACATTTGAATATCGTGGCCATGTCCTGTTATAATCTCCACCCGGCACAGCCAGATGAGGACTGGCCACCCCTCATAGCCTGGTTCCTCTCTAGGTTTCTTCCTAGGTTCTGGCCTTTCTAGGGAGTTTTTCCTAGCCACCGTGCTTCTACACCTGCATTGCTTTCTGTTTGGGGTTTTAGGCTGTGTTTCTGTACAGCACTTTGAGATATCAGCTGATGTAAGAAGGGCTTTATAAATAAATTTGATTTGAACACTGACACTTTCGCATGCACTGACTGTACACATACACAGGCTTGTGTTGAGACACTGACTTTCACTTTCTCTCCCCCGTATCACATTTAAATTATTTGAATACCCTGAGTAGCACACACATACAGTACCAGTCAAAAGTTTGGACACACCTACTCATTCAAGGGTTTTTCTTTATTTTTACTACGTTCTATATTGTAGAATAATAGTGACGACATCAAAACTATGAAATAACACATGGAATCATGTAGTAACCAAAAAAGTGGTGAACAAATCAAAAGATATTTTATATTTGAGATTCTTTAAAGTATCCACCCTTTGCCTTCATGACAGCTTTACACACTCTTGGCATTCTCTCAACCAGCTTCATGAGGAATGCTCTTCCAACAGTCTTGAAGGAGTTCCCACATGCTGAGCACTTGTTGGCTGCTTTTCCTTCACTCTTCGGTCAAACTCATCCCAAACCATCTCAATTGGGTTGAGGTCGGGTGATTGTGGAGGCCAGGTCATTGATGCAGCACTCCATCACTCTCCATCTTACAGTGGTTCCTCTTAAAAGTTGTGAGTTTACGCCGCGGGATTTAGAGGTAATTTGTGGTTTAGTAAGGTACCCTGCGTCACCACTTCATTGCTCCACTGATTATGCTTTTGGGGCCTACTGTGTCTCTAACTGACAATGAATGGGCGACATAAACCTAAATAGAAACTGATAATTGTGCACGACTTCAGTATTACTTACTAAAACTGTTGTTACACTAAGGTTTTTATTATTTTATTTTGTTAGGATTATTTTYCTCTTACTGTAGGCCACTCTCGACCAGTCACGTTGTACAGCGTCTGAGTTGGTCTAAGACACTGCATAGCAGTGCAAGCTGTGTTGCTACAGATACTGATTCAGTATCCGTGCCGGCCTCGACTGGGAGACCCATGAGATGGCTGTAGGTTTTTGGTTTTTCTCCCTCTAAAAACAGAAATAAATCATTCTAAATAACAAACTGGTTTTATTTACAAATTAGTACCAATGTCTCACCCCATGTTCAAGAATGGCCTTTTTCTCACTCATTTTACAAAATGAGTGAGAAACAATGTAAAACAATGTAACTAATAATGGCATCTTTATGCAGTCAATAATACAATAATGATACAAATACTGATGTTTATTTAGTTATGGATCCATAACGAATTACTATGGGAATAAATATCACTGAATTACAGAAATATCCCCCAATCCTCTATATGTAATTATTGGTGCAGAGTCACGTCATATTTTTCAATATACTGTAGGCCTACCGTAAGCGACATGAGTCTCACTAATGTTGAGTAATGTGCCGTTAAAAGGGGTGTATGTCTTATTTATTTAAAGAGCACATTGAAGTTAGAAGCAATAGAATTTTAGCACCGTTCCGCGCTGCTCTGAGACGAGCATGGGGACTGGTCTTGATAAATCAATGAGATTTTATTTTCACTGAATCCCTGTTTGGGTATTGGTTAGATTAGAAAATGATGGTGTAGAAATGTAATGCTCTTATTGCAACCTTTAACTAGGCAAGTCAGTTTAAGAACAAATTCTTATTTTCAAGGACAGCCTACTCCTTCCTCCCCTTCGGGGAATTGAACCCCGGTCTCCCGCAGGACACTGGATTCTTTAGCTAAATAGCCCAGTACTGTACTCCCGACCGTCACGTTGTACAGCTCCATATTTTTCGTTCCATCGTAATTGAAACCCAGAGTGTTTTTCGTTTTCCTTGGAAAAGAAACACCATAATATTAATAAAATTAATCCCAAACTAAAATTACTAAAAGTAATTGGAAATGTAGATACAAATTATTTGTGACATTGTGGTTACAATAAAGAATGTAAACAAGGTGCTGTGCTTTTATTTACGGTAGTGATGGACAGCTGGTGGCATTTTGAAAACAGGTTTTCAAACACTTGTGGCCCGATTAGCAGGACAACAGACTCTATAGCCCGGCTACTGTAGGTGTGAACATCCCCCTACCTGCAATGTATTCGATGCTTAAGTACTCTGAAGTGTTACATTTCCAACTCAAAACAACAGTACAGTATTTCTTCATCAACATCTTAATGCTTTCGTTAATAAAATAATTATAAAAATGTTCTTTCAAACTGCTGATGTTTATTTAGTTATGGATCCATAACGAATTACTATGGGAATAAATATCAGTGAATTACAGAAATATTGGAACAAAGTTGTCTAATGAAGGTAAACAAATTGTTGCTTACTGGAAAATACTCTTTCAAACACACGGTCACGTTGTACAGCACCATGATGGATATTAGCAGAGCTATGTTTTGGCCTTTATGGGAGGCGCACAATTGGCCCAGCGTTTCCCTCCCTCTAAAAACAGAAAGAAATGTTTTTGCCTTTACAAATATTCTTTTGGCCTTTATTCAGATTGCAATCGCTCTCTTCCGTTTTTTGAAGACGAAATAACCTCCAAAATATCATTATATATTATCAAGTTGATGACACAGTCATATAGCCGGCATCTACATAAAGCTGAGTGACTCACTCATTCATGGCTTTGGATCAAAATAAATACGTACCAACATTCTTTCTGATAGTCTTTAATAAAGAAATGTCTTAGTTTTCCTGACCTGGACACCATGTACAGTATTATAATAGCCCATTATGGGCTATTAGCAGGACAACATACCTTTACCAACACCTCTCTGTATTTTGATACTTTGCTCCGGAGTAGATGGGCATTGCTACAGATGCAGGTTCGATACCCGTGCCGGCCGCCATCGGGAGACGCATGAGGTGGCTTTTGGTTTTAATTTAGAATCCTCCAATCCTCTATATGTAATTATTGGCAGAGAGTCACATAATTTTTTACGATATACTGTAGACCTACCGTAGGCAAAATGAGTCTCACTAGTGTTGAGTAATGTGCTGTTAAAAGTGGTGTAGGTCTTATTTATTTAAAGAGCATATTGAAGTTGGAAGCAATAGGATTTTAGCACCGTTTCGCGCTGCTCTGAGACGAGCATGGGGACTGGTCTTGATAAATCAATGATATTTTATTTTCACTTAATCTCCGTTTGGGTATTGGTTAGACTAGATAAGAAAATTAGTGTGCAGAAATGTTATGCTCTTAGTGTAAACTTTATTTAACGAGGCAAGTCAGTTAAGAACAAATTCTTATTTACAAGGACAGCCTACTCCTTCCCCTCTGTCGGGGAATTGAACCCCAGTCTCCTGCGTGCCCTGCCCACACGACACAAGGATTCTTTAGCTAAATAGCCCAGTACTGTACTCCCGACCGTCACGTTGTACAGCGCCATATTCACCTAGTCTGTGCCTCACAATGACACAGCGGTTGGAACCAAAAATTTCWAATTTGGACTAAAGGACAGATTTCCACCGGTCTAATGTCCATTGCTAGTGTTTCTTGGCCCAAGCAAGTCTATTTGTGTCCTTTACCAGTGGTTTCTTTGCAGCAAATCGACCACGAAGGCCTGATTCACGCAGTGTCCTCTGAACAGTTGATGTTGAGATGTGTCTGTTACTTGAACTCTGTAAAGCATTTATTTGGGCTGCAATCTGAGGTGCAGTTAACTCTAATGAACTTATCCTCTGCAGCAGGGGTAACTCTTGGTCTTCCTTTCCTGTGGCGGTSCTCATGAGAGCCAGTTTCATCATAGCGCTTGATGGTTTTTGCGACTGCACTTGAAGAAACTTTCAAAGTTCTTGACATTTTCCGCATTAACTGACCTTCATGTCTTAAAGTATTGATTGACTATCATTTCTCTTTGCTTATTTGAGCTGTTCTTGCCATAATATGGACTTGGTCTTTTGCCAAATAGGGCTATCTTCTGTATACCACCGCTACCTTGTCTCAACACAACTGATTGGCTCAAACAAATTCACTTTTAACAACACACACCTGTTAATTGAATTGCATTCTATGTGACTACCTCATGAAGCTGGTTGAGATAATGCCAAGTGTGTGCAAAGCTGTCATCAAGGCAAAGGGTGGCTACTTTGAAGAATCTCAAATATTAAATATATTTTGATTTGTTTAACACTTTTTTGGTTACAACATGATTCGATGAGTAGGTGTGTCCAAACTTTTGATTGGTACTGTGTGTGTGTGTGTGTGTATGCATGCATGCACATCTACACAAACAACACACACTCACCACCCTGTTTGCTACAGTGGAGGTGAATAGTGAAAGCCTAGTCTCATTGTGGTTGTGGATGCAGCCGTGGGCATTTTGACACCAGGCACGAGAAGGGCAGCCTCTTTCTCTCTCCTCCTCTCCTCTGTCTGTGCCAACTATTTGCTCTGAGCTGGAAGACTCACTAGCAAGGTGTTCTACATGCCAACACTGCCTTTAACAAGAGGGAAAGAACTGCTGCAATCCTCTCCCGCCAGCCAGCTTATATACAGCACTGCGACCCCCTTCCCAAGGGTACTGCTAAGGTATTGAACTGACTTCACAAAGACCTTCCCCCTCTCTCCTGTCTCTCCACAAAAGCCTTGCAGTTCTGACTAAGTTTGTCTCAGTTGCACAGGTGGTGGGGGAGTATTCATTGAGGGGAAGTGGGTGGTAGGTTAGGGGGGTGCGGTATAGATGTCATGGTGATGAGTTGCCATGGTTTTGTCTCAGGGTTCTGGACAGTATGGTACTTCATTTAAACTCTGGTTCCCTGTTGTGGTGCACTGTTTTCTCCAAGGTAGGTGTGTGTGTGTGTGCGTAATGGGTCATCTGTTTCCAGTTCCACACAGCGATTCTCAGTGTAGTGAAAGTCAGCCTTTAACTGACTTGGTAACCTGTAACTACCTCTCCACCCCCTCTTCCCCAAAAACAAAAGCACACTTTCACCGCTCACCACATACTGTAGGGCAAGTCCAGACAAAGAGGAGGGCTAGCACCTGCTCCCCTCATCTCTCTTTCTGCAGGTAAGCCCATCTGATGCCTGTCATGCTCGGCCCCTATCAGTTTCATGTGGAGCAGGGCCATACCCGGAGGAAACAGGGAGGTAGAGTGGTTTAGGCAGGTCTTTAATTGCTGGGCTCAGGACCAGCTGGCAGAGGATGGGAGGGGAGGAGAGAGCCCTGGGTGGTGTAATAGAGAGAAGATGGACCAGGGTATTTTTGGATAGAAGTGTGTTACTGGTGGTGAATCCCTAGCTCTACTGAATGAATGGCCATGAAGGTGCCCCAAGACTTCTGTCTTTCTCACTGTTAGTTTTCACCTATCTCTCTGGCTCTCTCTGATCCCGTCTGTCTCTTGCACTCTTTCTTTCTAAATCCCCCATCCCCATTTCTCTCTACCTTCCCTCCTCCCTTTCTTCTCTCATCCCTACATAGAGTTAGCTGTGCCACGTGTGTAAGTTATGTGCCAGACAGTGGTGGGTTAAGGCTGAGGGTGAGCGTCCTGCTTTAAATCACTTGGCCTACTTCTGCACTGCACTCAGCTCAGGGGCTGTGACTGGTGCGTGCTTTAGGGATGGGCATTTGACATTTTTAAAACTATTTTTAGAACACAAGGCCCACACTGGAAAAAAAGTGTGCATTTATCTATACGCCAACAGTGCGCAACAATGCCTAATTTGTCAACCATTACAGATATCAAATCCTAATTGCTAAATTGCCATATATGTACAGTTGAAGTCAGAAGTTTACATACACTTAGGTTGGAGTCATTAATTCGTTTTTCAACCACTCCACAAATTTCTTGTTAACTTCTCTGGGATATGTGGGACGGTAGCGTCCCACTTGGCCAAAAGCAAGAAAAAAAATTATCGCGCCAAATTCAAATATATTACTGTAAAAATCTATCTTTCATGAAATCACACATGAAAGACACCAAATTAAAGCTACACATGTTGTGAATCCAGCCAACATGTCTGATTTCAAAAAGGATTTACAGCGAAAGCACACCAAACTATTATGTTAGCTCAGTACATAGCCACAGAAAAACACAGCCATTTTCCCAGCAAACGATAGTAGTCACAAAAAGCAGAAATAGAGATAAAATGAATCACTAACCTTTGATGATCTTCATCAGATGACACTCATAGGACATCATGTTACACAATACATTTATGTTTTGTTCGGTTTACATTGGCGCCATGTTCAGAAATGCCTCCAAAATATCCGGAGAAATTGCAGAGAGCCACGTCAAATAACAGAAATACTCATCATAAACTTTGATGAAAGATACATGTTTTACATATAATTAAAGATACACTTGTTCTTAATGCAACCGCTGTGTCAGATTTCTAAAAAAACTTTACGTAAAAAGCACACCATGCAATAATCTGAGACGACGCTCACATTTACATTACATTTAAGTCATTTAGCTGACGCTCTTATCCAACATTTCTCCGCCATGTTGGAGTCAACAGAAATACGAAATTACATCATAAATATTCCCTTTGAGTGTTTTATATCCAATAGTAATAATAATATGCATATATTAGCATCTGGGACAGAGTAGGAGGCAGTTCACTATGGGCACGCAATTCATCCAAAAGTGAAAATGCTGCCCCCTATCATAAAGAAGTTAACAAACTATAGATTTTGGTAAGTCGCTTAGGACATCTACTTTTGTGCATGACAGAAGTAATTTTTCCAACAATTGTTTACAGACAGATTATTTCACATATAATTCACTGTATCACAATTCCAGTGGGTCAGAAGGTTACATACACTAAGTTGACTGTGCCTTTAAACAATTTGGAAAATTCCAGAAAATTATGTAATGGCTTTAGAAGCTTCTGATAGGCTAATTGACCATTTGATTAAATTGGAGGTGTACCTGTGGATGTATTTCAAGGCCTACCTTCAAACTCAGTGCCTCTTTGCGTGACATCATGGGAAAATCAAAAGAAATCAGCCAAGACCTCAGAAGAAAAATTGTAGACCTCCACAAGTCTGGTTCATCCTTGTGCGCAATTTCCAAATGCCTGAAGGTACCACGTTCATCTGTACAAACAATAGTATGCAAGTATAAACACATTGGGACCACGCAGCCATCATACCGCTCAGGAAGGAGACGCGTTCTGTCTCCTAGAGATGAATGTACTTTGGTGCGAAAAGTGCAAATCAATCCCAGAACAAGATCAAAGGACCTTGTGAAGATGCTGGAGGAAACTGGTACACAAGTATCTATATCCACAGTAAAATGAGTCCTATATCAACATAACCTGAAAGGCCGCTGGGCAAGGAAGAAGCCACTGCTCCAAAACTGCCATTAAAAAGCCAGACTACGGTTTGCAACTGCACATGGGGACAAAGATCGTACTTTTTGGAGAAATGTCCTCTGGTCTGATGAAACAAAAATAGAACTGTTTGGCCATAATGACCATTGCTATGTTTGGAGGAAAAAGGGGGAGGCTTGCAAGCCGAAGAACACCATCCCAACCGTGAAGCACATGGGTGGCAGCATCATGTTGTGGGGGTGCTTTGCTGCCGGAGGGACTGGTGCACTTCACAAAATAGATGCAAGAGGAAGGAAAATTATGTGGATATATTGAAGCAACATCTCAAGACATCAGTCAGGAAGTTAAAGCTTGGTCGCAAATGAGTCTTCCAAATTGACAATGACCAAGCATACTTCCAAAGTTGTGGCATAATGGCTTAAGGACAACAAAGTCAAGGTATTGGAGCTGTCTCTTATACACATCTAGATGTGTATAAGAGACAGGCTCCAAAACTGCCATTAAAAAGCCAGACTACGGTTTGCAACTGCACATGGGGACAAAGATCGTACTTTTTGGAGAAATGTCCTCTCAAAAATAGAACTGTTTGGCCATAATGACCATTGCTATGTTTGGAGGAAAAAGGGGGAGGCTTGCAAGCCCAAAGAACACCATCCCAACTGTGAAGCATGGGGGGGGCAGCATCATGTTGTGGGGGTGCTTTGCAGCAGGAGGGACTGGTGCACTTCACAAAATAGATGGCGTCATGAGGAAGGAAAATTATGTGGATATATTGAAGCAACATCTCAAGACATCAGTCAGGAAGTTAAAGCTTGGTCGCAAATGAGTCTTCCAAATTGACAATGACCCCAAGCATACTTCCAAAGTTGTGGCATAATGGCTTAAGGACAACAAAGTCAAGGTATTGGAGTGGCCATCAGAAAGCTCTGACCTCAATCTTATAGAACATTTGTGGGCAGAACTGAAAAAGCGTGTGCGAACAAGGAGGCCTACTAACCTGACTCAGTTACACTAGCTCTGTCAGGAGGAATGAGCCAAAATTCACCCAATTTATTGTGGGAAGCTTGTGGAAGGCTACCAAAAACCTTTGTCCCAAGTTAAACAATTTAAACGCTATACTACCAAATACTAATTGAGTATATGTAAACTTCTGACCCACTGGGAATGTGATGAAAGAAATAAAAGCTGAAATAAATAATTCTCTCTACTATTATTCTGACATTTCACATTCTTAAAATAAAGTGGTAATTCTATCTGACCTAAAACAGGGAATATTTCCTGGGATTAAATGTCAGGAATTGTGAAAAACTGAGTTTAAATGTATTTGGCTAAGGTGTATGTAAACTTCTGACTTCAACTGTATGTACTGTATATTCAGTCAATGAAAAAGCCAATGCCTTTTCAAGATGAATTTATGTAACCCGTAATATCAACTGGTTATATTATATKATGGAACACAATCTTCAGAAAGGCAATAACCTCAGCAGTGGCGCTTGCTTGAAGAAGCCTATAGCTGTGCAATGACATAGCCTTTTATTTGTTAATTAACAGACAACACGCTGTTATTTCCCAAGCCCTTATCACATTCAGACCCACCTATTTTATGGTAAAAACATGATGTGATCTAGAACAGAATATTTTTTCAAATGATAAAAGTTGCAAGTGTGAAGTGACGCGCGTCTGGAACAGTTATTCTCAAAGAGTGATCATTTGAAACTGGGCTCAATTGGGCAAGTTGAAATAAAAACATTTCAGGGTTACAAATCAAAATCTGTCATTTCGCTAGGTTTGATCTAGATTATTCTGCCATTTTATTTCTTATGTTCTGAGTGGATGAACAACTCCACATTGAACAGTGCATGGTGATGAATCACAGCCAGGACATCTGTTTGGTGAGAAGGACTATGCTTAATGATTCTGATGAAAATACGCTCTTTGTCTTTGTCAAACTAATGTTTTAGCATCTTTTCAGTGTGGAACCCGTCTAGCTAGCCTCGGCTAACCAATTGTTAATGGCATTAGCAGTTCGCAAAGTAGGATACCCATCCCTAATCTGCGTTTGTAGGTCAGACTCTGACAAGAAGACATACGGACAGACTGACAGTGCATGTCTTCAGAATGACATGATACAAGCCACCATATTGTGTGCGCACATACATTAGGTGGCTCACGTGATGTCGTGTGAGACGGTGACTTTATCTCGTTGGTATTGACTTGAGGTGTTAGAAGAAACTCTTCAGATGACCAACTGTGTTAGCTAATGTTATTCATTAGTTCCACAGGTTCACTTTTTACACACACACACACACACACACACACTTATGAATGAGGGAAAATCAGACCCCAGATTGTGGCACTAAAGGGTGGGTCAGGAATGCTACTCAACAACAGTAATGCATCACAGTAAATATTATGTTCATCACTGTGGTGTGTTTGTGGCGTGTGTGCATGAGTGTGTGTGTGTCAAGCGGAAAAAGCATCAATGGAAGTCAACAACACATAAATGCCTTGGATGCACGGAAGATATGTGTACTCATAGAACTCTCCCTCTCTCTCCCTCCCTTACTCCCTCTCTTTCATCATCCCTCCTAGGGCTGGGGATGAGACGATATGTATTGTGCCTATAGGATATGCATTGCGTCTCCCGATTCTATATGTACTGAGATTTTATTGCAATTGATGTTCCAAACATTTTGCTCACTATATATCTTCTGCAGAGAGGCGAGATAGCACGAGAAAACAAGTTTTGATCAGTCAGGGAAATAACAGTGCTGAAAACATGTTGGCTCACTTTAAAAAGAGAACAAGGTATAGGATGAAAAATACTGGAGTTTTGGTGCCAGTACAGCCGACTAGCCCTAGCTAACGCTACCTACAGTAGTAAAAAATATGATACATGTATGAAATATATATATATATATAACAAATCGATACTTGTAGTCAAATATCGAAAAAAATATCCTCCAAAAATATTGCGATATGTAACTGTATCAATGTTTTCCCCATCACTACTACCTCCCTTCCCCCTCTTCCTACTTGGTAAATATCTCACTCTCTCTGTGAAGGCCTCATTCTTTTTTTTATTATCATGGCATCGCTCTGCACTGTAATCATTTTGTAATTGCTCTCTCTCTCTCCCTCCCTCTTTCTCACTCTCTTTTTCTTCATGACTAACACCACCACCCCCTCCATATGATTAAAACAAGCCCTTGGCAACCATGGTCCCATGGCAACTTGTGAGGCAGACAGGTATAGCTGCTATATTAGACCGCTCCCCTGAGTGAAGCGAGAGAGTGACCGAGCTAGTGAATCAGTTGATCTGTGTCAGGCCCAGTAGGAAAGTGTTAATGGCTTCAGTGGTGTTAATGGCAAAGATTTGCCGAGCTCTATCTCTCTCCTGAGTGCTGTTGTGCACAGTTGCTTTGGGACAATTTATGAGCTCGGGCCTCACAAGCCCACAGTGCTTTATAGGGGAGTGTGTTTGTTTTTGTACCGGCAGTGGTCCATTGCTGAGAATCAGATCACCCCCCCCCTAAAAACCACAATAATGTAATATTCTGGCGAGGCAGTAACAGATTGCGTAAAATAAAGCTATTTATCATGTCGTGCTGATTTGGCTCCTATTCTGTCTGCTCTCCTGCTGACTAGTGGCTAATGCTGTCCTTAAAAACACCTTCCAACCACCAATCTGTTTTACCATCAGCACTTTTCTTCTTCCCTTCCATACCATTATAATCACAGCCAAACTTCTCTCTCCTTGTGGACTGTAGCTCAGGCCTATTTTTAGGAAGGATTTGTTATTTTCTGTCATCTCATGCAAAGCATTCTGTGAGGATAAAGCATAGGGGGACATCATAATGGAGAACAGATTGATGGAGGAGGGGGAATTGAGGACAGACCGAGGCTGATGATGCRGATGAGGATGCAAGGGAGAAGAGGCAAGTTTACCTTAACAGAACCCTACGACAGGGTTTACAGACTGTTGCCTCGATGGGCATATGGTTAAATCTTTTATTTTTCCCCCTCTTCCTTTTTCTTCTCCCATCTCTCCATTCTCTTCTCTATCCTCTATTGTAATCCCCTCTCTCATTCTCCTAGCCATCTAAATAAATGATCCCCTGTTTCCTGGATGTGTAGCCTAAATGACAGAAGGTTTTGTCAGACCAGATGCAGGAGGCTGGGAGCTCATTAACCCCAGCGCTGCTGGTATCTGGCAGACTGGCACGGGAAGGGTTAAACTGCTCTCTCCGTCTGCCTCTCCTCTCGCTGTGGATTAACAGCTATTTTTGTAGGGCAGCAGGGCTGCATTGTGGGTTAGTATGTGTTTCAGGCAGAGGCAGGGGGCTACAGTCATATGTAATCTGGGTATTGGTTCAGGGTGAGGCCTCCACGGCGCTAGGCTAGCCCAGGAATCAGGGTTTTGCGCTAACAGCCCTTCACAGCTGTTTGCTCAGTTTAAGAGCGATCAACGTTCAAATCCATCTTTCTGTTGAGTCCTCCAACCACGATAACACGCATACGGTCTCTCATAGGCGTACACACTTAATACACAGGCATATTTTTTTTAGTACACACACCCCCACACACACACACACTAGAGCTGGTATGATAAACTGAAAAGTATCGACAATGACCATACGATCACTTATTACAGGCATTTTGCTGATATCGTTCATTACGATAAGAAATGTGAAGTTTGACATGAAATAAGGTTGATAATCTGGGAGATTGATGGCTCCAACCATCTAACTAGTTATTTAAAGGATAAATAAACAAAACTGTGGTGCAGATTAATGTTCTATTTATCGTTATCGCATCAATTCAAGCAATTTACCGCAATATGGATTTTTGTCCATATCGCCCAGCTCTCAGACAGACAGACAGACAGACAGACCGACCGACCGACCGACCGACCGACCGACCGACCGACCGACCGACCGACCGACCAGTCAGCTTTTGTATGTTCGTTGTATGACCTTGTACTTTGACTGTATCCTATTCTGTAAACGCCCACCTTAATGAGTGGTACCAGTACAGATCCCGGAGGTACACCCAGTCTGAGGCCTTGTTTTTGGGTTACTCCCTTGGAACAGGAGGTGGATGGGTGTTGAATGTGTCACCCTCTCACTAAGAGGGCCGGGGTTTGACCCGGTGCGACAACAAGCATTAATGTCTCCTTGTTGACATGTTGGTATGTGTTGTTTTGGAACTGAGAGGGTGGATAAGCTTCATTATGACAACTCCCCATCTTCTACCTCCCAATGCTAAAGCTTTTTATAATGGATGTCACAAGGACCACAGTAGCCTACAATACGTGTTTTTGGTAGAGAAGAAGACCAACAGAGTACGGACTGTCCATGTAGTTGCCTGAAAAGGACTCTGGTTTTTGTAAAAGAGGACCCATACATTTTTAGCTTTCCAAAGCTATTGCCCGAACAGAATGCTCTCTTCTATCACAACTTCTATGGTTCACACAACTTAACAGCACTTTTGCTGACCATGTATATGCTTGTGCAGTTCTTGGCAAAGTTGGTCAACTTAAATCATTTGGGCTGTCTATGGCGTTGCCGGAGCAGAATTCTGTGTCCTGCAGCTGCTCAGCTTTGGGGAAGAAGCTCTTCTCTGAAGCGGCTCATTGTGTCAGACTAGCCATCATTGCGTGCCGTGAGAAAGAAAATCTCGACGAAACAACACCGGGCACTGTGTTCCTCTCAAGGACTGTTATCCAATCTCCAGTGTAATGTTTCTCACTCCCCGTTTCACTTTTTTTGGCATTTGTTTTTACTGGCGGTTAAAACAACTCTGTCTTAATTAACTGAGCCTCGCCCTTCCCTGCACCAAAGAGGCACTCTTTTATTACTGTGAATATGAAACCTCATCACAAGGACATATATTTATCATAAACCCAGCCCTTTGAGGAGGTGATAAAAATGCCTGTGTAAAAATTTCCAGTGGTTTAGATATCACCCCACTTGTTCCCACAAAATGGACGGTTATGGAGCCTTGAGGAGGCCTGGTGGACTCAAAGGCCCCGACAGCAGCTTCCTGTCTGGGAGACGTGGAGAAATGACCGAGCAGGATAGATCCTAGAGAGAGAGAGAGTTTTTAATTTGGTTTTCAGAAGCATTTGACTCTCCCTCTCAAATTCTCCCCATTGCTACTGTTCCTTTAGCATCCACTTACAGACACATCCAGAATAGCTCCTCTTTCTTTCTGACGCATAGTTATCCAGGATCCTATCCCGCCTATCCACTCCTTTGAGAATGACGAGTCCAAAGACTTTACATGGATGAGTCGTCAAGGGGAAGGGAAGGAAGCAGGAATCCCTGGTTTGTCATTGGCTGGAGTGTCTTCGATATCATACTCCATACAATCCTCTGTGATTGCAGCGTGGCGTGTGCGGTGATGTTATTGCTCAGTGCACTTAAAGGAGCTGGTATGGGAGGGTCTCCCCTTGGCCCTGGGAAGGTTGGTGGTGTGTGTGTGTGTGTGCTGCAGCCTCTCGCTGTGTGTAATTGGTAGTCATACAGGCCAAACAGAGAAACAGATTATAAACGCAGCCGGACGAGTGGAGTGGACGGGGCAACCCTGTCTCTGTCAAACTGCACCTATATACACCGCCAGGACCACCATGCAGCGCTCTTCATCTTTACCTGTCCTCTCAGTCTTTCCATCACATTACTGCCACTCAATGATGCATGAGTACAATACATATGATTAGAAATAGTGTGGGTGTTTGGGTAGGTTGGAGACCTTTCTGACCTTTGACCTCTATAGATTGGTCTTTATGACAGAGCTAAATCAGGATTATGATGTTGGCTTGTTTCCATGGTGATGCAATCCTTGCACTCTGTAGTGCAACCAGAGGTTTATGTCTTATGGGAATGAGAATATGCACACCACGCCACCCCTGCACTGTTGTGTGTCCAGTCAAGAAGATGACACACACACACACACACACACATGTTTTGTTCTTCTATCCTCATGGGGACCTACAATTTATTTCCGTTGAAAATATTTTTTTTCCTTAACCCTAACCCTAACCTTAACTCGTAATCCAAACCCTAAACCTAACCACTAACCCTTTGCTCTAAACCTAATTGTAAACCTAACCGCTAAGCTTAAAATAGCCTTTGTCCTCATGGGGATGTGGGAATTCTCCTTGTTTTACTATCCTTTGGGGGATTTTAGGTCCCCACAAGAATAGAAGAACCAACTCACAAACACACACACACTCCCTCACACACTCTTCCAGATGTACACTTCTCCAGTCACACATTCATTAACCTTACGTAGCAGGCATAAAAGAAACGCCTGAGTGGGATTCCCCACATTCTGGTCCTGACGAGAGAAAATAAATACTATCGGGAGATTCCCTTCTGCACTGTTCAACCAATCCAGTAGTTGTGGAGGAGTTAAGATGGATTGTTGCCTTAACGTCCAAAGGATCTCTTCCATCTCCCCTAAAAACCAGATGCATCCGATTCCGATTGTTTCCGTCCTCGCTGAGAGTGCACATTCATGCAAGAATGCACTGATGCTTTACACTATGCATTTGTAGGCCTACTCTACATTCACAGTCATACACACACACACACACACACACACACACCTCCCCTCGAGGCTTGATAAAGAATACATATGCTTTCTGTATTAACCCCTATAACCCAATGGAATGGAAAGAAGAAAGGAGTAAAATACTGCCGTGTGTGTCTCTCTCCAGTGCTCATGTACTATGTAGCTCTCTTAGATACGTCATTTGTACAGTATTCAGGCATGCTGCATTTAGAAAGCAGCAGAGGCTAATAGATTTCTGTAGCAGTGCTCTTCTTGCATCACTACCCAGCCAGAGAAACTAGGCCTTTTGACTTTTCACATACAGGAAGGCAAATGAGACCAGGCAGGCTGAGCAACTGATCACTATTGAAGTCGTGTCAGACAACAGACATGCGTCTGTGTTGTTTCATAATGGTTGCCTGTAGCTATAACTAGCTGGCTGCACTGTATCCGATGGACTGTCTGTCCTTGAAATGGTTGGTGTGTAAAATGATTCTGAGACTCCATTATCTGCTCGTGTTAACGGTGCTGTGAGATTATCTGTTGGTTGACTGGTTGGGCTGTATTTTGGGTTGCTCAACAGTGCAGTAGGTAAGTGGCTAGTTGGCATTAACAATATCCATCCGTAGTAATGTTTTTCTGGGTTTTCCTGCATTTCTAAGCATAGTTATAATAGTCTCATAATGGTCTGGTTTTATTGAGTTCCCCCATCAGGATGTTAAGGTAATTGTCACTCCCCATAGCAATAATGAATACTAATATCAGAGCTTGGAGTATAAATCATAACTGGAAGCCAGACCTAGCAGCTCGTCTTATTCGCTAATAAGAGCTAGGCTAGTTCAGCCATTAGCTCTCCCCATCCGTTTAAGAGGGCAGATAGGCTAATAGCTAACACAGACAGCTCCCGCTAATTCAGTTACCGCTTTCCCCTGCTGTCCCCTCTCTGATTAACCGTAGCATTGGTTCCAGGTTTGGTTTGGTTTTGTTTTATCAGGTTCTGGTGCCTAAGAGGATAATTAAAATTAGCTATAACTGGGCTAATAATTCACTTACTAGCAAATATAAGGAACAAATGTGCACACGTGGCTACATGCAGCTCTCGCTTGGATCTCAAAACCAAGAGCATCTACTCGTGACCACTCATGCTGTAAACGCAATCCAGTTCAAAGGAATAGCACAGATCCATATATGGCAATGATCTATTTGCATAAAGGGATACTGCAGCTCTGATTGGTTGTCACACCTGTCTGTAGAGTACAGCTGAGTCGTGCCTATCAATGCAATAGAATCCCCCATCCGGTGCGTTCTGCCTATAAGAAAATCTCTTGCATAGTTAAGTTTCGCTATGTTGCATTGAAATTGCTAATATTGGCAATTCCTACAGTAGATGGAAACGTTGATAGTGTTAACTAAAGGGAAAGTGAAGTTCAATCTTGTGCTTCTTGCGTGGGTTGATATTTCTTCTGCGCTGCAGTCCCAGGGGGGGAACGTATGCAGCTTAGAGGGAACGTTGACTGGTTTTGTCTCCGTCCGTTGGTACATTAGTCACATGTGATATCTCAGACAGCACTGGCCCAATTTTGAATAACATGGGTGAATGATGTGTCTTGCCATAAAGATCCTACATTTACACTTACACTGATTGGCCAGATGGTGGTGCTATAACAAGAGATTGACAATTAAAACTTTGAAAAGTCATGAAATTAGGTAAACTCAGCAGAAAAAGAAACGTCCTCTCACTGCTAACAGTCAGTATCTGGTGTGGCCACCAGCTGCATTAAGTACTGCAATGCATCTCCTCCTCATGGACTGCACCAGATTTGCCAATTGCTTGCTGTGAGATGTTACCACACTCTTCCACCAAGGCACCTGCAAGTTCCTGAACATTTCTGGGGGGAATGGCCCTAGCCCTCACCCTCCGATCCAACAGGTCCCAGACCTGCTCAATGGGATTGAGATCTGGGCTCTTCGCTGGCCATGGAAAAACACTGACATTCCTGTCTTGCAGGAAATCACGCACAGAACGAGCAGTATGGCTGGTGGCATTGTCATGCTGGAGGATCATGTCAGGATGAGCCTGCAGGAAGGGTACCACATGAGGGAGGATGTCTTCCCTGTAACGCACAGTGTTGAGATTGCAGGCAATCTTGCCTGCAATGACAACAAGCTCAGTCCGATGATGCTGTGACACACCGCCCCAGACCATGAAGGACCCTCCACCTCCAGATCGATCCTGCTCCAGAGTACAGGCCTCGGTGTAACGCTCATTCCTTCGACGATAAATGTAAATCTGACCATCACCCCTGGTGAGACAAAACCGCGACTCGTCAGTGAAGAGCACTTTTTGCCAGTCCTATCTGGTCCAGCAACGGTGGGTTTGTGCCTATAGGRGACGTTGTTGKCGGTGATGTCTGGTGAGAACCTGCCTTACAACAGGCCTACAAGCCCTCAGTCCAYCCTCTCTCAGCCTATTGCGGACAGTCTGAGCACTGATGGAGGGATTGTGCGTTACTGGTGTAACTCGGGCAGTTGTTGCCATCCTGTACCTGTCCTGCAGCTATGATGTTCGGATGTACCGTTCCTGTGCAGGTGTTGTTAAACGTGGTCTGCCACTGTGAGGACGATCAGCTTTCTGACTTGTCTCCTTGTAGTGCCGTCTTAGGCGTCTCACAGTTCGGACATTGCAATTTATTGCCCTGGCCACATCTGCAGTCCTCATGCCTCCTTGCAGCATGCCTAAGGCACATTCACGCAGATGAGCAGGGACCCTGGGCATCTTTCTTTTGGTGTTTTTCAGAGTCAATAGAAAGGCCTCTTTTAGTGTCCTAAGTTTTCATAACTGTGACCTTAATTGCCTACCGTCTGTAAGCTGTAGGTGTCTTAACGACCYTTCCACAGGTGTATGTTCATTAATTGTTTATGGTTCATTGAACAAGCATGGGAAACAGTGTTTAAACCCTTTACAATGAAGATCTGTGAAGTTATTTCGATTTTTACGAATTATCTTTGAAAGACAGGGTCCTGAAGAAGGGGACGTTTCTTTTTTTGCTGAGTTTATATAAGTCCCTCTCACAAATAACTAATTTGCGATTCATAAGATATGCCATGATGGATTTTCCACCATTTACAATTTTGTGAAAAACACTTGAGGCGCTTCTCTTCTGGCACCGAGTTACTGATTTGCGCAATTCTTGATTTGTGGCATCTATGGACAAAAGGTTTCAACGCAATATTTTCCAGACTAGTACCTAAAACATTAATGTGGACGTTCTGGCACATAAATGCATATAAAGCAGTCARGGATATTTGTATTGTAACAAAAGTGGGTATACATGTTGAAAACACTGTCAAGACTCAACATATGCAAGAACATTCATATCGACTACATGGTGGCGCGCTAACGGGCACGTTTATCTCTTGACCTGTTTGATTTGGCACACATGCCCAGGGATATGGTCTAGCTAACCCACGCGATATCTCAGACACCACTGGCCCGAGTTTGACTAAACTTGTAGTGTTTAGCGATCTTCAACAGCTGTTCTTTATTACTTAATTCTAACAGTTCCTCTGATGGAAAGCGAATAAACTCGTCTACATTAGACGCCATAGTCAGAAGTAAATACAAAAAAATATATATATCTCGCTCTTCCGCTCTGCTGAACACACCAGACCGGACCACAAGAGAAGTGACAATCACACTGGGCACCACAGAAGAGAGATGAGATATATATGGAGCTTCCCCAAAACCTACAGTAACTCAACCCTAGTCTTCATGCAGATTTGCGGTGGGTAATTGCGCACTGTAGCCCACTGGCAAGGAAATAAACCACCCAGCACCCTGGCAGATTCCCCCAAGCCACGGATGTGCCCCGAGACAACTGCTCAGTCCACAGACACCACACAAAAATAACAGAAAAAATAACCATGGCCATCGTATTCCAAAATGAAACACGTCGCTAAGCCTAACAGGGGAAAAAGGTTATAGCTCCGGGTAGTAAGTGTCACTACCCTACCCAAATCTCCCACTGAGGTACACAGCCAATTGTATTCACCTCAGACCAATGTCCCAACAGCGAGTAAAGCAAGAGTTTCCAGGCTGGGCAGGGGCCTGGAAACTAACCAATGTACTCTCTCCAACACAGCACACTATCCACCGCAGTGGCAAGTTTACCAAAAACAAACAAAGGCAACCAATACTGGGCCTACCAAACTCAAAAACTGTAACAAAAGATACAAACAAAGCATCTATAGAATTTAACATTAACTCCACCTTTTCTCCCAAACACCACACATACTAGTAAGCCAAATGACACTAGTATTAGTCCTTCATAATGCAACAAAGTACTATACACCAAAATGTCTAGGAACCAACCTTATTATCCCGAATGAGCCCCCACTTGTCACGAACCGGCTCGAAGTTCATAACAAAAGGGAGACAAGGAARAACAAAATATATTTATTAAATGAAGTAAACTAAATACAATTAACAATGGTGTGTGTAATCAGTAGTGTGAGTGTTTGCATGCGTAAATGTGATAATGCGGGTTGTTGAAAGGTGTCCAAACAAAAGGCCACCAAAAATACCACAACAAAATCTATAAAGGTGTCTGCATGGAGAGAGTCTCCTCCATA
Source organism: Salvelinus sp. IW2-2015 (assembly GCF_002910315.2). Lineage (NCBI taxonomy): Eukaryota > Metazoa > Chordata > Actinopteri > Salmoniformes > Salmonidae > Salvelinus > Salvelinus sp. IW2-2015. The sequence goes on from NC_036875.1 coordinate 28,998,970, forward strand.
AATGGGGAAGTGGTGTATTTATCCTGGGACACACCCGGGCCCAAGTGTGTCCCATGTCGCTGACGACCCTCCCYGCTCCGCCCACCGGCATACTAATAAGGAAAACGAGAGCAAAGAGAAAGAATACGGCAGGCAGAGTGGGAGGGTCGTCACTATTAAAATAACACCATATTGATCAGAAATACAGTGTAAACATTGTTAATGTTGAAAATTACCATTGTAAAAAAGCAGATTTTTAATGGAATATCTACATAGGCGTACAGAGGTCCATTATCAGCAACCATCACTCCTGTTTTCCAATGGCACGCTGTGTTAGCTAATCCAAGTTTATCATTTTTAAAGGCTAATTGATCATTAGAAAACCCTTTTGCAATTATGTTAGCACAGCTGAAAACTGTTGTTCTGATTTAAAGAAGCAATAAAACTAGCCTTCTTTAGACTAGTTGAGTATCTGGAGCATCAGCATTTGTGGGTTCGATTACAGGCTCAAAATGGCCAGAAACAAAGGACTTTCTTCTGAAACTCGTCAGTCTATTTTTGTTCTGAGAAATTAAGGCTATTCCATGCGAGAAATTGCAAAGAAACTGAAGATCTCGTACAACGATGTGTACTACTCCCTTCACAGAACAGCGCAAACTGTCTCTAACCGGAATAGAAAGAGTAGGAGGCCCCGGTGCACAACTGAGCAAGAGGACAAGTAGATTGGAGTGTCTAGTTTGAGAAACAGATGCCTCACAAGTCTTCAACTGGTAGCTTCATTAAATAGTACCGCAAAACACAAGTCTCAACGTCAACAGTGAAGAGCGACTCCGGGATGCTGGCCTTATCGGCAGAGTTCCTCTGTCCAGTGTCTGTGTTCTTTTGCCCATCGTAATCTTTTATTTTMGTTGGCCAGTCTGAGATATGGCTTTTTCTTTGCAACTCTGCCTAGAAGGCCAGCATCCCGGCGTCACCTCTTCACTGTTGACGTTGAGACTGGTGTTTTGCGCGTACTATTAGTAGCTGTAATGTTACAGTGACTTTTGTGTTTTATGGTGAAAATGCCATTTAAAAACATTCTGATACAGATTATTTATTGTTTTTTGGGGGGGCAAATTTTGACACATTCTAAATTGTGATTAACTAATGCCATTAACTCGATTTGAATTATTTTAAATTGTTTGAGAGCCCTAATTCTGGACGATGGATATGATTAGCATCTAGCTAGCTAGCCACTTTAGCTTGTAACTTCCTCAGGCTCCAAATCCTAATTGTTCCCCCCCCCAATGTTAGTCTAAGAAAGCTTTCCTTTGAGCCCCTTTGTTTCGTGGATTCTCTGATTTGTATCTCTGTAATTCACTCATCCCAGATCCACACGCTCTGAATGAGTTTATGAAATAAACTCTCTCCCTCTGGACAAGGTGGATCTGACAGGGCGAGGCAGCGCAGCGCTCCAGATGATAGTGCTCTGTAATAACATGAATAATGGCGTCGGACAGCGCGGTAATCCTCCTGTGTGCCCAGGGCTTCACTTGGCTTTATTCAGGGGCTCAGGCCTGAGCAACACTGCCCCTGCCTCTCTAACACCTCTAGCTCCACTCCCCTGGCTGTTTTTACTAGTGATTCTTGTGCTTCAAATGAGGAATGTGAGGAGGGGATGGGTGTATGATGGAGGAGAGGGGAGGGGGGATCCTCTGTCTGTCTGTAAGCTACACACCATAAAGCAGGGATTGCATAGCGGAGCTGCAGTCTTTTCCCAGCTTCTGGCTAGCATTTTACTGTCTCCAAATGGTCTTATGTTAAGATTTGAAGGTGTTACGCTTAGGTCTCTCTGCGGCACGTCTGGCGGAAGAGTGGAGATTTACTTCACACTATCCAGGGTGCTGATTTTGGAGAACTTTTCATATTGTAGTCTATCACCATCACCACTTATAAACCGTGTGTGTGTGTGTGTGTGTGTGTGTGTGTAACTCAAACCCCAGTGGATCTAAATATGTGCTGAGCACTCTTAGGTGTGGGAAAGTTGTGCCACTGCGCAGAATTTAACTTCTTACTTACTAGTACTTGACCTGATGGTATGTGCAACACACACTTACACCTACGGCTGTGACGGTCATGGAATTTTGGATGACTGTAATTGGCCAGTCTAAGTGACCGCAGTCTCCGTAATAACAAAATGGCAACAACAAAAAAAGTTAAATATATATATATATATATACAGTTGAAGTCGGAAGTTTACATACACTTAGGTTGGAGTCATTAACAAACAGATTACCGACCATTTCGAATCCCACCGTACCTTCTCCGTTGTGCAATCCAGTTTCCGAGCTGGTCACGGGTGCACCTCAGGCACGCTCAAGGTACTAAATGATATCATAACCGCCATCGATAAAAGACAGTACTGAGCAGCCGTCTTCATTGACCTGGCCAAGGCTTTCGACTCTGTCAATCACCGTATTCTTATCGGCAGACTCAATAGCCTTGGTTTTTCAAATGACTGCCTCGCCTGGTTCACCAACTACTTCTCAGARAGAGTTCAGTGTGTCAAATCGGAGGGCCTGTTGTCCGGACCTCTGCAGTCTCTACGGGGGTACTACATGGTTCAATTCTCGGGCCGACTCTTTTCTCTGTATATATCAACGATGTCGCTCTTGCTGCGGGTGATTCCCTGATCCACCTCTACGCAGACGACACCATTCTGTATATATCTGGCCCTTCTTTGGACACTGTGTTAACTAACCTCCAACGAGCTTCAGTGCCATACAACACTCCTTCTGTGGCCTCCAACTGCTCTTAAACGCTAGCAAAACCAAATGCATGCTTTTCAACCGTTCGCTGCCTGCACCCGCCTGCCCGACTAGCATCAATACTCTGGACGGTTCTGACCTAGAATATGTGGACAACTACAAATACCTAGGTGTCTGGCTAGACTGTAAACTCTCCTTCCAGACTCATATCAAACATCTCCAATCCAAAATCAAATCTAGAATCGGCTTTCTATTTCGTAACTGAATCGGCTTTCTATTTCGTAACAAAGCCTCCTTCACTCACGCCGCCAAACTTACCCTCGTAAAACTGACTATCCTTCCAATCCTCGACTTTGGCGATGTCATCTACAAAATAGCTTCCAATACTCTACTCAGCAAATGGATGCAGTCTATCACAGTGCCATCCGTTTTGTTACCAAAGCGCCTTATACCACCCACCACTGCGACCTGTATGCTCTAGTCGGCTGGCCCTCGCTACATATTCGTTGCCAGACCCACTGGCTCCAGGTCATCTATAAGTCTATGCTAGGTAAAGCTCCGCCTTATCTCAGCTCACTGGTCACGATAACAACATCCACCCGTAGCACGCGCTCCAGCAGGTATATCTCACTGGTCATCCCCAAAGCCAACACCTCCTTTGGCCTCCTTTCCTTCCAGTTCTCTGCTGCCAGTGACTGGAACGAATTGCAAAATCACTGAAGCTGGAGACTTACATTTCCCTCACTAACTTTAAACATCAGCTATCTGAGAGCTAACCGATCGCTGCAGCTGTACATAGTCCATCTGTAATAGCCCACCCAATCTACCTACCGCATCCCCATATTTGTTTTATTTACTTTGCTGCTCTTTTGCACACCAGTATCACTACTTACACACCATCATCTGCTCATCATCATCTGCTCATCTATCACTCCAGTGTTAATCTGCTAAATTGTAATTATTTGCTACTATGGCCTATTTATTGCCATACCTCCTCATGCCATTTACACACACTGTATATAGACTTTCTTTTTTTTCTATTGTGTTTTGACTGTACGCTTGTTTATCCATGTGTAAGTCTGTGTTGTTGTTTCTGTCGCACTGCTTTGCTTTATCTTGTTCAGGTCGCAGTTGTAAATGAGAACTTGTTCTCAACTACCTTACCTGGTTAAATAAAGGTGAAATTGAAAATATATAAAAAAATGTCCAATCAATTGAATTTACCACAGGTGGACACCAATCAAGTTGTAAAAACATCTCAAGGATGATCAATGGAAACAGGATGCACCTGAGCTCAATTTCGAGTCTCATATCAAAGGGACTGAATACTTATGTAAATACAATGTTTCTGTTTTTTATTTTTAATACATTTGCAGACCTTTTTAAAAACAGTTTTTCGCTTTGTCATTATGGGGTATTGTGTGTTGATTGCTTCGGATTTTTTATTATCAATTTTAGAATAAGGCTGTAACGTAACATGTGTTTTCCTCTGRTCCTGACTGCATGTGCTGCTCCTGACTGCATGTGCTGCCATAGATTCTATTTCTGTGTCCTGCTGCTGAACCTTTCTATGTGTGCTCGTTTGCTACAACACCTTGCTTGTTTCAGCAAGGAGCAACAGTGTCATCACGTTAAGAGTCCATGTTACTGCAGAAACGGATTCAACCGCATGAATGCCCGGCTGTCCCATCTTCAGTCAGCAGTTTGATAAAATGTTTTATGCATTATTAAACAACTAATTGACTGACGTCGGTTCAATTACTTGAATTCTATTTAGTTTATTTAAAAATCTTTTTTTTAAGCCTAACATGCCGTTTCTCTAGWGAAATCAAATAATTAATGAGAGAAATTAAGTCGTTAACTAAATGGAATGCTGGGCTGAAGAAAGTTGTAGTTTTCATTAAGCCAATATTCAACCTAATTCAGCGCAGAAACGTTGTAATTAACTACAACGACCATAATCCATTGAGCCTGCTATTTTCTGTCTCAGACAGATATGGATACACTTTTAGGCATGCTACGTTAGGTTAGATTACACCCATACCGCATATGTACACAACACAACGATGAGAAAGGGGGATAGAGAGAGTTTGTGAAAGTATGCCTCATCTTCTTTGAAAAACGAGTTAAATGATTGTCAGACAGCTCTTCACCACGTAGGAAGGCTAGCCTAGCAAAATAGGATGACTAAAGACAGTACAGTATGGGGAGAACAGAGATCATGTTAGATGGTTGGCTGGTTGGCTGCTACTGCCTCAGCAGAGATGAGATGATGACTTTAAGGAATGAGATGATATAGTCATCAAATAAAAGTAAGTAATATACACAACTTTCTTATTTTTCTTTTGTCTACCCAATGTTGATCTGACAGAGACAATGGAATATTTTCAATGTTTTGGCAGTTGAATGTTCAACATTTTTGGCTTTAGAATTTCCATGAAAAAGCTCTAATCATTTTAATCTCATTATTTCATAATGCATTTAATGTTTAAAATAAATGATGAAAACCGTGATTATTTTTTTCATAATCGAACCTAAACCTAACAACGTCAAAAAGCACTAATCGCTCAGCACTAGCCGATACTCCTCCTGGCTTGTTTCAGATGTACTGCAGCGATCAATAGATGTTTATTATTGACCAGCAGGACTCCCACACCCCTCCTTCATTTTATCTCTTTATTTCTCTTTCTCTCTCTTTCTCCATCTCTCCCTCCAGAACAGGGCTGTACAGTCGTAGCCAAAAGTTGAGAATGACACAAATATTAATTTCCACAAAGTTTGCTGCTTCAGTATCTTTAGATATTTTTGTCAGATGATACTATGGAATACTGAAGTATAATTACAAGCATTTCATACGTGTCAAAGGCTTTTATTGACAATTACATGAAGTTAATGCAAAGAGTCAATATTTGTAGTGATTGATCCTTTCTTTTTCAAGACTTCTTGCAATCCGCCTGGCATGCTGTCAATTAACTCTGTTGGCCACATCCTGACTGATGGCAGCCCATTGTGCATAATCAATGCTGGAGTTTGTCAGAATTTGTGGGTTTTTGTTGTCCTCCCCGCTTCTTTAGGATTGACCACACGTTCTCAATAGGGTTAAGGTCTGGGAGTTTCCTGCCATGGACCCAAAATATTGAGGTTTTGTTCCCCGAGCTACTTAGTTACCACTTTTGCTTATGGCAAGGTGCCCATCATGCTGGAAAAGGCATTGTTCGTCACCAAAACTGTCCTGGATGGTTGGAGAAGTTGCTCTCGGAGGATGTGTTGGTACCATTCTTTATTCATGGCTGTGTTCTTAGGCAAAATTGTGAGTGAGCCCACTCCCTTGGCTGAGAAGCAACCCCACACATGAATGGTCTCAGGATGCTTTACTGTTGGCATGACACAGGACTGATGGTAGCACTCACCTTCTCTTCTCCGACAAGCTTTTTTCCGGATGCCCCAAACAATCGGAAAGGGGATTCATCAGAGAAAAATGTCTTTACCCCAGTCCTCAGCAGTCCAATCCTGTTTACCTTATTGCAGAATATCAGTCTGTCCCTGATGTTTTTCCTGGAGAGAAGTGGCTTCTTTGCTGCCCTTCTTGACACTAGGCCATCCTCCAAAGGTCTTTGCCTCACTGTGCGTGCAGATGCACTCACACCTGCCTGCTGCCATTTCTGATTCCTGCCATTACTGTCATGGTGGTGCCCCGATCCTGCAACTGAATCAACTTTAGGAGACGGTCCTGCGCTTGCTGGACTTTCTTGGGCGCCCTGAAGCCTTCTTCACAACAATTGAATCGCTCTCCTTGAAGTTCTTGATGATCCAATAAATGGTTGATTTAGGTGCAATCTTACTGGCAGCAATATCCTTGCCTGTGATGCCCTTTTTGTGCAAAGCAATGATGACGGCACATGTTTCCTTGCAGGTAACCATGATTGACAGAGGAAGAACAATGATTCCAAGCACCACCCTCCTTTTGAAGCTTCCAGTCTGTTATTCGAACTCAATCAGCATGACAGAGTGATCTCCAGCCTTGTCCTCGTCAACACTCACACCTGTGMTAACGAGAGAATCACTGACATGTTGTCAGCTGGTCCTTTTGTGGCAGGGCTGAAATGCAGTGGAAATGTTTTTTGGGGATTCAGTTCATTTGCAAAGAGGGACTTTGCAATTAATTGCAAATCATCTGATCACTCTTCATAACATTCCGGAGTATATGTAAATTGCCATTATACAAACTGAGGCAGCAGACTTTGTGAAAATTAATATTTGTGTCATTCTCAAAACTTTTGGCCACGACTGTATTCTTTGCCTACTTACACAAAGGACACACCTCTCTTGCTCGAGATGAAGAGTTGTGGTGGTGTWTTCCCCTGCGTGTTCTTGCACATAAGTCTACATCACAGGCCTTTTACAGAGTTGTGCTGCACTAAATTGCTTGGTTGCATGGTGTGTTTGTGCTTTTCTGTGTCAGTGTGGTTGCATGTTTGTTCGTAAGTGTACATCTGTTCATGCGTAAGTGTGTGTACATGAGATTGAAACAAACATATATCAGAAAAGCAACAAAAAAAAGCATTTTGGTGTGCTAATTCTGTTCTGGTATCTAGAATGCAGTGCTTCAACATTAATTCTGTTCTGGTATCTAGAATGCAGTGGCTTCAACATTAATTCTGTTCTGGTATCTAGAATGCAGTGCTTCAACATTAATTCTGTTCTGGTATCTAGAATGCAGTGCTTCAACATTAATTCCTCTGCTCTGGTTCTCTTGTCTCTTGTCTCCCTCCTCAGTGAGCTTGGCCGGGCTGGAGTGCTCTGTGTGTGTGTGTGGTTGTATGTGTGTACCTCCAGTTTTTTGGACAAGGGGTTCTTTATTGCACCCCTCTAGGCTTGAGGAACGGGACAAGAGGGCCAGGTGCGGGCATGGAGCACTACTACAACAGATACACACACACACACACATACTTTGTCTCGCTCTTTCTCGCTCTCTTTCGCGCTCTCTCTTTCACTGTGCTCAGGGCCAGTTTCCAGTCATGGATGTTTATTTTTGCATGATGGCATTTCGGTATTGATAGAAAAGACACAGAAAAACAGGAATGTGTATAGGCTCCTGAGTGGCGCAGCGGTCTAAGGCACTGTATCTCAGTGCTAGAGGCGTCACTACAGACCCTGGTTTGATCCCGGGCTGTATCACAATAGGCCGTGATCGGGAGTCCCATAGGGCGGCGCACAATTGGCCCAGCGTCGTGCGGGTTAGGGGAGGGMTTCATTGTAAGAATTTGTTCTAACTTGCCTAGTTAAATAAAAATGTGTGTGAGAAGCTTCACATTTGTGTGTGCTGATACAGGATGACTCTACTCCCCTGGTATTTCCTCAGGGAAGTGGCTCTCTTATCTGTCTTTTATCTTCCTGAGACACAAGACATTGAACTATACACTTCCTATACTCTACTGCTTTATTAACTTTTCACTCTTTTTCAGTTTTCTGCTTTGGTTTGTTCTGTACTTGATATACTACTGCTTTTGCATTCTGTTGCATTCTTTGTTTTGATTGATTTCCATTAAAAACATTTTCCAACCAGGCAGGTGCGCCACGAAAGTCAGAAATAGCGATAAAATAAATGCCTTACCTTTGAAGATCTTCTGTTGGCACTCCAAAAGGTCCCAGCTACATCACAAATGGTCCTTTTGTTTAATAAAGTCCTTCTTTATATCCCCAAAAACTCAGTTTAGCTGGCACGCTTCATTCAATAATCCACGGGTTTCCCTCCTTCAAAATGCATACAAAATGAATCCCAAACGTTACCAATAAACTTCTCCAAACAAGTCAAACAATGTTTATAATCAAACCTCAGGTACCCTAATACGTAAATAAACGATAAAATTTAAGACAGAGAATTGTTATTGTCTTTAATGGAGATAAACAACAAAGAACGCACTCTCATCCACGTGCATGAAAACACTACAGCCAAAATGGGAGCCACATAGAAAAACTACAAATTCTAGCTCATTTTTCCAAAAACAAACCTGAAACTCTTTCTAAAGACTGTTGACATCTAGTGGAAGGCCTAGGAACTGCAATCTGGGAGGTTTTCCCTTCATATTAAACATGACAGCCTTTGGAAACAGTGGTGGGCTGAATGCTTTTTTTTTCTGGATGGTTTGTCCTCGGGTTTTTGCRTGCCAAATAAGTTCTGTTATACTCACAGACATTATTTTAACAGTTTTATAAACTTRAGAGTGTTTCCTATCCAAATTAACCAATTATATGCATATCCTAGCTTCTGGGCCTGAGTAACAGGCAGTTTAAGTCAAAATACTGCCCCCTAGCCCAAAGAGGTTAACCCCTTGTGTGCTGGGGTCAAAGGTCAGACTCCCAGAATGATTATCTTATTAACTGAAGGGGTKTGGTCCCCATAGTCCTAGAAGGCTTAATTACCACATCTCCTTCCCTTGGTGATTACTGGAAGGGGAGTTAGAAGGTTGAAGGAAAACCATGGATTTTCAAGACTGTTGGAACATGACCAAAGTTTTGTGAAATTACTATTATGGAGGAAGTCCAAAATGGTTTGCTTGTGGTTAAAGATGTAAGTTTTACACAGTCAACTGAGACGGTGGACTTTAGTCTATTTTATGTAAWTTGTTTTTATTCAATTCAAGCCGCAGGTAAGACAAACTAACCACTACTTCCTATATTTGACTGACTAGAGGCAGAGAATACAGACTTTTCAGTAGGGTTGGGTAGAGAAGATACATTATGATACAGCACAGAGACTGGTCATAGAGCAAGTTATGGGGAAGTTAATGCACAGAAAATAGAAACACTCACATGGTGGGGGGGTTATTGTCCTTTTTGTGTGTGTGAGCATGCTCCTGTTTGTGTGTGTGCGTGCATCTGTTTGTGTTAGGCAGACAGAGGGCAGACTCAAGACTGTCTGGAGTAGAGGAACCTGAGAGGAGGATGATGTCATAGTGAAGTTGGCCTCCGGTGATTGGTCTGGGAGAGAACACACACACACACACACACACACACACACACACACACACACATACACACACACCTCTGAAAGTGAGCTGGTTGGGTGCCAATCATTTGTGGGTTATTTTACTTCAAAGAGGCCTAAAACCAAACCCCTTGAAGCAGAGACCGATGGAAGGAGGGAAAGAGTGAGCGAGTGAGAGACAGCTCATTGAGACACAGCCAAAGGCTGAAACTGACATCATGACAGTCAGAGCACATATACCAGCCCTGCCTACCGTATGCACCCAGTCTGTGGCGGTATCTGAGAGTTTGCATGTTTTTGTGTGTGGGGAGGGGCTGTGATTAGGTCCAGTCGACACACTCTTTTCCCAGGTTCTGCCGGAAAACCGCTTAGATCAGCAGAAAAACTTTTTTTCTTCTTCTGTTCTTCCCTTTCCCTCCTCCCCTGCCACCTCTACTCCATCTCTCCCCCCGCCACCTCTGTACCCAAGTCTCTCTCTCAAACTCATATACACTTAAAATTGCATAAAAGCCTTTGGAGAGAGATAATGTGTTCTACAAATTCTCAAGGTGAGGGAAAGAGGCTAGACTGAGTAGGCAATAAGCACAGGATATTGCTTTGTACTGGGTGTGTGCATGCTCATAGTGTGAGAAAAGCATTCAATGTGAAGCTGGTTGAGAGAATGCCAAGAGTGTGCAAAGCTGTCATCAATGCAAAGGGTGGCTACGTTATGTGTGTGTATGTATGTATATACAGTACCAGTCAAAAGTTTGGACACCTACTCATTCCAGGGTTATTCTTTATTTGTACTCTTTTCTACATTGTATAATAATAGTGAATACATCACAACTATGGAATCATGTAGTAACCAAAAAAGTGTTAAACAAATCAAAAAATATTTTAGATTTGAGGTTCTTCAAAGTAGCCACCCTTTGCATTGATGACAGCTTTGCACACTCTTGGCATTCTCTCAACCAGCTTCACATACAAATAACAGAAATATTCATCATACTCCACATAAAACATGTATCTTTCATCAAAGTTTATGATGAGTATTTCCCATTATTTGATGTGGCTCTCTGCAATTTCTTCGGATATTTTGGAGGCATTTCTGAACATGGCGCCAATGTAAACTGAGATTTTTGGATATAAATATGCACATTATCGAACAAAACATACATGTATTGTGTAACATGATGTCCTATGAGTGTCATCTGATGAAGATCATCAAAGGTTAGTGATTCATTTTATCTTTATTTCTGCTTTCTGTGACTACTATCTTTGGCTGGGAAAATGGCTGTGTGTTTTTTGGACTTGGCGGTGATCTAACATAATCATATGTTTTCGCTGTAAAGCATTTTTGAAATCGGTCACGATGGGTAGATTAACAAGATGTTTATCTTTCATTTGCTGTATTGGACTTGTTAATGTGTGAAAGTTACATATTTCAAAAAAATATTTTTGAATTTCCCGCGCTTTTTTTTCAGCGGAATGTTGTGGGGGGGGGGGTTCCGCTAGCGGAACGTGTGTCCTAGAAAGGTTAAAGGAGTTCCCACATATCAAATTGTATTAGTCACATGCACCGATAGGTGTAGACCTTACAGTGAAATGCTTACTCGGCTAGCCCTTAACCAACAGTGCAGTTTCAAAAAATACAGATAAGAATAAGAGATGAAAGTAACAAGTAATTAAAGAGCAGCAGTAAAAAATAATAATATATACAGGGGGGTGCCGGTACAGAGTCGATGTGCGGGGACACCGGTTATTTGAGGGAGTATGTACATGTAGGTAGAGTTAATTAAAGTGACCTATGCAATAGATGACAACAGAGAGTGGGGGGGGGGGGGGCACTGCAAATAGTCTGGGTAGCCATTTAACTAGATGTTCAGGAGTCTTATGGCTTGGGGTAGAAGCTGTTTAGAAGCCTCTTGGACCAACATTGGCGCTCCGGTACTGCTTGCCAAAGACACGTCTATGACTAGGGTGGCTGGAGTCTTTGACAATTTTTAGGGCCTTCCTCTGACACCGCCTGGTATAGAGGTCCTGGATGGCAGGAGCTTGGCCCCAGTGATGTACTGGTACCCTCTGTAGTGCCTTGCGGTCGGAGGCCGAGCAGTTGCCATACCAGGCAGGGATGCAACAAGTCAGGATGCTCTCGATAGTGCAGCTGTAGAACCTTTTGAGGATCTGAGGACCATGCCAAATCTTTTCAGTCTCCTGAGGGAGAATAGGTTTTGTCGTGCCCACTTCACGACTGTAATGATGTGCTTGGACCATGTTAGTTTTTTGGTGATGTGGACGCCAAGGAAATTGAAGCTCTCAACCTACTCCACTGCAGCCCCATCGATAAGAAATGGGGGTGTGCTCAGTCCTCTTTTTCCTGTAGTCCACAATCATCTCCTTTGTCTTGATCACGTTGAGGGAGAGGTTATTGTCCTGGCACCACACGGCCAGGTCTCTGACCTCCTCCCTTTAGGCTGTCTCGTTGTTGTTGGTGATCAGGCCTACCACTGTTGTGTCATCTGCAAATGTAATGATGGTGTTGGAGTCGTGCCTGGCCATGCAGTCATGAGTGAACAGGGAGTACAGGAGGGGGTTGAGCACGCACCCCTGAGGGGCCCCTGTGTTGAGGATCAGCGTGGCGGATGTGTTGTTACCTACCCTTACCACCTGGGGGCGGCCCGTCAGGAAGTCCAGGATCCAGTTGCAGAGGGAGGTGTTTATTCCCAGGGTCCTTAGCTTATTGATGAGCTTTGAGGGCACTATGGTGTTGAACGCTGAGCTTTTGTCCAGGTGGGAAAGGGCAGTGTGGAGTGCAATAGAGACTACATCATCTGTGGATCTGTTGGGYCGGTATGCAAATTGGAGTGGGTCTAGGGTTTCTGGCATGATGGTGTTGATGTGAGCCATGACCAGCCTTTCAAAGCACTTCATGGCTACAGATGTGAGTGCTACGGATCGGTAGTCCTAGGCAGGTTACCTTAGTGTTCTTGGGCACAGGCACTATGGTGGTCTGCTTAAAACATGTTGGTATTACAGACTCGGACAGGGAGAGGTTGAAAATGTTAGTGAAGACACTTGCCAGTTGGTCAGCGCATGCTTGCAGTACACGCCCTGGTAATCCGTTTGGCCCTGCGGCCTTGTGAATGTTGACCTGTCTAAAGGTCTTACTCACACGTCTTCCGGTACAGCTGGTGCTCTCATGCATGTTTCAGTGTTATTTCCCTCGAAGCGAGCATAGAAGTAGTTTAGCTCGTCTGGTAGGCTCGTGTCACTGGGCAGCTCTTGGCAGTGCTTCCCTTTGTAGTCTGTAATGGTTTGCAGGCCCTGCCACATCCGACGAGCGTCAGAGCCGGTGTAGTACGATTCAATCTTAGTCCTGTATTGATGCTTTGCCTGTTTGATGGTTCGTCGGAGGGCATAGCGGGATTTCTTATGAGCTTCCGAGTCTCACTCCTTGAATGCGGCAGCTCTAGRCTTTAGCTCAGTGCGGATGCTGCCTGTAATCCATGGCTTCTGGTTGGGGTATGTACGTACAGTCACGGTGGGGACGACGTCATTGATGCACTTTTTGATGAAGCCAATGACAGACGTGGTGTACTCCTCAATGCCATTGGAGGAATCCTGGAACATATTCCAGTCTGTGCTAGCGAAACAGTCCTGTAGCTTAGCATCTGCTTCATCTGACCACTTTTTTTTTATTGATCTAGTCACTGGTGCAGGAATCAGGAGGATAGAATTATGGTCAGATTTGCCAAATAGAGGGAGAGCTTTGTATGCGTCTCTGTGTGGGGAGTATAGGTGGTTGCACATTTAACATGCTGATAGAAATTTGTTAAAACTGATTTAAGTTTCCCTGCATTAAAGTCCCCGGCTACTAGGAGCACCGCCTCTGGGTGAGCGTTTTGTTGTTTGCTAATGGCGGAATACATCTCAGTCAATGCTTTCTTAGTGCCAGCCTGACTGTGGTGATATGTAAACAGCTACAAAGAATACAGGTGAAAACTCTCTCGGTAGGTAGTGTGGTCTACAGCTTATTATGAGAAACCTTACCGCAGGCAAGGAATAGCTCGAGACTTCCTTTGATATCGTGCACCAGCTGTTGTTTACAAAAATACATCGACCACCACCCCTTCCTTGTCTTACCAGACGCCGCTGAGCACTTGTTGGCTGCTTTTCCTTCACTTTGCGGTCCAACTCATACCAAACCATCTCAATTGGGTTGCGATCGGATGATTGTGGAGGCCAGGTCTTCTGATGCAGCACTCCATCACTGCCCTTCTTGGTCAAATAGCCCTTACACAGCCTGGAAGTGTGTTTTGGGTCATTGTCCTGTTGAAAAACAAATMATAGTCCCACTAAGCTTAAACCAGATGGGATGGCGTAACGSMGCAGAATGCTGTGGTAGCCGTGCTGGTTGTGTGCCTTGAATTCTAAATAAGTCACTGACAGTGTCACCAGCAAAACACCATCATACCTCTTCCTCCATGCTTCACGGTGGGAACAACACATGCAGAGATCATCCGTTCACCTAGTCTGCGCCTCACAAAGATTCGGCGGCTGGAACCAAAAATCTCAAATATGGACTCCTCAGACCAAAGGACAGATTTACACCGGTCTATTGTCCATTGCTCGTGTTCTCCTTATAGTCTCTTCTCCTTATTGGTGTCCTTTAGTAGTGGTTTCTTTGCAGCAAATCGACCACGACGGTCTGATTCACACAGTGTCCTCTGAACAGTTGATGTTGAGATGTGTCTGTTACTTGAACTCTGTGAAGCATTTATTTGGGCTGAAATTTCTGAGGCTGGTAACTCTAATGAACTTATCCTTTGCAGCAGAGGTAGCTCTGGGTCTTCCTTTCCTGTGGCGGTCCTCATGAGAGCCAGTTTCATCCAAGTGCTTGATGGTTTTTGCAACTGCACTTGAAGAAACGTTCAAAGTTCTTGAAATGTTCCGGATTGACTGACCTTCATGTCTTTAAAGTAATGGACTGTCATTTATTTTTGCTTATTTGAGCTGTTCTTGCCATAATATGGACTTGGTCTTTTCCCAAATCAAAATCTATCTTCTGTATACCACKCCTACCTTGTCACAGCACAACTGATTGGCTCAAACACATTAAGAAGGAAAGAAATTKCACAAATTCACTTTTAACAAGGCACACCTGTTWATTGAAAAGCATTCCAGGTGACTACCTCATGAAGCTGGTTGAGAGAATGCCAAGAGTGTGCAAGCTGTCATCAAGACAAAGGGTGGCTACTTTGAAGAATCTAAAATATATTTTGATTTGTTTAACACTTTTCTGGTTACTACATGATTCCACATGTTTTATTTAATAGTTTTGATGTTTTTAGTATTATTCTACAATGTAGAAAATGTAAAAATAAAGAAAACCCTTGAATGAGTAGTTGTGTGCAAAATTTGACTTGTACTGTCTGTGTGTGTGTGTGTGTGTGTGTCTGAGTACATAGTGGTCACTCAGAGTGAAGGACGCCAGTGGTCAACTTCCATCAGCTTCCATTTAACTGCAGCATCCATCTTCCTCAAGCATGTGTGGCCATTATACCAGTTTAGCTGAGTCATCCATTGCACACACACACACACACACACACACACACACACACAACACACACACACACACACACACACACACACCACACACACACACACACATGAGCCAAATGAGTCCATTACAGTCCCTCTGAAAGCCTCACAGCACACTGATAGGAGTTAGAGAGACTCATGACTGGAGTGGCCTCAATGATAGAAGCCATTTACTGGACTTCAGCCAAGCCTTCTCACACTAAAGGTCTTGTCAAGGTAATAACATCGCTGAGTAATAACACCGCTGTTAGATGACCATTCTGCACCATTATCGAAAGACCAATTCAATACATGAACAGTATAGGAATTGTAACTCTGCAATTTAGTTTTATGTAGTTGTTGGTATATAACAGTGATGGGACATTTTCTGTTATGCTTACAACAGGCTGCTCTTTGTGTTGTACCTACAGTGGGGCAAAAAAGTATTTAGTCAGCCACCAATTGTGCAAGTTCTCCCACTTAAAAAGATGAGAGAGGCATGTAATTTTCATCATAGGTACACTTCAACTATGACAGACAAAATTAGAAAAAAAAATCCAGAAAATCACTGTAGGATTTTTAATGAATTTATTTGCAAATTATGGTGGAAAATAAGTATTTGGTCACTTACAAACAAGCAAGATTTCTGGCTCTCACAGACCTGTAACTTCTTCTTTAAGAGGCTCCTCTGTCCTCCACTCGTTACTGTATTAATGGCACCTGTTTGAACTTGTTATCAGTATAAAAGACACCTGTCCACAACCTCAAACAGTCACACTCCAAACTCCACTATGGCCAAGACCAAAGAGCTGTCAAAGGACACCAGAAACAAGCAGCTTGGTAAGCAGCTTGGTTTGAAGAAATCAACTGTGGGAGCAATTATTAGGAAATGGAAGACATACAAGACCACTGATAATCTCCCTCGATCTGGGGCTCCACGCAAGATCTCACCCCGTGGGGTCAAAATGATCACAGGAAAGGTGAGCAAAAATCCCAGAACCACACGGGGGACCTAGTGAATGACCTGCAGAGAGCTGGGACCAAAGTAACAAAGCCTACCATCAGTAACACACTACGCCGCCAGGGACTCAAATCCTGCAGTGCCAGACGTGTTCCCCTGCTTAAGCCAGTACATGTCCAGGCCCGTCTGAAGTTTGCTAGAGAGCATTGGATGATCCAGAAGATGATTGGGAGAATGTCATATGTCAGATGAAACCAAAATAGATTTGGTAAAACTCAACTCGTAGTGTTTGGAGGACAAAGAATGCTGAGTTGCATCCAAAGAACACCATACCTACTGTGAAGCATGGGGGTGGAAACATCATGCTTTTGGGCTGTTTTTCTGCAAAGGGACCAGGACGACTGATCCGTGTAAAGGAAAGAATGAATGGGGCCATGTATCGTGAGATTTTGAGTGAAAACCTTCCATCAGCAAGGGCATTGAAGATGAAACGTGGCTGGGTCTTTCAGCATGACAATGATCCCAAACACACCCGCCGGCAACGAAGGAGTGGCTTCGTAAGAAGCATTTCAAGTCCTGGAGTGGCCTAGCCAGTCTCCAGATCTCAACCCCATAGAAAATCTTTGGAGGGAGTTGAAAGTCCGTGTTGCCAGCAACAGCCCCAAAACATCACTGCTCTAGAGGAGATCTGCATGGAGGAATGGGCCAAAATACCAGCAACAGTGTGTGAAAACCTTGTGAAAACTTACAGAAAACGTTTGACCTCAACAAAGGGTATATAACAAAGTTTTGAGAACTTTTGTTATGGACCAAATACTTATTTTCCACCATAATTTGCAAATAAATTCATAAAAAATCCTACAATGTGATTTTCTGGATTTTTTTTCCTAATTTTGTCTGTCATAGTTGAAGTGTACCTATGATGAAAATTACAGGCCTCTCTCATCTTTTTAAGTGGGAGAACTTGCACAATTGGTGGCTGACTAAATACTTTTTTGCCCCACTGTATGTGTGTTTGTGTAAATGTGGACTGGTGAGACATTCTTTAATCCCCACAGTCCTTAGACAGATCTCCAGATTAGATTACCCCCTCTCCCAGACAGGACCCCCCCAGGACCACAGCTGCCTACACCCTGCCTGTCATTAAACAGGGAAATAGTTAGTCCAGTTCTGTTTGATAGGGAGTGTGTGGTTCATTTATAGGGCCTTTCTGGTCTGGCGTATCCCTGGGCAGCCCAAGGGTGTTGTGGTGCAGTCTGTATGGTAGCTGGCAGGGTCCACGTTGGGTCCTGTGCTGGGAGGTCCTGTGTTGCTGCTGCCTGGCTGAGATCCCTGCCCTTGGTGGGGTGTCTTTGTCAGAGTCCTCTCTCGGCAGAGCTTTTAAATCTGTGTCCTGTCTAGTGCGACTCAGGCAGGATTGCCAAGCCCTGAGGATGGACACACACACACTCACTAAACCTGTCACTCCTCTACTTCAGCCTTCTCTCCTCCCTCTCTGTTAAAAGCCGTGGTAGGACAGGTTGTCATGGTGATTGCTCCAAGCAGGGCACTGAGGAGACTAAAGCATTCTGGGATAAAGACTAGCACTCTGAGACTGACTCCCAAACTCAGCACTGACATATGGCCTATACAACTGATCTGTCGTGACTCTGGGATTCTCTGTTTCTCATCTCTCTCTCTCTCTTACAACTAGCTTACTGTGATTAGGATTTTTAAGCAGTAGAAAATGCAATGTTTTAATGCAAGGTTGTGAACCCACTTCTTTCTTTGTTCTAGTCATTCTACTAGTCTGCTTCCAGTCAGACCAACAAAGCCTGTGACTCCCTCATTACCGCCTCCCCCGCCTTGTCGAAGTGGGTTAATCCCTCATCACTCAACGCCCGGACTCTCCCATTTTAGACAGGGGGGGTCAGGTCCAGCTCAGGTGTCGCCGGTTCKGACAAAGGAAACCCAATCCTGCAGCAGTGTTATTCCCCTACCCTTCACTGACCCTCTCTCTGTCTGGCAGTTTCACTGCAGAGTGGTCCCCTCTATTCTGCTGCTTCCTCTGTTAACAGAAAATATGATGTCATTGAAGTCTGCAGTGGTTAGACTCATTCACATTGTGAGGTAACTAAAGACTGGTTTCAGCTGAAAAGAGAAAAGCATGGCAGAATAGATCTTTAGTACTTGACTCAATGATATGGACTGGGTTGTTGCTTAGGTATCTGATGTCTGGTGTTTCCATGATCATCATGTAGAGTAATAACTCATGGTTAGGAATCAAGGAATCTCCAGTATTTAGTCTGGGATCAAGCACTCAAGGTCTTTCTGACTGAAACTACGTCACATGGATACTTTGCATGTCAGGGTTGAAATTACGTCATTAATTCATCCCTTTTTCTCTCTGCAGGGCCGACATGTCAAGACAGGACAACTGGCGGCCATCAAGGTCATGGACGTCACAGAGGTAAGCTGGTGCTCGATTGGGTTTGTGTGTGATTTAACAGAGAGCTGGTTTGACTGACAGTTTTACTTGGTAGTCGCCATAGCTTTACTTGGTTGTCCATTTGCTCCCACACATTCACTTCCATTCATTAACAGTTCCATTTCGGTTCCCAGTGTTGATAGACTACTTCCTGAATAATCTGTTGATTTATAACATCATGGTCTAATCCTTCCTTGGACTCATTCTAGACTTTATATTCCCTCCAATAGGCTCCTCAGAGAGACATTTCCTTTTTAAGACCCAAACCATTAGATACACAAATTACATCCCTTGTCAGACGTTATGTCAAGACCAAATCAAGTAAAAATCTGGATCACAGAATAGATCTTTAGTACTTGACTCAATGATCCAGCTATGCTTAATAATAAATACTCCATAGCCACATTCTAACTTGGGACATATCCCAAGTTGAGTTTTATTGCATCCGAGGCCCTAGATACAGTATGTCTTTAATTTGAACCAAAACACAAATACTGTAGCAGGGTGGCAACAGTCGCCAAGATAAACCTTTCCCCAATTCCCCTAGTCAATATTTTCCCTCCTAAAATAGCCATAATATCAGGCTTGTATGAATGTAGGGCTTCAACCTCCGTGTTTTTCCTCTTCATGCCACAGAGCTGAGTTTGTGTTTGGAGCTGGATGGAGGTGGTTTTATGTAGCCCAGGGCAGCGTTAGGCAGTGCTGAGAGGTCTGGTGTTCAGATACTCTGGAGGAGGGCTGCACACAGCCTCTATGGACCCCCTGTCATGTCTTGTGAAGTCAGCCTGCCTTCGAGGTGTGTGTGTGTACTAAGTGTCTGCCTCCACCCATTTGCCTTAACGGTGTCTCTTATGGTGCCTGAACAGAAAGACAGACCCAGGCTATTGTCACTAAGCAAATGTTAGACTGTATTTGTCTACATGACAAAGCATCTTCCTACCCTGTCTCTAATAATTGATTTGAAAAGACATCTGAGCACAATCCTTTCATTTCTCATGTGAACGTTGCAAAATAGAGACTAAATAAAAGATGGAATAGCGATTAGGACAGGGAGAAGGATGGATAGTCCGTAGGAGCACAGAGAATGAGAGTATTGCCGTGTGGCCATACAGTCCTACTGGTTATCTACACATGTTAGAGATATTTTACACACATCAGCTCTTTTCTGAGAGGAGGGTTTTTAAAGCCGTTTTGTAAAATAAACAATTCAGTTGAGGTTTGGGTGTTTGCCAGGAGCGAGAGTTGGGTTGGAGTAGCTTGTTTATTTTTGAAAATGTTCTCTGGTTGTCCTGCAGGGGGATAGATAAGCTAGTCTAGTGAACCGACAGGACATATGATATGTGCCATCCAGGAACTCCTGGTCAGCAGAAAACATCTGTTTGTGAGCTATTACTTGAGGTATTTTCGGTATATTTTGTTGAACTGTGTTGTTGTAGCCTACTACTTCAAGAAACAGAGTCAGGTAGCATCATTGAGGTGTGAAGCGGTGGTGCACACCAGTTATAGGGTCTATGCCTAGGATGGAAACATGCCTAGGATGGAAGCATGTATTGTCAGCCTAGTACTTCTGGCCAAGCTCCCTACCATGTATGTTTGTTCCTGTATAGAACATACTACAGTAGATCTAGAGACAGCTCCAGTATAGTTCTAGCTTCACTTTACTCTACAGGCTCATCTCAGCATATGTGCCCTGACCCAGATACCACATCCTGTTCTACATACAGCACAGAGAGGGGGAGGGAAGGAGAGTTTCTTTCCTCCTCCTCTCAGAAGGTTCAGTTGAAGTGCAGTGGGATTATGGGAGGGAGTCTAAGGCGCTCAGCCGTTTGGCTCTCTTCACCTCTCTTGACCACTGTCTCGCTCTTCTTTCTCTCCCTCTCTTCCTATTGCTGCCGTTTTTCTCTTGGTTGCTTTCCCTCACACCCTCTGTCTTGCTCCATCTCTCTCTGTCTTGCTCTCTTTCCCATCACTACCCATCTCTCCTCTCTCCCTTCCTCTCTTGCTTTTTCTCTACCTACCACTCCTCTGCCTGCCTCTCTGTGTCTCACTGTATAACTTCTAATCACATTAGGTCTACTTGCGGCAGAGCAGAGGGCTGTACTATCTAGAGGCCTGCTCCCCTAACCTAGCAGAAAGGCTGCTGTTGGTGGCTATCATTCACTGTGATTCAATAGTAGTCAGAAGTTCTTAGTAAAAGCCCTGATACAGACACAGCCTCTCCATCTTTCCACTCTCTCTTGTGCTCTCTCTCTCTTTCTCGTGCTTTCTCTCTCTCCTCTCTCCCAGCTGAATATCTTTACAGTAGAAGGTGAGAAAATGGTTGGCGGAGGTGTTACATCACTCTCTGCACCCAGTAAGAAAAAGGGTTGCACATCACCCTTATTTGTTCCATTGTGTGATACTATCTGTATGATGGCTGATACCACCTTCTCCCACCATTTCATGAGTTAGAATGGTGGTTATAGCATCAATGAGGAAAGTGGGGCATACGAAGGACAGAGTGAGAGAAGATGGGGTGATGAGAGATGAGGTTATGGAGAGTGCAGACTGATGTGAAGGTGAGATAGAGGAGAGAGCTGATGTCATATTTCCTTGCCTGAGCAGCTGTAACCCAGACCCCAACTGCTTCTGTCTGTCAGCTCCTCTCTCTCTCTCTCTCTCTCTGTCTGTCTCTCTCTGTCTCTCTCTCCCCCCTCTCTGAATGATAAAACCAGGCAGGGGAAATGTCACGTCATTCTACCAACAGGAAGACCACATGTTGAGGGAGTGTTGTTAAAAATTACACTGAACCGATGTTTTCTCATTAAATGGATGCCTGACATGGTTTATGAGTGAATCCTACACACCGTGTGTGTGATATTGGTTTATTAGGCTCCATTATCTTGTACGATATAGAATGTGCTGTTTTCACTGCCATGCTCATCAACAGTCTCGGTTTGACTGAAAGTCAATAAATTGTGGTATTTACTAGGCTCATAATGTGGTTGAATAAATACCAGCCTGTTCTGTTATTGTTGTTGTCATGATTACAATAAACTTACGGTCTGAAGAATGCCAAGAGTGGTAAACAACCATGGAGTGTCATCTCATAAGCCATCATAAACAAAACAAATAGCTTGTTAGGAAGTGTGTGTGTGTGTGTGACTTGTGGTTGGTTGTTTGTTTGTCTTGGGGGCTCCCAGATTAAACTGTTATCAGGTAATCTGGGAGACATTAACTCAATTAATGGTCTCCCTCATTTGCTCTCCTGCACTCTTTATAGGATGAAGAGGAAGAGATTAAACTGGAGATTAATATGCTGAAGAAGTACTCCCACCACAGAAACATAGCCACCTACTACGGAGCCTTCATCAAGAAGAGCCCCCCAGGACACGACGACCAGCTATGGGTAAGTTGGTTTACCTCCCGCTTTCCCTCAGCCCCAGGGGTTAAAGTTCTCCGTCACTGCGTCGGATTTACATCATATGGCTGACGCAAGAGGTTTAGGTAAAAAACACACTCCAGGCCACACTAAAACTAGGTAGAAAGTATTTAGAAATTAAATGTATATTTTTACTACAGCATTGTTGACACTCGTTTCTGATTGGACGGAAGGGCATTCTAGAATGGACATTAAAACCAGATAACGGGACAGTTGGAAAAGATATTGGGACAACTTGCAATCATGACACAATATGCACCTACACATGCAGACCGTACTTGCTACAAAGTTACAGAAAGCTAAATCGAGAACCACACAAACTGAAATTGGATATCTTATCAATGCAGGTCCAACAGGGGAAAAAGGTAGCTCGCTAAACAACCAAAAGTATGTGGACACCTGCTCGTCGAACATCATTCCAAAATCATGGGCATTAATATGGAGTTGGTCCCCCCTTTGCAGCTAAAACAGCCTCCACACTTCTGGGAAGGCGTTCCACTAGATGTTGGAGCATTGCTCCGGGGACTTGCTTCCTTTCAGCCACAAGAGCATTAGTGAGGTTGTTCACTGATGTTTCGTGATTAGGTCTGGCTCGCAGTAGGCGTTCCAATTCATCCCAGAGGTGTTCGATGGGTGTAGGCCAGTTGAGTTCTTCCACACCAATATCAACAAATCATTTCTGTATGGACCGCACTTTGTGCACAGGGACATTGTCATGCCGAAACAGGAAAGGGCCTTCCCCAAACTGTTACCACAAAGTTGGAAACACAGAATTGTCTAGAATGTCACTGTATGCTGTAGCATTGAGATTTCCCTTCACTGGAACAAAGGGGCCTAGCCCAAACCATGAAAACAGCCCCAGACCATTATTCCTCCTCCACCAAACTTTACAGTTAGCACTATGCATTTGGGCAGGTAACGCTTGGCATTGTGCAAAGGGATCTTAGACTTGTGTGCAGCTGCTCGGCCATGGAAACCCATTTCATGAAGCTCCTGCCAACAAGTTATTGTGCTTACGTTGCTTCCAGAGGCAGTTTGGAACCTCATAGTGAGTGTTGCAACCGAGGACAGACGATATTTACGCTCTTCAGCACTCGGCAGTCCCGCTCTGTGAGCTTGTGTGGACAACCACTTCGCGGCTGAGCCGTTGTTGCTCCTAGGCATTTCCACTTCACAATAACAGCACTTACAGTTAACCGGGGCAACTCTAGCAGGGAAAAAATTTGACGAACTTGTTGGAAAGGTGGCATCCTATGACGGTGCCCCGTTGAAAGTCACTGAGCTCTGTAGTAACGCAATTCTACTGCCAATGTTTGTCTATTTTTTCACCTTTATTTAACCAGGTAGGCTAGTTGAGAACAAGTTCTCATTTGCAACTGCGACCTGGCCAAGATAAAGCATAGCAATTCGACACATACAACAACACAGAGTTACACATGAAGATTGCATGGCTGTGTGCTCTAATTTTATACACCTGTCAGCAACGGGTGTGGTTGAAATAGCCGAATCCACTAATTTGAAGGGGTGTCCACATACTTTTGTGTGTATATATAGTGTTGCTAGCATTGCTTTGTTTTTGCAGATACATATTTTTTTGGCCCATCTGATGACCTAACGTGGTGATTGATGAACATGAATTTCTCTGGTCCCTATGCTATCATACTCCTACATGTTTCTAGTTTGACCAGCTGTTTTCAGCAACTGGTATTTTTTTTAAATTCAGTTGTCATATTGGCAGGTTTGCTAGCAACAAACTATTTAGCTAGCTTCTAGCCTAGTGTTTGATATGCAATGTGATCTCCTCGTAATGAACAGTGACTGAGTGTCCTGACGAGAAGGCAAACTTTTCTAGCTATGCCAGGCAAAAGCAGGCATCATCAGCTCATTGTTATGGATGTATCCAAATGAATGTAAATAGAAAACAACTTAAACACAAATGCAGCTACATTGCTGTTATTCTGGCTGCAGGGTTTGTGACTGTGTTAGCCATAGCTAGTTGGCTAGATTGCAAGCAAGGGACAAGAACTGGCAACGGAACATGTAGAAAAATCTATTGAGTCGCATCCATAAATATCAAGCTAATCGAACGAACGACTGGGTCACGTCTTTAGCAACCAAAATATGAGAAGGTATGAAATGAAAATATGATATGATATATGATATATGAAAATATGATGGTAATTGTGTGCTTTAGTATTGCTTTCTTTCGTAATTGTGGTATAAATCTTTCCCGCCGATCTGATATTGACTTAAGTTTGTAATGGGATTTTTTTTGGTTGCTTTAACCCATACAGCCCAAATTACCCCACCTACAAACGTTAGTATCACTATGACAAATATGGATACCATAGCTGCGTCCAACCTAACTCCAACCCACCCATATCCCTCAAGTGAGTGGGTAGTGGGTACATGCATACCACAGGAGGTTGGTGGCACCTTATTTGGGGAGGATGGGCTCGTGGCAATGGCTGGAGCGGAATAAGTGGAATGGTATCAAATACATCAAACGCAGGGTTTCCATGTGTTTGATGCCATTCCAAAGGCTCCATTCCAACCATTATTATGAACTGTCCTCCCCTCAGCAGCCTCCACTGATGCATACCCTCCACAAACCACCCTTCCTTCTCTCCTCCAATCCTCTAAAGTTTGGGTGAAGTTTGAACTCCCCCTTCCTCACCTCCCTTCTCTCGGAGTCAGTCCCTGTGTGTTTCCCTGAAAGTGCTACCTTTGATGMCCCCTGTCAAACTCTGGGGATTTTTGTCTCTCAGAGGTGCAGGTGCATCAAGAAACTAAAGGGGGGAGAGGAGGAGGGATGGAGTAGGGGAGAGAGGGATTTATCTTGCTATAATTTGCTAGACCAGGGTTATTCCCAATTTATTGCCAACCATCAATAGTTTTCTTAGAAAGAGAGAGGGAGAGAGAAGGAAGGAGAGTAAGTGGTTCTCCCAGTAAAGACTCAAGTACTCGGTCTAGTGTTTTCACAGCTGTCTCTAATCTTTCACATCTACACTGTTAATAATAATGGCTGCATAGTGTGCACATTACTCAACTCTCTCTCTCTCTCTCTCTCTCTCTCTCTCTCTCTCTTCTCTCTCTCTCTCTCTCTCTCTCTCTCTCTATGGTCTCTCTCTCTCTCTCTCTGGTCTCTCTCTCTATCTCTCTCTATGGTCTCTCTCTCTCTCTCTGGTTCTCTCTCTCTCTCTCTCTTCTATGGCGTCTCTCTCTCTCTCTGGTCTCTCTCCTCTCTTCTCTGGGTCTCTCTCTCTCTCTCTCTCTAGGGGTCTCTCTCTCTCTCTCTGGGTCTTCTCCTCTCTCTGGGTCTCTCTCTCTCTCCTCTCCTCTTGCGTCTCTCTCTCTCTCTCTCTCTCTCTCTCTCTATGGGTCTCTCTCTCTCTCTCTGGTCTCTCTCTCTATCTCTCTGGGTCTCTAGCTGGTGTGGAGTTCTGTGGTGCAGGCTCCATCACAGACCTTCTGAAGAACACCAAGGGCAACACACTGAAGGAGGACTGGATCGCCTACATCTCTCGTGAGATCCTCAGGGTGAGTCCACATTTACGCCCTACAAGTTCCCCTGCTGTTGTATGCTGGGATCTGTAGTTTATTTTTTATTTGTTTATGTAGCCTTTATTTCGAAAGGGAGTCATGCTTAGACCAAGGTCTTTTACAGATGAACCTTCAGACATACACATCAATACACATGAATATACATAATACACTATACACATCAATATACACGAAAAGCAAAACACAATATAAAACAAACACTTTCTTCAGTAAAAAGTTACTCAATCAGCTGCCTGAATTGCCCTAGAAGCCCCAACTCTTCCTATTTTTGAGCTTTGGAGATTCTACAAGTAGGTTCAAAAACAATAAATGACTGTTATGACTGTGTGTCTCCTCAGGGGTTGGCTCACCTGCACGCCCACCATGTGATCCACCGTGACATCAAGGGCCAGAACGTGCTGCTAACTGAGAACGCAGAGGTCAAACTAGGTGAGTTCACTGGTTTAAACTGGTGGGCCTTTCAAGTGGGCCTGGTTTTAGCTGGGCCTGATTGGAACTGGGACTGCTTTATTACTGGTTTGAACTGGTTTAAGCTGGCTTAAACTGCATGGGGCTGGTTTGATATGTGGGTGTTAAACTAGTTTGAACTGGTTCTGACCGGTCTACTCCCCCCTCCTCCAGTGGACTTCGGTGTGAGCGCCCAGCTGGACCGGACAGTGGGTAGGAGGAACACCTTCATTGGTACGCCCTATTGGATGGCGCCCGAGGTCATCGCCTGCGACGAGAACCCAGACGCCACCTATGACTACAGAGTAAGATGCGCTCAATAAAACCATGCTGCTTTCTGTCAGTGTCCAGCGATGTGTCGAGTTGGTGGATTGATAGCTGTTTGCGTTTGTGCCATTGTATGTGGCTGTGTAGGCTGATGGGACAGTACAGTAGCAGGTTGGGGCTGATGTTGTCAGGACCAGAGAGGGTGGTAATTACCATCCTATAGACGTATGCATGCATAGATTTACGCACACACACACACACACACACACACACAACACACACACACACACACACACACACACACACACACACACACACACACACACACACACACACACACACACACACACACACAATGGTAGCTGTGTCCATATCTTTCATAGTGTGTTTTCTCCTGCAGAGTGACTTGTGGTCCACTGGAATCACAGCTATAGAGATGGCTGAGGGAGCTCCTCGTAAGTACAGACATTCTTTTACTATTGGACTTCTACACTACTATTTGTCCCAGATGGCAAACCTGGTTGAAATTATGTTTGTTTTCCTCTGTCTGACCTGGGTTTGGTCTTGTCTTCCAGCGCTGTGCGATATGCATCCAATGAGAGCTCTCTTCCTCATCCCCAGAAACCCTCCTCCTCGACTCAAGTCAAAGAAATGGTGTGTGACTAATCTCTGCCGTTATGATTTCAAACATTTAAGCCACCATTTTACAATCCCACTGTGAACAATGACACTGGTGAAACTCCTTCATACCCGAGTAGCACAGCAGTCTAAAGCACTGCATCTCAGTGCTAGTGGCGTCACTACAGACCCTGGTTCGAACCTGGGCTGTATCACAACCGGCCGTGATCGGGAGTCCCATAAGGCGGCGCACAATTGTCCCAGCATCGTCTGGGTTAGGGGAGGGGGTAGGCCGTCATTGTAAAATAAGAATTTGTTCTTAACTGACTTGCCTAGTTAAATAAAGATTAAATACAAAAATAGCTCAGCTGACATCCCCTGGTAGATATAGCATAAGCTCATAAAAGTAACAAATGCCTCCTCTCTTCAGGTCTAAGAAGTTTTGCAGCTTCATCGAGGGCTCCCTGGTGAAGAACTACACTCAGCGCCCCCCCACCGACCAGCTGCTGAAACACCCCTTCATCAGAGACCAGCCCAATGAAAGGCAGGTCCGCATCCAGCTCAAAGACCACATCGACCGCACCAAGAAGAAGAGGGGGGAGAAGGGTGAGTCTTAGACATACTAATGCACACACACTTCTCCAAAACCTCTTCTTCACAAGATTTTTTTTTTTACTTAAACATTCTCACCGTTCCTCTCTTCTCTAGATGAGACCGAGTATGAGTACAGCGGGAGTGAGGAAGAGGAGGAGGAAGCTCAGGAGCAGGAGGGGGAGCCCAGGTAACTAACCCACATATACCTATGGCAAAAACTAACCAACATACTAATAGCAAATGCGMTAGCTAAAGTGTCTGTTTGGTCCATAGCTCCATCGTGCTCCATACTAACATATGTCTTTGTTCTGTAGCTCCATAGTGAACCAACCAGGGGAGTCAACCCTGCGTAGGGATTTCATCCGTCTGCAGCAAGAGAACAAGGAGCGCTCAGAGGCCCTGCGCAGACAGCAGCTCTTGCAGGAGCAGCAGCTCCGGGAGCAGGAGGAGTACAAGCGCCAACTACTGGCAGAGAGGCAGAAACGCATCGAGCAGCAGAAGGAGCAGAGGAGGAGGCTGGAGGAGGTATGAAAGAGTGTGTGTGTTCTCTCTCCCTGTCTAATGGTGTGTGTTTGTTCCTTTTACTCTGCAGTCTGCACCCATAAATGGTGTATGTGTGCATAACGTGTGTTTGTGTGTGTGCTAAAGCAGTCAACACACTCCTCACAGACGTCTCCCCCCTCTGTGTTGTGTTTATAGTAATGTGTAGTGATTYGTGTATTTGTGTGCAGCCTCTGGCCCCCTGGGCTGTGTTTCCTAATTGGCCTTTATCTCTCTGAGGAAGACCACAGGGCTCTGTCTGTCTTTATTTTAGCCTCTCTGGGAGGCTGGGTCAGAAAGACTTCTTCCTCAGTCATTAGCTACTAGAACCTGAGAGAGAGAGCTTCCGGTTGTTTTAGTCTGCAGAAATCGGCACAGCCAATTCCCTGACCCATGCCTTATATGCAGTAGTCCCCATGATATTACCATGTCTAAGTTATCTGGTTGGAACCTCTTTAAAGACACAACCTGTACAATTGAGTCAGACAATATAACAGCTAAGTGCTCCTCCACTGTAGAATAGTTCAAAATCACAAATATTCCCATAGTTTCCCCATATAGTTTCCCATACACAAGGGTTAAAGTTCTCCGTCACTTCGACGGATTTCCGTCATATGGATAATTTATTTTAAAAAATTGTTTGTTAATTTTTTTTTTTTGATTTTCAATTGGTCAAACTCACAGTTTAATACATGTACAAAAGGATCCTCTTTCCCTGAAAGAACTACATGAAATGGGAGTGTAACTTCGCCTTTTCAGTCATCGACTTGTTTCAGTCTTTTTTTTTGTTGCTTTAACCTCTGCATACACTTTCCTACAGTTTCTGGCTTTTTTCTGATTAATGAGAAAATGCATTAATGAATCATATTATACTGTAGGGTCAGGGAATCCTCTTGGGCGAGTTGACCAAGGGGCATGAGAATTATATGGCATAGTCCATGTTTAAAGGTTAAATACGGAGACATGCTTTTTCATGATGCAGCCAGGGACCACCACAGGGTACTTAATGGAACTAGGGACCACATCTAGTGCAGGTCTTATTCTACTTAAGTGATAATGCCAGAGAAGCCAGTGTTTGGAGGAAATATTGGCTTGGGTGTTGTTAGGCCCGTGCCAATATATCCTCCAAACACCGGCTTCGAGGGCATTATCACTTTTATACAACAGGTTACCAACATATTCAAATAATGATTGACATATATTTTCATTAAAAACATTAGTTTGATCAATTTATTCATACTTTTTCATCCTTCCAGAAGATATAATCCCGACAAAAATCTAGGGTTGCTAGAGACGCGTTCCAGTCATCGTCTTTTTGTTCTCGATCTATGGTCGTTCGTTCTAAATGTTCCATTGCCATACTGGCTGGCAACGTTCTTATCCCTTGCTTGCTAGCTAGCCAACTACAGCTAACTTACAGTCGTGTCAAAAAGTGGAGCCAGAATAACAGCAAAGTATCTGAATTTGCATTTGTTTAAGCTGTTTTCTAGTGACATTTATTTGGATACATCCATAACAATAAGCTGATGAGGCGCGACTTCGCCTGGCATAGAAAATGTACTCACTCGTCAGGATACTGTCGTTCAGAGGAGCTAGCTAACAACATAGCTACAGTAACGCAATCACTTCAAACTGAAGCTGGAAAGACTGCAAATTAGCTGCATTTCATTTTACCTTTTTTCAATATACATTTTTTGGGATATATCCATAAAAATGATGCCAGCTGAATCATAATTTTGACTGGCTAAGAAACGCTGCCTGCCTGTCTGTTTCGTCCCGACTCACGACAGCTAATTACTATGGGACAGCAGGAGATCGAATTTGAATATTGAAACAATGTTGCAAATGTCAGAGACATACAGCAAGGTTTATACAAGTCTCCGCAGTTGAAAATTAAATGTTAGTCTAAAATAAATGTGAGATCATGTCTAGATGCTTTTTATAGTGGAGATCAAGTTTATAAATTACCTGGCTGAGTTGATGAGACAGTGGATTTCGCAGTCAGATGGAACAGAGGCATATTAACGTCATCGATTTAGCCGGTGGCAACTTGTGGAATAGACACCGGCTGGAATGCGGTTTTAACCAATCAGCATTCAGGATTAGACCCACCCATTTTATAATGGTGTAGAGCTACTTACTGTATTTATAGAGATGGCTGCAATAAATGAACACTAATTAGCCAACTGAGAAGCCTGCCAGTATTACTGAAGTGGTGATGGTAWGCCTACAGGTAAAACTTGGCACATACGTAGTGTAGTCCACCAACCGTGAACCCTGGGAAGTGAGACAAGCATCTCACATGCTCACAATAAGAAATGGCTAGCTTATCTCATAAAGTCCAGATATGGTGACCAGAAACAAGAGAGCTAGAGCTCAGAGTGTTAATMCATAGTGATGTCTGCTCCTGACGCCTGCTCTATGGTCATCCACAGCAACAACGTCGTGAGCGGGAGATGAGGAGGCAGCAGGAGCGCGAGCAGCGTCGCCGGGAGCAGGATGACAAGAGGCGCATGGAAGAGGTTGAACGCCGGCGTAAAGAGGAGGAGGAGCGCAGGAGGGCTGAGGAGGAGAAAAGGAGGGCTGACCGGGAGCAGGTAGGAGAACTCTCTATCAACAACAGTTTATTTCATGATACTTGTAGTCTACCCCTGACACTTGCTGTGTGTGTTCGTTTGATTGACAGGAGTACATCCGTCGCCAGCTGGAGGAGGAGCAGAGGCACCTGGAGATCCTGCAGCAGCAGCTGCTCCATGAACAGGCCATGCTACTGGTGAGACCGAACTGTGTAAGCCTATCTATCTTCTATCCATCTGTATATCTCCCATTATCCATCTGTTCGTCTAGCCTTTTATACAGTACCAGTCAAAAGTTTGGATACACCTACTCATTCAAGGGTTTTTCTAAATTTGACTATTTTCTACATTGTAGAATAATAGTGAATACATCACAACTATGAAATAACACAAATGGAATCATGTAATAACCAAAAAAAGTGTTAAACAAATCAAAATATATTTATATTTGAGAATTTGAGATTCTTTAAAGTAGCCTTGATTGACAGCTTTGCACACGCTTGGCATTCTGTCAAACAGCTTCACCTGGAAGGCTTTTCCAAGAGTCTTGAAGGAGTTCCCACATATGCTGAGCACTTGTTGGCTGCTTTTCCATCACTCTGTGGTCCAAGTCATCCCAAACCATCTCAATTGGGTTGAGGTCAGGTGATTGTGGAGGCCAGGTCATCTGATGCAGCACTCCATCACTCTCCTTCTTAGTCAAACAGCCTGGAGGTGTGTTGGGTCATTGTCCTGTTGAAAAACAAATGATTGTCCCACTAAGTGCAAACCAGATGGGATGGTGAATTGCTGTAGAATGCTGTGGTAGCCATGCTGGTTAAGTGTGCCTTGAATTCTAAATAAATCAGTGTCACCAGCAAAGCACCCCACACCATCACACCTCCTCCTCCATGCTTCACAGTGTGAACCACACATGCAGAGATCATCCGTTCACCTACTCTGCGTCACCAAAAATCTCAAATTTGGACTGATCATTRCAAAGGACAGATTTCTACCGGTCTAATGTCCATTGCTCGTGTTTCTTGGCCCAAGCAAGTCTCTTKTTATTGCTGTCCTTTAGTAGTGGTTTCTTTGCAGCAATTCAACCATGAAGGCCTGATTCACGCAGTCTCCGCTGAACAGTTGATGTTGAGATGTGTCTGTTACGTGAACTCTGTAATGAACTTATCCTCTGCAGCAGAGGTAACTCTTGGTCTTCCTTTCCTGTGGCGGTCCCCATGAGAGCCAGTTTCATTATAACGCTTGATGGATTTTGCGACTGCACTTGAAGAAACTTTCAAAGTTCTTGAAAGTTTCCTGATTGACTGACCTTCATGTCTTAAGGTAATGATGGACTGTCATTTCTCTTTGCTTATTTGAGCTGTTCTTGCCATAATATGGACTTAGCCCTATTTGGTAAAATACTATCTTCTGTTTACCACCCCTACCTTGTCACAACACAACTGATTGACTCAAGAAGGAAAGAAATTCCACAAACGAACTTTTAACAAGGCACACCTGTTAATTGAAATGCATTCCAGGTGACTACCTCATGAAGATGGTTGAGAGAATGCCAAGAGTGTGCAAAGCTGTCATCAAGGCAAAGGGTGGCTACTTTGAAGAATCTCAAATTTAACATATATTTTGATTTGTTTTACCACTTATTTTGGTTACTACATGATTACATATGTGTTATTTCATAGTTTTGATGTCTTCACTATTATGCTACAGTGTAGAAAACCCTTGAATGAGTAGGTGTGTCTAAACTTTGGACTGTTACTGTATATCTCCCATTATCCATCTTTTCTTCTAGCCTTCTAAGTCAGGGGTTTGCAGTCTATGGGTTTTGCTCTGTAGTAGGGTGTTGAAAAATGGATTTATTGTCACACCCTACTCTTAATATCTAGTTAGAGTACATCACAGTATATCTGAATGGAGCTAACTATTGAGGTTGGAGTTATTCATTCTCTGGGCAAAGTTGTGGAAGCCAGAATGTTTATTACAGTCCTTAATTGAGGATGTCACCAGGATGTGGGAGTGTCCTACCAACAGGAAGAGAAGGTTTTCATTGTTTCTCTACCAATGTTCCTAACTCTGCTGAGATGGTGTGTTGTTAGCGGATCTGCGTGGCAACGTGTTAACACTGTGTGTGTTGTTGAAGGCCTCTGTTCCTCCAGGGGTTTGACGAGGACATTAGATAATGTGAGGATATGATCACCCACATCCCTTCAACTTCACACCACCATTGCTTGTCATCGTTTCTCTCTCTCAACCAATGTCTTACTGTCTCCCTCATGTCTTCTTACGCATCATCAGCTTTTAGCTCAGTCATTTTTCCTTTTTACATTTTAAACCAATATTTGGCCTATATTGTAATAGTAAACATTTTCAAAGCATTTAAACACTTAATTGGGTCCCAGTGAAAATACAAACCCACTCAACATTTCCCTCATTACATGGATACAGCTTGTACCATAAAGACACCAGCCCTTATTTATACAGAACTACTTCAAATAGAACAGCACACACCATGCTTCAGTGCGGGGGCCAAGTTTAGATGATGATACACCAGCACACCTCCCTGCACTCAGTAGAACAAGTGTTGGGAGCTGGAGGAGCAGCATAAGGCCCTGAAGCAGCTATAGCAGGAGCAGACCTACCTACTGTTCCTCCAACAGCAGCCAAAACCCCTGCAGCCAGCCACCAACAGGTCTCATTATCCACAACTACTATTGATCCAAGAGAGGACCAAGTCCCCACAGCTGTTGATCCAGGAGAGGACCAAGTCCCCACAGCTGTTGATCCAGGAGAGGACCAAGTCCCCACACATGTTGATCCAGGAGAGGCCAAGTCCCCACAGCTGTTGATCCAGGAGAGGACCAAGTCCCCACACGTGTTGATCCAGGAGAAGACCAAATCCCCACAGCTGTTGATCCAGGAGGAAGACCAAGTCCCCACAGCTGTTGATCCAGGAGAGACCAAGTCCCACAGCTGTTGATCCAGGAGAGGACCAAGTCCCCACAGCTGTTGATCCAGGAGAGGACCAAGTCCCCACAGCTGCTTGATCCAGGAGAGGAGCCAAGTCCCCACAGCTGTTGATCCAGGAGAGGACCAAGTCCCCACAGCTGTTGATCCAGGAGAGGACCAAGTCCCCACAACAACTGACCCAAGAGAGGACCATGTCCCCACAACAACTATTGATCCAAGAGAGGACCATGTCCCCACAACAATTGATCCAAGATAGGACAAATTCCCCATAACAACTATTGATCCAAGAGAGGACCATGTCCCCACAGCTGTTGATCCAGGAGAGGACCAAGTCCCAACAGCAACTGACCCCTGACCCCAAAGGCCCCCATGCCTGGGCCGATTGGAGAGGTGAACCCAAGCTTCATTGCCATGACGCTACTGTCGAATGCTGCTTTTGCTTGTGCTGCTGCTGTAGTCATAAACTGCTGTAAGGTGTGCATTTTTATGTGGGGTGTGTGGATTGATTTCTGGTGTGAGGGACTTTCACTGTAGTGGTCATGTTACTATTCCTGCTCAGGATGAGGCCTCTATAGAAACTACAGATACACCCCTGGGAAAATGCATGTCCAAGCTACCTACCCATATCCTTTCTACATTCAGATGGCAATATATTAGCATTTCGCCAATCTGTCCAATCAAGTGTACATGAAAGTGTCCTGTTTGGGTTTTGTTGTCAAATGGAGACCCCTGTTGTCAGATGGAAATACAGCACTTTGGAAAAATGAAAACTCTTCTTTATATTTGTCTCTTCTCCAAACTAAATTATTATGAACATAAAACATTAAACGCCCAGTGCAGTCAAAAACGTGATTGTCCTGTGTTTTACATATTTACACACTGGTTGGAATAATACTGTGAAATTGTGAAGAATTATGATKATGCCCCTTTAGTATAACAGGTAATTCAAAAGACCACCTGAAATGTCTTACTACTGACCCTCCCACTGCTGCTGTGGCTCGATCCTCTTTGTCCTGATGATGGTTAATGACTCTGTCCCTCTCTCTCTGTCCCTCCAGGCTGATGAGAGGTACCGTAAGAACATCCAAGGTTCTCCTCAGGCCGCCCAGGTTAAGGTTCAGCCGCCGGTTCCTCCCCGCGCCGCCGAGACCATCGCCAATGGAAACGCCCCCATTGCTGTCCAGCCTGCCATGCAAAGGCCCATGGAACCCCAGGTAACCACAACAACCAAGATGGCCGATCGCCAGTTGCTTATTCCTCCTTTCGTTACTCTGCCCTTTTCCGTAGCTCTACTTTTTCCAATCCCTTCTTCCTTCCAGGTAGTTCTAACAGGGTGGTCTCTCTCTCMCGCTCTCTCTCCGGGTTGTGTATCTGCAGTAGTGGTGTCTTACTAGCTAAAGTAGATTTTTGTTATTGTGTTTACTATCTCTTCCCCCTCGCTAACTCTCTTCTAGCCTCTGTTCTAGCTGAATTCTTTCACAGTGTGGAGAAATGTGGGTGTTGTTCTCTGTCCCTTACTGATGACATAGTTAACCTTTTCTAGTCCCTTAATAGGTAACTCCATCTTCCCTTCCCTGGGTGACAGCCTATCCTCCACCACTGTGTTATTACGAGGTCCAAGCTGCTTGCTTCTATTCTGGCCACTCATTGCTCAATACCAGCTTTACCCACTCCCTCTACCTCTGACTGCTTCCTCTATTGTGTGAGTGTGTGTGTGTACATTGCCAGGTTGGTGACTCCTTTTATAAAGGTAGAGCTGTTACATGTACATCTTGACTGTGTGCTAAACAACACAAACACATCCATAGTTCGTCTTTCTGATTTCACAGTGACTCAGTATATTACTAATATCATCTGCTCAGAGACTCAACCAACCCAGCGTGAATACAGTCATTAATGTCACAGGGCACCATTCAGGGAAACATTCTGTTTTTGGATCATGTCATGGTAATTAGACGTAACAGTGTGGAATTTGGTGATGATGATGATGTAATTGATTGCTAAATGATTTAGCAGAGCCATTAAATGCATTAGTCACTTTTCTGTCGTTAGTGACACGTCATTAGAGACAGATATGAGGCGTGTTGCGCTTGTTACAGAAAACGTATTTGTTGAGTGATAAATCTTTTTGGGGTTTCCTTTCTGAGCGCTTCTCAGTGCATATTTGAAGTCAATTGGAAAGGGAATAAATTCAGTTATAAACCTAGTATGGATATGTCCCTATTGGATTATACTCCTCTTTTTTATTTTTTTTATTTCACCTTTATTTAACCAGGTAGGCAAGTTGAGAACAAGTTCTCATTTACAATTGCGACCTGGCCAAGATCTGTCTCTTATACACATCTAGATGTGTATAAGAGACAGCAACAACACAGAGTTAGACATGGAGTAAAACAAACATACAGTCAATAATACAGTAGAAAAATAAGTCTATATACAATGTGAGCAAATGAGGTGAGATAAGGGAGGTAAAGGCAAAAAAAGGCCATGGTGGCGAAGTAAATACAATATAGCAAGTAAAAAACTGCACTGGAATGGTTGGTTTGCAGTGGAAGAAAGTAAAAAGTAGAGATAGAGATAATGTGGTGAGGAGGAAGCAAAATAAATAAATAAATACAGTAGGGGAAGAGGTAGTTGTTTGGGATAAATTATAGATGGGCTATGTACAGGTGCAGTAATCTATGAGCTGCTCTGACAGCTGGTGCTTAAAGCTAGTGAGGGAGATAAGTGTTTCCAGTTTCAGAGATTTTTGTAGTTTGTTCCAGTCATTGGCAGCAGAGAACTGMAAGGAGAGGCGGCCAAAGGAGGAATTGGTTTTGGGGGTGACCAGAGAGATATACCTGCTGGAATGCGTGCTACAGGTGGGTGCTGCTATGGTGACCAGCGAGCTGAGATAAGGGGGACTTTACCTAGCAGGGTCTTGTAGATGACCTGGAGCCAGTGGGTTTGGCGACGAGTATGAAGCGAGGGCCAGCCAACAAGAGCATACAGGTCGCAGTGGTGGGTAGTATATGGGGCTTTGGTGACAAAACGGATGGCACTGTGATAGACTGCATCCAATTTATTGAGTAGGGTATTGGAGGCTATTTTGTAAATGACATCGCCGAAGTCGAGGATTGGTAGGATGGTCAGTTTTACGAGGGTATGTTTGGCAACATGAGTGAAGGATGCTTTGTTGCGAAATAGGAAGCCAATTCTAGATTTAACTTTGGATTGGAGATGTTTGATGTTCGTCTGCGTAGAGGTGAATCTAAAATTTCACCAGCAGCAAGAGCGACATCATTGATGTATACAGAGAAGAGAGTCGGCCCAATAATAGAACCCTGTGGCACCCCCATAGAGACTGCCAGAGGCCCGGACAACAGGCCCTCCGATTTTACACACTGAACTCTATCAGAGAAGTAGTTGGTGAACCAGGCGAGGCAATCATTTGAGAAACCAAGGCTATCGAGTCTGCCYATGAGGATGTGATTGACAGAGTCGAAAGCCTTGGCCAGGTCAATGAATACGGCTGCACAGTATTATTTCTTATCGATGGCGGTTAAGATATTGTTTAGGACCTTGAGCGTGGCTGAGGTGCACCCACTCTTAGTTACTTGTAACAGAAAAAGTATCCTTGAATGTGTGCATGCCGTTATGTGAGTGTTTGTGTCTAACTGTCTATGCATGATGCTACAGCAGCTGATCTGTGTATGCCTTGTTTATGTGATCCATGCTCATTCTCACAACTGGTGATGAGAGTGAAGTGTCATGAGCATCAAAACGGGTGGAGCAGTCATTGGCTGTCTGTGATGTGAAACAATCAAATGGTTAATCTGACTTCCTAAGACTTCCCATTGGTCTCAAGACAACTCCGCCCATTTTGATGCTTCCTGAAGCTTCAGTATCCAATCACTGTCTGCTGCTTGGGTTTGTGGTCTTGTTCTCTTGTTTCCCTCCTCCTCCTCCTCCCCCAAACCTCCCCACTCCTCCCAATGTGTCCTCCCCCTCTGACACCACCTGTCTGTCTCTGTCTCTGGAAGGTCCAGTGGTCCCACCTGGCCGCTCCCCCCGTCGTCTCACGCTCCCATTCCTTCAGTGAGCCCATCGTCCCTAGCTTTGCACAACTCCACCTGTGCTCTCAGGAGCAGCACCATCACCCTGCACCATCATCACCCGCACGCACTGACCCGCAGTCCAACCCCCAGCCCAAGGCCCTGCCCCTTGACAAGGCCCCCACAGACGACACCCCTCCCAGGGTAAGATAGGCCCATCCTCTGGCAAAGTCGGGTAAACTGGTAGTCATTAGACGGCTTTGCTAGGAAGTCTGAACTGTAGACCGGTATACTAGTAGTCACTAGATGCTGGATAGGACAACATTGGAGTGAGTGAGCAGAGTGATATTTGTCTTAGTAACAGTTCTAAAACGGAGCGACCTCCTCCTCACTCTAGCCTGCTGAGAGGATTCAGAGAGAGRAGAACGTTATGAAAGGATTAGAGGCTCGTTCTCTATTCCCCCTGTCTCTCCTCTCAGAACCCTCCCTCGTTCAACCTCCCAGCCCTCCATAGCAGACTGATGTAAAAATACCAGAGAAAGAAAGCTGCAGCAGCAATCACTCGACAGCTGAGTGCTTTTGCATCTCAGCATTTTAGAGATGCTCCCAATCAATGGGACGCTGGAGGCTGTCACAAATAAAGGGTAGGATTCAGACTGTTAGAAACGTTCTCCAAGGAAAATATTCCTCATGTTGAAATCGTGACCTTTTTTTTGCCCCCCATCTGCACAAATTAGAGGTGGTATTATTGTCCTCTCTTCACATAGGGCCTAACTATCAAACATCACTTCCTCTTCTTTGGTGAGGTATGAGTATGCCATTTCCTGTTCTGCCCCCTCCTTCCTGTGTAAGCCTTTGGTAGTGTCTCATATCAATGTCAGTGTTAGTTAGCGTTCCATCTGAATGGAGTGGCTGTGTTCCGCCCTGCTTTGCTTTCGATGCTGCCCCCTGTTCCTTCTTAAGCTGTTCTCCCTCCTGTCCCCTGGAAACTACCAAAGAGAAATGCTGAAATCTATGATATAACTTTAAAGCTGTTTTTGTGTTAAGCCACCCCACTGAAAGAGAGCGTTAGGTCTGACACAGCAAAAGACAGCATTATATCCACACGCTTCCCTTATCAACCCCTGTGTGGGCCCGCAGCTCCCCGGGACTGCTGCGRAGAAGAAATATTAGCGAGCAGAGAATCACATCAGACTAGGATTCTATTTCATTGACAGGCACGGCTCTACACAAACCTGTGCATCATATCCAATCAGAGCTGCAGTAGGCCTATATGCAAAAATACCATTGCCATGTATGGATCTGTMGCATTCACTTTTAACTGGACTGTTTTTACAGCATGGGCGGTTGTGAGTAGATGTGTTTGTTTTGAGATCAAAGCGAGAACTATGTGTAGCGACGTGCACATTTATACATTTGTTCATATACTTAGTGAGTTATTAGCCCAGTTATAGATCATTTGTAGACGGCAATGGGGGAGTGATTACTTCCTACAAGAGCACAAAACGTGTGCATTTCTAGACGTCTTTGAAAAGCAAGTTAGCTAAAGCGCATTTTTTTGTCTTAAAGGGGGCAGTGTTGTATTTTGAGACATGCTTGAATAAGCTAAGTAGCCAAAAGGCAGAGGGTAGCATAATTTGTCTGATTCTCTGCAATAATGGTATGGGATTAATTATGAGTTTTATTTAGTAAAATGGTTTCTTGCATCAAACAACGCAACAACATTTTCAGTCACCTTGTCTGAAGGACAATAATGTCAAGCCCTTAATGTCAAGCCCTGCATGTTTTTTTCAAAGGTCTCATGGAATGTAGGCCTACATTGAACACCACCCATTGGCTGCTACTGTAGGCTGAACGATAGAACAGCAATTTCCATGTTAAAATGTTATGGGATGCATTGTCTCCATTGTTTTAAATGGTAAGCCACTCTGTGGTAGGCTTACGTTATGATCAAATAGCCACAGTAGCCTAATTGACCACTGTTAAAATTAACTTAAAGCGGATACAGCCTTAGTGTTCACAGTAAAAGCACGCACAGAATTTTCTGCGCTCAGCAGACCTGAAATTTGCTCATTGATGAAAAACATTTGAGGGAAGATTGGTGTGGATATAATGCTGTCTTTTGCTGTGTCAGACAGAACTCACTCTCAGTGGTTTGGCTTTACGCAGTGTGAGTATGCAGGGACATAGTTTGGACGTTGTAGAAACGTTTTGGGGACTTTCTAGGGACATCTTAACAGTGTGTGTCTAGCTTTTGTGCTCCTGGCACCCCTGTCACACTACACATACGCCCTCCGAGAGTTTGTGTGTGCCCGTAGAGTGTGTTTATGAGCAGGCATCTGTATGTGTGGAAGGTTCCTGTGAGGACAACGTCCAGGTCTCCAGTACTGTCACGCAGGGACTCTCCTCTCCATGGCAACCTCAATGCCACGCCTAACAACCCGGCGGGCCAGAGGAACGCCTGCAGGTACCTTTTCACGTCCCTCCATTTATCTTTTTCTCTGTCTCGTTTTCTTTATTTCTCTCTTTCGATTGATCCTTTTTGCTTTATTTTGTTGTCGCTGTTTGTCTCTCCCTCCGTCTGTCCCTCTGTTCACCACTCCACCATCTCCACTTCTATTCGGGTTGTTAGTACTGGGCGGCAGGTAGTCTAGCGGTTAAGAGCTTTAGGCCAGTAACCGAGAGGTCGCTGGTTCGAATCCCTSAGCGGGCCCCGGTGTAATAATCTTCTGTTCTCCCCTTGAGCAAGGCAGTCAACCCCCAACAACTGCTCCCCAGGTGATGTTGATGTGGATGTCGATTAAGGCATCCCCCCACACCTCTCTTATTCAGGGAGGTTGGGTTAAATGCAGAAGACAGATTTTGGTTGAATGCATTCAATGTGCAACTGACTAGGTATCCCCTTTCCCTAATGTAAAATCTCTACACTGTGTGTCTATCTGTACTCTGTAGAGCCCTCTTCTCAATGTATGGATACTGGGTTGGATTTATGTAACATTACTTACTGTTCTGCCATGCGTTACATATCCTTGTCTCCTGTGTGTGTGTGTGTGTGTGCACTGTCACACACACTCTTCCCTTCTTAGTATGTCTTTATAATGCTGAGCTTCATCTCCTTTGAGACTGTGCATGTCTGTGTCTATGGAAAAGTATTTGTGTTTATTTATGGGTCTGTCTATTAATATGTACTGTATGTATTTGTATACATGTCTATATGTAAAGAGTATGTGTCTACWCTCAGTTTATTAGGTACACCCATCTAGTACCGGGTTGGACCCCCCTTTGCCCCCAGAACAGTCTGAATTCTTCAGGGCATGAAAACATTGCTCAATTGGTATCAAGGGACCTAACGTGTGCCAAGAAAACATTTCCCACACCACTGACACCAGCCAGTACCGTTGACACCTGTCAGTATAGGGCCATGTTCTCTTGACTCATCAGCATGACTCAACAGGAACCGGGATTTGTTGGACCAGGCAATGTTTTTCCACTCCTCAATTGTTGAGTGTTGGTGATCGCATGCCCACTGGAGCCACTTCTTCTTGTTTTTAGCTGATAGGAGTGAACCCAGTGTGGTCGTCTGCTGCAATATCCCGTCCATGACAAAGACTGACGAGTTGTGCATTCCGAGATGATGTTCTGCATACCACTATTGTACTGCGCCGTTATTTGTCTGTTTGTGGCCCGCCTGTTAGATTGCACGACTGCCATTCTCCTTCGACCTCTCATCAACAAGCTGTTTTCACCAACAGGACTGCCGCTGACTGGATGTTTTTTGTTTGTCACACCATTCTCTGTAAACCCGAGACAATGTCGTGCGTGAAAAACCCAGGAAGCCAGCCGTTACTGAGATACTGGAACCGGCGCGCCTGTCACCGATCATACCACACTCAGTCGCTTAGGTCATTCATTTTGCCCATTCTAATATTCAATCGAACAGTAACTGAATGCCTCGATGCCTTTCTGCCTGCTTTATATAGCAAGCCACGGCCACCTGACTCACTGTCTGTAGGAGTGAACAATTTTTGTAAACGGGATGGTGTAGCTAATAAACTGACCACTGAGTGTATGTAAAGTACTGTGTGTGTATGTAAAGTATGTATGTCTGTAAAGTATTTGTCTATACAGTATGTAAAGTATGTATGTCTGTAAAGTATGTGTCTATAC
This sequence comes from Salvelinus sp. IW2-2015, assembly GCF_002910315.2. NCBI lineage: Eukaryota > Metazoa > Chordata > Actinopteri > Salmoniformes > Salmonidae > Salvelinus > Salvelinus sp. IW2-2015. Next base: position 29,040,869 of record NC_036875.1, read on the forward strand.
AGTATGTAAAGGTTGTAGGTCTATATGTAAAGGTTGTGTGTCTATACAGTATGTAAAGGTTGTGTGTCTATATGTAAAGGTTGTGTGTCTATACTATAACAAACCCTCTCTGTTTCTCTCCACAGTGCTGCAGCGGAGCCGCGTCTGCTGTGGGAGCGGGTGGAGAAACTGGTTCCCAGGCCAACGAGTGGCAGTGGTAGTACTTGCAGCTCCTCCGGCTCCAGTAACTCCAGCTCCCAGCCCAGCTCTCACAGTGGCTCAGGGGAGAGGTTCAGAGCCCGCTGTGAGTCTGATATTCCCCTGATACACACATGCATTCATAGTCTCACGCATAGTTTCCTACATGCACACTCTCAAGACACACACACACATAATTACTGTTTACAAAGTACTCACATTTACAATTAAATTCTTGGCACAATTCTCCACATTGCTCTTTAATTTACTGACCGGTATCCCCCATTGTCCCCCTCTCAGCCTCATCAAAGTCTGAGGGTTCTCCCCTCCAGCATCCAGAGCATACTGGGAAAAAACCTGAGGAGAGGAAGGAGTCGGTCAGAACTAACCGACTGGCGGTGAGACCTGACCCCCGTGAAACTAGTGGTCTACCTAGTGTACTAACTAGTGTTGAACTACACTAAGTGTTGTGACACTTCAGAAAGAGGTGGAATTAAGTTTTGAGTGGGAATGATGGTTTTACAATAATCTGACATAGTTCTTTGTGTGTGTGTGTGTGTGTGTGTGTGTGTGTGTGTGTGTGTGTGTGTGTGTTTGTTTCGCCCTCTGCGCTGTGGATTACTGGTACTCATGTGAATTCTGTAGGGGAAGTGGTAAGCTAGAGTGAAATAGTGTGTGTTTGTACTGACAATCTCATTGGCTGAAGGGTTCTGTACTAATGACTTGCCTCTCTCCTGATTGGTGCTATTTTACTCATGTTCCTTTTAACCTCAATCTCCTCCCCTCATACTTGTTATTTCTTTCTATTGGATCATTCAATCACTCACATACTTGCAGCCCCTTCCTTCCTTGTATGCTCGGGTCTGGTCTCTTGATGGACTCACTAACCTCTTCCAGCCTTGTGGACACATTGGCAGTATGGCAGCAGTGTATGTACTTACTCATCTCTTTTCTCATATCCTATTGGCTTTGCTACTCACCGGCCGGCTCTTCATTGGCTGGCGCACCTGTGACCTCACTTCTTCCCCCATCAGCTTCCTGCATCCTGTCTCCTGCATTTAACCCTGCGAGTAACCTGGTAACACATCCACAACCCGGAAAGAGAGCTAAAAAAGAGAGGGAGAGGGAAAGCAAGACTGAAAGAAAGAGAGAGAAGAAAGAAAGAGAGAGAAGAAAGGATGAAGCATAGTTTGGACCTTCTTGAAAACCCCCCCCCCCCCCCCCCCCCCACAGGACCTGACCGTGCTGGCCAAAGAGCTGCGTGTGGTGGAGGACGTGCAACGCCCCCACAAGGTGACGGACTACTCCTCATCTAGTGAGGAGTCGGGGACCACGGATGAGGATGAGGATGATGAAGAGGTGGACCAGGAGGGAGGAGAGGAGTCTACCTCAGGACCAGAGGACTCTCACGCTGTGTATGTAGAGGAGGACACCTGAACCCTAACCCCTAACCCTTCTCACAATGAGTACAGTTACATGCACGCAATAATACAATTGTTGTGAAAAGTCAGATTAATATAATAGTTTGCTTTAAACATTAACATGCTTTGCAAGAATAACGATTTCTCTAATAATCCTGTTTACATGGACACATCTGAAATCAGGCTACCTGATGGGATATTTGCCCAAAATCACCAATCAAAATAAACATTCTACCACAGCGACCATGTTATTTTTGAGATAACTATTTGATTCTTAGATCGGACATATTAAAGTGTGTTTGTGAAAACTATTTCTACGATTCATACTTTGTTTTTCCGAACTCACTTCAGTCGCGCAAAAGAAGGAAGCTTGTGCTGCTCGTGCTAGCACATGCACAGATAAACTGCACAGCTGGAACTCTAATTAAGGCATTTACATGTCCTAATAATTAGAAAGACTGCTCAGAAAACGAGGTGCTTAATCGTTGTATGCTTACTTCGATTATGACCTTACCCTGATTTAAAATGAGCAGTTAGGTGTTTACTTGACTATTGCCATACTCAGCCTAGTGCCATAATCCGTTTAATATCGAATTATTAGTGTGCATTTAAATGTACTCAATGACATCATATTGCAATGATATTTGAGCTTTTGATTGAAGTGAAGGAAAAGTCCGGTCATTATAACTAGGACTGGGAATTGTCAGGGACCTCAAGATACGATAATATCACCATACTTCGGTGCCAATATGATGTGTATTAGGATTCTATATGTATTGCGATTCGATAGTCTAAACCATACGTCTGCTGCAGAGAGACAAGAGAGAGCCTTGAGAAAACGAGCTTTGATCAGTCATGGAAATAAAAGTGSTGAAAACAAATTGGCTCCCTATTTAAAAAGAAGATGGAGAACAAGCTATGAAGGAAAAATACTGGAGTTTTGGTGCAGGAACAGAAAACTAGTGCAAAAATAATATTGCCATATTGTGAAAACGATACCATATATCATCAAAAATAATATCCCGATATGTAACTGTATTGATTTTTTCCCCCAGCACTAACCATCTTCCTGGTTCTCTGTTTATTCGATCTACTCCACCAGCTCCTCCAGACTAAGCAACGGAGAGATGGAATCGGTGAAGACCTTGATCGTTCACGACGAGGGCGAGAGTGACTCTAAAATCACGCCCTGTAAAGATGACACTCTGATCGTCAGACCGGTAAGGCCAACACCCAGGCCATGCCGTCCACCTCTCTTATAACAACATATCAGTCACACACTGTAAACCTTTTAGTTATTTTATTGTGGTATTTAATTTACTAATTTGTCCCTTTATAGTTTACCCACTGTTTGATATTGTGTTGGACCTCATCTTATTTGTTCTGTCATTGTTTACTTTGTGTTGCTGGTGAAAGGGTTTGGGTTAGAGTGGAAAGGGGTCGGTTAGCCTGGAGAAATGGACCTGGTATTAACCACCCGCTCCCCCATTAGATGACAGTATAAAGGCTAGATGGTAGTCCTGCAACAGATTGAACATCATAAAATGGCTCCACTAAAGTCATAGAAATCATTTATGAATAAATGTAAACAAAATTATTATACTTTTGGTGTCTGTTGTTGACCATTTTCTTATACTTAATCCTCAATTGAATATGTCTGAAGTCTCTTACAGTAGTAGACTGTAGCTTCAGTAGACTACTTTACTAGACTACTTTAGTAGACTAGTCTTCCCTTAACACAATAGCCAATAGAATCCCTCCACCGCAGAGAAAGAAATCTAGACCCAAAGTGTGCCCCTGTTCTTACTTCCAGAGTACAGGTGACAACAAAAAGCGACCTGCCCCCAGCCCTGGTCATGGCCCTGTCCCTGGGTTTAACACCAGCCCTGGGCTGATTCACCCTGCCCTCCAGGGCCTTCCAGGCCTCCAAGGCCACCCTGGTCTCCAAGGCCACCAGGAGAAAAATGGCTTTGTGGGCCGCATTCACCTCCTGCCTGACCTGATCCAGCAGAGCCACCACTCCCCCTCCTCCTCTGCCTCCTCCTCTCCCTCCTCCTCCAGCATGGCGAGCCCCACCATGTCCATGTCCCCCCAGAGCCCCCTGGACAAGCTCAGCATACTCCTGGAGGTATGTCCCTCTGCCCCCCTCTGACCCCTGGTCCTCCTTCAGGCCTGGGCCTGCAAGGAGCACCCTCTGCTGGTTGCATCTGCTCTCTCTCTGGCCACCTAGTGGTGCTCTTTATCGTTTCCTTTTTCTGAGTGCGACGACTAATCTAGTTTCCTCCAAGCTCTGTAGGTACGGTGGTGTGGTGATGGATCATTTTTGTTGCTCCTTCTGAAAAAATATTATTTTGACCATTTTTAGCAAGTTTCTGGTATTTGACATAATTTCTTCTTTTTGAGACTATATTAGGTTGCACTGGCTTACATGTTCTTGGAGGCCCATTACAGGTATTCCTTTAGCCCTAAGATCTCTATCTCTGATTATTATTTGTTTATTTTAATCAGTCAGATCGTTAAAGACATATTCCAGAAACCCTCTCAAGACTAGGCTACAACGTAGCATATTTCATGAATTAGCACTGGCAATTGCTTTACCATTAAAAAACATTCCTTTAAATATATTTTTGTTCCTCAYCTTTTGTTTTAACCTGAACATTCCATCTGTTTTACTTTTACCCACCACCATAGAGACCTCTTGTTTTTGCCTTGTTCACTTTACTTCAATGTGTGATTTTGTGAATTTTTCCCTAAGCCTGATAGCTGCATGCTCCTTACATCTGCCTCAGTTTCTTGCTTCCGTCTTTCAACATTTCTCTTTGGTAGTCTTTGAACTTTATATTGAACTTATACAGTGCCTTCGGAAAGTATTCAGACCCGTTGACTTTTTCCAAATTTTTCTACGTTACAGCCTTATTCTAAAATGTATTAAATAAATAAAAAAATCCTCAGCAATATACACACAATACCACATAATGACAAACTGAAAACAGGTTTTTAGAAATTGTATTTATTTACATAAGTATTCAGCCCCTTTGCTATGAGATGCAAAATTGAGCTCAGGTGCATCCTGTTTCCATTGATCATTCTTTAGATGTTTCTACAACTTGATTCGACTCCGTCTGTGGTAAATTCAATTGATTGGACATGATTTGGAAAGGCACACACCTGTCTATATAAGGTCCCACAGTTGACCGTGCATGTCAGAACAAAAACCAAGCCATACGGTCAAAGGAATTGTCCGTAGAGCTCCGAGACAGGATTGTGTCAAGGCACAGATCTGGGGAAGGGTACCAAAAAATGTCTCCAGCATTGAAGGACCCCAAGAATACAGTGGCCTCCAACATTCTTAAATGGAAGAGGTTTGGAACTACCAAGACACTTCTTAGAGCTGGCCTAGAGCTGGCTGTCCGGCCAAACTGAGCAATCGGGGGAGAAGGGCCTTTGTCAGGGAGGTGACCAACAACTCTGACAGGGCTTTAGAGTTCCTCTGTGGAGATGGMAGAAKCTTCCAAAATGACAACCATCTCTGCAGCACTCCACCAATCAAGCCTTTATGGTAGAGGGGTTAGGCAGAAGCCACTCCTCAGTAAAATGCACATGACAGCCCACTTGGAGTTTGTCAAAAGGCACCTAATGACTCTCAGACCATGAGAAACAAGATTCTCTGGTTTGATGAAAACAAGATTGAACTTTTTGGCCTGAATGCCAAGCGTCACATCTGGAGGAAACCTGGCACCATCCCTACGGTGAAGCATGGTGGTGGCAGCATCATGCTGTGGGGATGTTTTTCAGCATCAGGGACTGGGAAGCTAGTCAGGATTGAGGCAAAGATGAACGGAGCAAAGTACAGAGATCCTTGATGAAAACCTGCTCCAGAGCGCTCAGGACCTCAGACTGGGACGAAGGTTCTTCTTCCAACAGGACAACGACCCTAAGCACATAGCCAAGACAACACAGGAGTGGCTTCGGGACAAGTGTCTGAATGTCCTTGAGTGGCCCAGCCAGAGCCCGGACTTGAACCCGATCAAACATCTCTGGAGAGACCTGAAAATAGGTGTGCAGCAACGCTCCTCATCCAACCTGAGAGCTTGAGAGGATCTGCAAAGAAGAATGGGAGAAACTCCCCAAATACAGGTGTGCCAAGCTTGTAGCGTCATACCCAAGAAGACACAAGGCTGTAATCGCTGCCAAAGGTTTTTTTAATACATTTGCTAACACTTCTAAAAACCTGTTTTTGCTTTACCATGATGGGGTATTGTGTGTAGATTTAATGAGGGGAAAAAACATTTAATACATTTTAGAATAAGGCTGTAACATAACAAAATGTGGAAAAAGTCAAGGAGTCTGAATACTTTCCGAAGGCACTGTATATTTCATATTGCACACACTGCTGTCATTGTTGTCTTGGTCTATGAGTTGGCAGGTAAGTCAATGTCATAATGGTAGAAATACGTGTGATTCTATGTATCCTCATTGTTGTTCTATTCTCCTGTTCCTCTAGAGTCATTCTGTCAGCAACACAATGCAGAAACACAAGTCCTCCTCCTCCTTCACTCCTTTTATCGATCCACGCCTCCTCCAGGTCTCTACATCCGGCGCCGCTCTCAACAACCTGGGTAAACCCGTTCTCCCAGCCCCCTTATTGGATGTCAAGTCCCCTTCAGTAGTATCTGAGTGGTTCCCTCCAGTGTCAATCAACCTGGTGTTAGATTCTGAGGCAACACCAGAGAACACCTGTTTATAACTGACAAAAGTTTTATAAATGTATACTAAATATAACTGAATCTATATGATAGTAAAACATAATCTGCTTGTATTTACACTCAATCCCTTCCTTGTCCTCCGCAGCTTTTGGGAACGATGCCAGGCTGGCGGAGGCACTGAGGGCGGACCCGTCACGTAAAGGCTCCGTGGTCAATGTGAACCCTGTCAACACACGGCCGCAGAGCGACACCCCAGAGATCCGCAAGTACAAGAAGAGGTTCAACTCTGAGATCCTGTGTGCTGCGCTCTGGGGTGAGTTGTCACAATTATCTCTGCTATGTAGTTATCTCAGTCATATCAGTCTTCGCCACAGGTGGCAGCAAACTAAATGCCAAAGTGTTTGTAGGAGTGAACCTGCTGGTGGGGACAGAGAGTGGCCTGATGCTGCTGGATCGTAGCGGTCAGGGGAAGGTGTATCCCCTCATCAGCCGACGCCGCTTCCAACAAATGGATGTCCTAGAGGGACTCAACGTCCTGGTTACTATATCAGGTTTGTACACGCTATACATATAGTTACTACACACACTATACATGCACAGTTATTACACATACAGTTGAAGTCGGAAGTTTACATACCCTTAGGTTGGAGTCATTAACTAGTATTTCAACCACTCCACAAATTTCTTGTTAACAAACTATAGTTTTGGCAAGTCGCTTAGGACATCTACTTTGTGCATGACACAACTAATCTTTCCAACAATTGTTTACAGACAGATTATTTAACTTATAATTCACTGTATCACAATTCTAGTAGGTCAGAAGTCTACATACACGAAGTTGACTGTGCCCTTAAACGGCTTGGAAAATTCCAGAAAATTATGTTATGGCTTTAGAAGCTTCTGATAGACTAATTGACATCATTTGAGTCAATTGGAGGTTTACCTGTGGATGTATTTCAAGGCCTACCTTCAAACGCAGTGCCTCTTTGCTTGGCATCATGGGAAAATCAAAAGACATCAGCCAAGACCTCAGAAAAAATGTGTAGACCTCCACAAGTCTGGTTCATCCTTGGGAGCAATTTTCAAACACCTGAAGGTACCATGTTCATCTGTACAAACAATAGTACGCAAGTATAAACACCAAGGGTCCATGCAGCCGTCATACCGCTCAGGAAGGAGACGCATTCTGTCTCCTAGAGATGAACGTACTTTGGTGCGAAAAGTGCAAATCAATCCCAGAACAACAGCAAAGGGCCTTGTGAAGATGCTGCAGGAAATGGGTACAAAAGTATCTATATCCACTGTAAAACAAGTTCTATATTGACATAACCTGAAAGGGCGCTCAGCATGGAAGAAGCCACTGATCCAAAACTGCCATAAAAAAGCCAGACTACGGTTTGCATCATGTTGTGGGGGTGCTTTGCTGCAGGAGGGACTGGTGCACTTCACAAAATAGATGACATCATGAGGGAGGAAAATGATATGGATATATTGAAGCAACATCTCAAGACATCAGTCAGGAAGTTAAAGCTTGGTCGCAAATGGGTCTTCCAAATGGACATTGATCCCAAGCATACTTCCAAAGTTGTGGCAAAATAGCTTAAGGACAACAAAGTCAAGGTATTGGAGTGGTCAAAGCCACTGACCTCAACCTGTAAAACATTTGTGGGCAGAACTGAAAAAGCGTYTGCGAGCAAGGAAGCCTACAAACTTGACTCAGTTACACCAGCTCTGTCAGGAGGAATGGGCCAAAATTCACCCAACTTATTGTGGGAAGCTTGTGGAAGGCTACCCGAAACGTTTGACCCAAGTTAAACAATTTAAAGGCAATGCTACCAAATACTAATTGAGTGTAATGTAAACTTCTGACCCACTGGGAATGTGATGAAAGAAATAAAAGCTGAAATAAATTATTCTCTCTACTATTATTCTGACATTTCACATTCTTAAAATAAAGTGATGATCCTAACTGACCTAAGACAGGGAACATTTACTAGGATTAAATGTCAGGAATTGTGAAAAACTGAGTTTAAATGTATTTGGCTAAGGTGTATGTAAACTTCCGACTTCAACTGTACATGGGAAAACACAGACATGCAAACACTGTCGTGTGAAATTCAGTACTGAGAGAGACTTGATCATTTCTTCAAACAATCATCTTTATTTAATATCGATTAATTATTGCAATAATGAAAACGTCAGCCCAACAGTCTTGTTCTGACTGTTAGGCTGAGAGCCTAACTGAAAATTAAAATAATTATATTATATAGGACCTAAAAATGCTTAGTCACAATGGTTCCATCTCCCATAAGCCACCTTGGTTATCTACACAGGATGGTGTTTTACCCCCAACCTGGCTTTGTTTCCCAGATGCCAGGAAGAATGGACAATGAGGGATTGTTCTGAACTCTTCCAGGCTATCTCTATCTCGTGTCACACACACCATTTCTTGTCAATGGAATGCCAGCTTTTATCACCAACATCAATCAATTGTCAGCTTCAAGCTTTCTCTAGTAAAACCCATGTCCTCAACAGCCAGACTAGCTGCAAGGTGCTAGAGTGGAGACCATAAAACACAGCATTAGCAGGACAGAAATATCTTACTGTTTTGTTAAGTAAATAATTGTTACATATCCAACAAATAAGGTGAATACATAATTTTTCTATCACAACACATATACACACACACACACACACTTTTAAGATGTCTAGGTGATCTCTCTGATGAGACCGTTCGTGCAAAGGTGTCGGGCGGTGGCTCACTGTAGGTTCCTGCTTCTCTTTCCTGTGCTGTGGTCACGTCATCCATTCACTGTAACAACCAGCACTGGTTCCTCTGGTGTCACCCAACAGACATTCAGCCAGAGGAAATCGAGTAAATGGCTAGTTAGAGTGTGCGACATCATATATTTGTATTGCATGTCCACTGACACACATGCAAAGGTTTCCATGGTGGAAGCACGGAAACACACATAGATACAGTGTCATCTGTCATTTTGATGTCATTTTGCAATGAATGAAGAAAGGGTCCATGCTCAAAAGAGACYTTGAGACAATTTGATGTTGCTTCTTCAGTTTTTAGCATTTTTTATTCTTKATGTCATTGTACTCTATCATTCTCGGTAGATTAATATAAAAGTTGTGCGTGTGTGTGTGTGTGTGCCGACTTGTTGGTCAGTTTAAAGAAAATGTTGTCTTTCAATTTGACCTCGACCTTGACCTAAATTTACAAACACAATATTCCGTTATGTTGCAACGTGTTGTCAAATATTCAGTACAGGTTCTACAACAATACAGACCCTGTCACTGACTCAGCATATCCTCTGTACTAGTATTGATAATGATGTCTAATATAATACCAATAATTAAATACATAGTAAAAACTCCAATAATACCTTTATTCATTGAAATCGGTGTGTACAATAAAGACGCTTCCTCCACCCATTACATAGGAGTAGGGTGAAGTTGCCCCTACATGCTGATCTTAGGTCAGTTTGGGATTTTCCCCACTAATGGTTAAGTTTAGGATTGGTGGAGGGGAAGCTGATCCTAGATCTGTACCTAGGGGAAACTTCACCCCCTGTGCCATTACATATGGATTATATATCGTAGGTACCCTGACTCTTGACCTCTCCCGCTTGTCTGACCCTGTCCTGTGAAGGCAAGAAGAACAAGTTGCGTGTGTACTATCTGTCCTGGTTGAGGAACAAGATCCTGCACAACGACCCTGAGGTGGAGAAGAAGCAGGGCTGGGTCACTGTGGGAGACCTGGAGGGTGCTGTTCACTACAAAGTTGGTATGTCCCATCTCCAGCATGCATCTGGCCAGTGGAATTGAAAGGATGGGAAGTTCATTTTTGCGGAGAAAATTGAGGACAGTTTTTGCATAGAAATTTATGTCATGGTCAAATGAGTCTGCACACATGTTTAGGAACCACTGTTTTATAAGTCAGCACTTCATGACATGACTGAAACATGTTGGAAGAGTCCAGAGTTTGGTAATGAAATCTACAGCAGCGTACGAAATACCCTCTGTCTATGCAGCAAACACAATGTCCCAATTCTGCACTGTCACATCTCTGAGTAGACTGTAATATATGTCAGCTAATAGCATTTTGGTAGAATTTGATTTCCTACTACATATAGTATCTGGGGCAGAGAACTTAAAAACAATAAGGCTACTGTGTCATTAAACGTCTTGAGGATGCTCTGAATTGACCCTGTTAGTTGGTGCCTCCTTATGGCAACATCCTCATGTGTCCCCACTGGTTTATTCCCCAGTGAAATACGAGAGGATCAAGTTTTTGGTTTTGGCCCTGAAGAACTCGGTGGAGGTCTATGCATGGGCACCGAAGCCCTACCACAAGTTCATGGCTTTCAAGGTGAAACCTTCGATGCCCCTGCTTATGCATATTCACTTCCATCTATTCAATTAGTCATGCAGCTATTGTGAATTGTCATGACAATGATAAAATGACTTCCCGACACACATGCACACACACTACTGTACTGTATGTGAATAACCTTTGCTCCCTGGTTGACCCCTGCAGTCGTTTGGTGACCTGGTGCACAAGCCCCTGCTGGTTGACCTGACGGTGGAGGAGGGTCAGAGGTTAAAGGTAATCTATGGCTCCAGTAACGGATTTCATGCCGTCGACGTGGACTCGGGGGCAGTCTACGACATCTACCTGCCCACCCATGTAAGAAACACACTCATGTCTATGGAACCTCTCATCCCCTTCTCTTCCTCCTTTTTTTTCTTTCAAGGATAACTTCATTATTTAATTAATAATTTTTCTCTCTCCTGCTCCTTTTGCTCTCTCTCCCGCTCTTTTGCTCTCTCTCCCCTCTTTGCTCTCTCTCCCCCTCTTTTGCTCTCTCTCCCCCCTCTTTCGCTCTCTCTCCCCCCTCTTTCGCTCTCTCTCCCCCCCTCTTTTCGCTCTCTCTCTTATCTCTTCTCTCTCTCTTTCTCTCTCTGTGTCTGTCTCTCTGTAGATCCAGACCAGTATCCAGTCCCATGCCATCATCATCCTGCCCAACACAGATGGCATTGAGCTGCTGGTGTGTTACGAGGACGAGGGTGTCTATGTCAACACCTACGGACGCATCACCAAGGATGTGGTGCTGCAGTGGGGCGAGATGCCCACTTCTGTGGGTAAGTGGACACAGACACACTCACACACAATAGGTCCTTAAATTATGTATTGAAACATGTTAACTCGGTTGCCATCCACCGACTCACCGCCCTATCCTTTGTCTCTTCTCTCTGTAGCCTATATCCGTTCTAACCAGATAATGGCTGGGGGGAAAAGCCATAGAGATCAGATCTGTGGAGACTGGACATCTGACGGAGTCTTCATGCACAGAAGAGCCCAGAGACTCAAGTTCCTGTGTGAGAGGAACGACAAGGTGAGACCCCTGGACACGTACACACACATTTGGAGGTACTCTCCCCAGGTCTGTTTACATGAATAACTCTTGTCAAAATCTAATTTTATTTGTCATATGCGCCGATACAACAGGTGTAGACCTTACCGTGAAATGCTTACTTACAAGCCCTTAACCAACAATGCAGTCAATAATTAGAGTTAAGAAAATATTTACAAAATAAACTAAAGTAAAACATTTTATAAAAAAGAAACACAATAAAATAACAATAATGAGGCTATATATAAGGGGTACCGTACCGAGTCAATGTGTGGGTACAGGTTAGTCGAGGTAATTTGTACAGTAAGTCGTGGTAAAGTGACTATGCATAGATAATAAACAGCAAATAGCAGCAGTGTAAAAATAAAGGGGGGGGGGGCAATATAAATAGTCTGGTGGTCATTTGATTAATTGTTCAGCAGTTTTATGGCTTCGGGGTAGAAGCTGTTAAGGAGCCTTTTGGTGCTAGACTTGGCGCTCCGGTACCGCTTGCCTTGCGGTAGCAGAGAGAACAGTCTATGACTAGGGTGACTGGAGTCTTTAAAATAAAGAAATGTGGGCTTTCCTCTGACACCGCCTAGTATATACAGTACCAGTCAAAAGTTTGGACACACGTACTCATTCAAGGGTTTTTCTTCATTTTTACAATTCTCTACATTGTATAATAATAGTGAAGACATGAATACGATGAAATAACACAAAGGGTTTGAATACTTATGTAAATGTCATATTTCAGTAAAAAAATATGAAATGCACAAAAATCTAAAACTCTTTTTGCTTTGTAATGATGGGGTATTATGTGTTGTTAGATAAGGGGGGGACTATTTAATCCATTTTAGAATACGGCTGTAATGCAACAAAATGTGGAAAAAGTTGCGGGGTCTGAATACTTTCTGAATGTACTGTATACTTCTGGGAAGTTGTTAGACAATCCAGAGGCCAGAGAATTTCTATCTTGGGTTTGACTTCCTGGTGGTTGATATAGCTTTACCATAGATTTTATGGGTTGTATTACTGACTGTTGTTTAAACAGGAATTCTCTGCATTGTTATCACTAGAGGTTTCTTATAATTCATGACGACACATCTTGATTTCCATGGTCAATATGGATCAATGATTGTGAATGGCATCAAAAAATCATATGCATGTCTGTAAGTTCGCCTCTATCTTGATGTATCACCGATCAATCAGTCAAATGTATTTATAAACCCCTATTACATCAGCAGATGTCACAAAGTGCTGTACAGAAACCCAGCCTAAAACCTCAAACAGCAAGCAATGCAGATGTAGAAGCATGGTTGCTAGGAAAACTGCCTAGGAAGGCAGGAACCTAGGAAGAAACCTAGAGGAACCAGGCTCTGAGAGGTGGCCAGTCCTCTTCTGACTGTGCCGGGTGGAGATTATGACCATTGAGGCCTGATTGTTCTTCAAGATGTTCAAACGTTCATAGATGACCAGCAGGGTCAAATAATAATCACAGTGGTTGTAGAGGGTGCAATAGCTCAGTATCTCAGTAGTAAATATCWGTTGGCTTTTCATAGCTGAGCATTCAGAGGTCAAGACAGCAGGTGCAGTAAAGAGAGAGAGTTGAAAACAGCAGGTCGAGGACAAGGTAACACATTCGGTGAACAGGTCAGGGTTTCATAGCTGCAGGCAGAACAGTTGAAACAGGAGCAGCAGGACAACCAGGTGGACTGGGAACAGCCAGGAGTAATCAGGCCAGGTAGTCCTGAGACATAGACCTTAAATTCACACAGGACACCAGATAAGACAGGATAATTACACCAGATATAACCGACTGACCCTAGCCCCCCGGCACATAGACTATTGCAGCATAGATACTGGAGGCTGAGGCTGTGGTGGGGTCAGGGGATACTGTGGCCCCATCCGATGATACCCCCGGACAGGGCCAAACAGGCCGGATATAACCCCCACCCACTGTGCCAAAGCATTCCCCCCACACCACTAGTGGGATATCATCAGACCCCAATTTCCTTCCCTGAGACAAGGCTGAGTATAACCCACAAAGATCTCCTCCACTGCACGAGCCCGAGGGGGRGCAAAACCAGACAGGAAGATCACATCTGTGACTCAACCAACTCAAGTGACACACAACTCCTAGAGATGGCATGGAAGAGCACTAGTAAGTTAGTGACTCAGCCCCCGTAATAGGGTCAAAAATACTAATGCAACATATGATCAAAATTGAGTTCTATAGGAGAAAGCCCTGCCTCCAGCTGTTTGCTTAGAAATTCTAGGGACAATAAGGAGGCCTGCCGCTTATGAAGGTATGTATGGCAGGACAAAATCGGAGAGATAGGTAGGAGAAATCTCATGTAATATTTGAGGTTAGCAGTAAACCTTGAAATCAGCCCTAGCCTTAACAGGAAGCCAATGTAGTGGCTAGCACAGGAGTTATATGATCAAATTCTTTGGTTCTAGTCAAGATTCTAGCATCCGTGTTTAGCACTAACTGATGTCTTTTTACTGTTTTATCCGGGTGGCCGGAGAGTAGAGCATTGCAGTAGAATAATCTAGATGTGACAAAACCATGGTGTCGTGGAATTATTCTAGTAAAGGAGAGAGACTTTTAGATTTCTTCAAAACAATTGGATTTTATTTTTTWATTACTTCAGTAATGGAGTTGGTCGGTAACCACCCTTAAGGTAATCACTGAGCAGAACTAAGCCACAGCATTTTATAGTTAAGACACATCCACCTGAATACGGAACAAACAACAGATTTGTGAAATTATACAAAGGTAGATTGTGCTCTCATGCAACAGACAGCAAGATTTACATTGCACCAGGTTCTGTCTCTAGGTCATTTTCTACTTGTTTGTACAAAAATACTAATGCAACATAGGACACCAGGTCCTTCACTTAATTTATGAAGTCCAGTATTCATCTGCCATGTGGGAGAAATAAACTGGAGGGAGGGTATGCCTGGTACTGGCAGACAGGCACACAGACACTAATCATGGAATGGATTGCAGTCTTTAGGTTTTATCACCAAGGCATCGTAAATCAGCTGTCAGCGTTAAGCCTCAGAGACTCCTCTCAGAAGGACAGACATTGTGAAAGTACTAATATGGGAATACATTCTAATATAAAAGTAATGTGATTAATATAATGTTGTAATTCTACCACATCATTTCTGCAATGTTACGAAGATGGAATAAAGTTGTCCTTGAAATATTATTGGTCCTTCACTGTTTTGAGACTGTACAACTTTCAAGATTTATTGTCAGATCCAACAGCAGATCTCTTTGTTTCTTGGGACCTAGAACTAGCATCTCTGTTTTTTTCAGTTTAAAAGTTAAACATTTGCCACCATCCACTTCCTTATGTCTGAAACACAGGCTTCCCGGTAGGCAATTTTGGGGCTTCACAATGTTTCATCAAAATGTACAGCTGTGTGTCATCCTCATAGCAGTGAAAGTTGACATTGTGTTTCCGAATGACATCACCAAGAGGTATAATATCGAAGAGGTTCGATATAAGCCAATTTTTACATTTTCCGGGACAATCAAATCAAARGTATTTATATATCCCTTCTTACATCAGCTGATATCTCAAAGTGCTGTACAGAAACACAGCCTAAAACCCCAAACAGCAAGCAATGTAGGTGTAGAAGCACGGTGGCTAGGAAAAACTCCCTAGAAAGGCCAAAACCTAGGAAGAAACCTAGAGAGGAACCAGGCTATGAGGGGTGGCCAGTCCTCTTCTGGC
>NC_036875.1:29056354-29116287 GCF_002910315.2 Salvelinus sp. IW2-2015
TGTGCCGGTGGAGATTATAACAGAACATGGCCAAGAATGTTCAATGTTCATACAGATGAACCAGCATGTCAATAATAAATAATACGTAGTGTCGAGGTTCACAAGTCAGCACCTCAGGAGTAAATTCAGTTGGCTTTTCATACCGATCATTAAGATATCTTCACCGCTCCTGCTGTCTCTAGAGAGTTGAAAACAGCAGTCTGGGACAGGTAGCACGTCCGGTGAAACAGGTCAGGGTTCCATAGCCGCAGGCAGAACAGCTGAAACTGGAGCAGCACACGGCCAGTGGACTGGGGACAGCAAGAGTCATATGCAGGTAGTCCTGAGGCATGGTCCTAGGGCTCAGGTCTCCGAGAGAGAAAGAGAGAATTAGAGAGAGCACTTCAAATCTCACACAGGACACCGGATAAGACAGGAGAACACTCTAGATATAACAGACTGACCCTAGCCCCCCCGACACATTAATTAAATATAGCTGACGACAGAGGCGCTACAGGAACATAAATACGGTGGAGCCCCAGCTGACTGACATGAGAGGTACACGCAGCACGACTGAGGGTCGCACAATCTGATGATACCCCCGGACAGCCAAATAGGCAATATACACCCACCACTTTGCCAAAGCACAGGCCCACAACACTAGCAGGATCGTCAACCACCAACTTACCATCCTGAGACAAGGCCGAGTATAGCCCACAAGACTCCGTCACGCATAACCCAGGGGCTCCAACCCGACGGAAGATCACGTCAAGGACTCAACCCACTCAAGTGACGCACCCTCCTAGGGACGGCATGGAAGAGCACCGGTAAGCCAGGACTCAGCCTGTATATAGGGTTAGAGGCAGAGAACCCAGTGAGAGAGGGAACCGGCAGCAAGAGAGCAAGGCGGTTCGTTGCTCAGAGCTTTTCGTTCACCTCAGCTCCTGGCCCAGACTACACCATCATATGACCACTGAAGAGATGAGTCTTCAATAATACATAAACGGTTGACCGAGTCTGCGTCTCTCACATGGGTAGCAGACCATTCTATAAATGTAGCTCTATAGGAGAGAAAGCCCTGCTCCAGCTGTTTGGCTTAGAAATGCTAGGGACAATTAGGAGGCCTGCGTCTTGTGACCGTAGCGATGTAGGTATGTACGGCAGGACCAAATGGGAAAGATAGGTAGTGAGAAGCCCTGTAATGCTTTGTAGGTTAGCAGTGAAACCTTGAAATCAGCCCTTGCCTAAAGAAGCCAGTGTGGAGGGGGCTAGCATGGAGTAAATATCAAATTATTTGGTTCTAGTCAGGATCTAGCCGCCGTATTTAGCACTAGTGAAGTTATTTTGTGCTTTATCCGGTAGCCGGAAAGTAGAGCATTGCAGTAGTCTAACCTAGAAGTACAAAAAGCATGGATAAATTTTTCTGCATCATTTTGGACAGAAAGTTTCTGATTTTACAATGTTATGTAGTTGGAAAAGCTGTCCCTTGAAACAGTCTTGAATATTCTCAAATAGAGAGATCAGGTCCAAAGTAACGCGAGGTCTTCGCAGTTTATTTGAGACGATGTAACAACCATCAGATTATTGTCAGATTACAGAAGATCTCTTTGTCTGGACCTAGAAACAAGCATCTCTGTTTTGTCCGAGTTTAAAAGTAGAAAGTTTGCAGCCCATCACTTCCTTATGTCTGAAACACAGGCTTCTGGAGGGCAAATTTGGGCTTACCATGTTTCATTGAAATGTACAGCTGTGTGGTCATCCGCCATAGAGTGAAAGTTAACATTTATTTCAAATTACATCCCAAGAGTAAATATATAGTGAAACAATAGTGTGTCCTAAACGGAACCTTGAGGAACACCAAAAATTTACAGTTGATTTGTCAGAGAACAAACCATTCACAGAGACAAACTGATATCTTTCCGACAGCTAAGATCTAACAGGACAGAACTTGTCCGTGTACGAATTTGGGTTTCCAATCTCTCCAAAAGAATGTGGAAGATCGTGGTGATATCAAAAGCAAGTCAACTACGGTCTAGGAAGCAATAGGACAGATTGCAGAGCCTCGGTCTGGACGCCATTAAAAGGTATTTACTACCTTCATATACTACCTTCAGTGCAGTCTCAGTGCTGGTGATGGGTCGTAAAACCAGACTGAAGCATTTCGTATACATTGTTTGTCTTCACGGAAGGCAGTGAGTTTTGCTGCGACACAGCTTTTCTCCAAACAATTGTAGAGGAATGGAAGATTCGATATAGGCCGATAGTTTTTTATATTTTCTGGGTCAAGGTTTGCTTTTTCATGAGATGCTTTTACTGCCACTTTTAGTGAGTTGGACAATCCGATGATAGAGAGCCGTTTAATTATGTTCAACATAGGAGGGCAAGCACAGGAAGCAGCTCTTTCAGTAGTTTAGTTGGAATAGGGTCCAGTATGCAGCTTGAAGGTTAGAGGCCATGATTATTTTCATATTGTGTCAAGAGATATAGACTAAACACTTAAGTGTCTCTCTTGATCCTAGGTCAATGGCAGAGTTGTACAGACTCAGGACAGCTGGCTTGGAGGAACTCAGATTTAAGAAGAAGTCCATAATTGCTTCTTAATGATCATGTCTTTTCTCAAAAGAATTCATGATTTATTACTGCTGAAGTGAGAGCCATTCCCTCTCGGGAATGCTGCTTTTTTTAGTAGCTTTGCGACATTTAAAATACTTTGGATTGTTCTTATTTTCCTCAATTAAGTTGGAAAAATAGGATGATCGAGCAGCAGTGGAGTGCTCTTCAATACTGCACGGTACTGTCTTTCCAAGCTAGTCGGAAGACTTCCAGTTTGGTGGTGCGCCATTTCGTCCAATTTTCTGTGGAAGCTTGCTTACAGCTCGGGTATTTTCTGTATACCGAGGGAGCTAGTTTCTTATGACAAATGTTTTTAGGGTGCAACTGCATCTAGGGTATTGCGCCAAGGTTAAATTGACTTCCTCAGTTAGGTGGTTAACTGATTTTGTCCTCTCGTCCTTGGGTAGGCAGAGGGAGTCTGGAAGGGCATCAGGAATCTTGGGTTGTACAGAATTTATAGACACGACTTTTGATGCTCCCTTCGTTGGGGTCTGAGCAGTTATTTGTTGCGATTGCAAACGTAATAAAATGGTGGTCGATATCCAGATTAGAGGAAAAACATAAGATACCACACATTTATTCCATGGGACAAAACTAGGTCCCAGAGTATGACTGTGACAGTGAGTAGGTCTAGAGACCTGTTGGACCAAAACCCTGAGTTGATGCTGGCTCAGAAAGCTCTTTGGAGTGGGTCTGTGGACTTTTCTGTGAATATTAGTCACAAAATTTGATATCTGCATCACTACAAGGTCCGATAGGAATTCAGGGAACCTCCATGAGGAACGCTGTATATGGCCAGGAGGCCTGTAACGTAGCTATAAAAGTGATTGATAGGCTGCATAGTTACATGACTAGACGCTCACTAGTCGCTCACTAGTGTAACCAGGAGGAGAGGCCCATTTAACACAGTAATTCACCAGGCTTAAGCCATGTTTCAGGTAGGCCAATCACATCAGGATTATGATCAGTGATTAGTTAATTGACTATGACTACCTTGAAAGTGAGGGATCATAACATTAAGTACCTATTTTGAGATGGTGAGATATCAACTCTTTCATAATGACAGGAATGGAGGAGGTCTTTATTTCAGTGAGATTTGTAAAGCGAACACCGCCATTTTCTGTTTCCTTAACCTAGATCGAGCACAGACACTGTCTCAATGGGATAGCTGAGCTGACTACATTGACTGTGCTAGTGGCAGACTCCACTGACTGGCAGGCTGGCTAAGGTTGCAGGCCAGGCAGCAGGCTATCTCATTGTGGAGCTAGAGAGTTAGAGCCTGTCTATGTTCATAGAATTAAGATGAGAGCACCTCCAGCTAGGATGGAGTCAGTCACTCCTGAGCAGGCCAGGTCCTGTTTGTGGGTGAGTCCAGAAGGGTGCCAATTATTTACAAATTCTATCTTTTGGAAGGGCAGAAAACTATTTTCAACCAGCGATTGAGTTGTGAGAGCTCATCCTCCCCTAACTGGGATGGGGCAGAGACAATTACTTGATGCCGCACACATCTTTCTAGTGATTTCCAGGCTGAAGCTATGTGCTCTTGTGACTCTGACTGTTTCATCCTAACATCGTTGGTACCGACGTGGATAACAATATCCCCTATACCACTACCGCTCGCCAGTTTTAGCTTTAGCCAGCACCTCTTCAGATTAGCCTTTACGTCGGTAGCCCCTGCCCTGGTAAACAGTGTATGATCGTCTAGAGGTTATTTTTAAGTCTAATACTGCGGGTTATGGAGTTGCCAATGACTAGGGTTTCAATTTGTCAGAGCTAATAATGGGAGGCTTCGGCAGCTCAGACGCGTAACGGGTTGGGGAGAGACTGAGAGGCTCGGCCTCTGACTGAGTCGTTGCTAAAAAGGGGAAAACCGGTTGTAAGTTTCTGTCGGCTGAATGAGCGAGCGAACGCGGCTGAGTATCGCGACAAGCATTTCTTTCCAGAAAATTGTCCGGCTGCGGTACTGTGTGGGGATATTTATACTACTATCTGTACTTACTGGTTGCACAGATGCGTTTTCATCTTAAAATTGCCCTTGCCAAGGGCCAGGTACACAGTTGTTCCTCCGACACATTGGTGGGGCTGCTTCCGGGTTGGAGGCGCGCTGTGTTAAGAAGGCAGTGCGGCTTGGTTGGGTGGTGCTTCGGAGCGCATGGCTTTCGACCTTCGTCTCTCCCGAGCCCGTACGGGAGTGTAGCGATGAGACAAGATAGTAATAACTAGCGATTGGATACCACGAAAATTGGAGATAAATGGGATAAATTTAAAAATTAAAAAAATTAAAATTAAAATTGCCCTTGCCTAACGATTGCACTGATAGCTGTGCTTGCAACACGGTATCCTCACCATAAGACGATAGTCCGTCTGTGATATTATGAGTACAGCTACTGCATTAAATGTCATGGTGTTAATGTTACTAACTTAGCTTTGGCTGGTGGTCCGTGTAGAACATGTCCAGATAAAGCGTCCAGGGTGAAAAGTTAAATAAAATAGTGAGCGAGGTAAAACTAAGACATTGTAAATGTGTTATGTGCAGATTTTGATTAAACAGTTAGTAAAAGTAAAACCAAAAGTTGGTAGGTAGCCAAGTAGCACAAACAGCACAGCAGATGGAGACAGGTCCAACAGTTTGTGACTTTGTGGCAGTGGTAACTAACCGATGAATGTTTTTATTTATTTATTTATTAACCTTTATTTAACTAGGCAGTCAGTTAAGTTCTTATTTACATTTGACGGCTACCTAAATTTGGGCGAAAAGGCCTCCTGGGGGGGGGGCTGGGATTAAATTACAAATATAGGACAAGAACCACAACATAATAAGAGCGACCTAAGCACAACATTGTCATGCAGCAACCACATGTGCAAACACATGACACGAAGTGACAAACAGGAGCAACATAGGGCAGCAGCACACATGGTAAAGCAGTATTGGCACAGACAACGACATAGAAGGCAAGAAGGTAGAGACAAAATATCACGCAAGCAGCACACTGTCAGTAGAGTGTCCATGATTGAGCCTTTGAATGAAGAGATGGGATAAAACTGTCAATTTTGAGTGTCTTGCAGCTCTTTCCAGTCGCTAGCTGCGCGAACTGAAAGAGGAGTGACACAGGGATGTGGGGACTTTAACATAATGTGACTGCGAGAACCGGTGTTGCTTGTGGAGCGATGAGGGCTTGCAGTAAGTATCTCAGATAGGTGGGAGTGAGGCCTAAGAGGGTTATACATAAGCATCAACAGTGGTCTTGCGACAGGTACAAGAGAGTACCAGTTTGCAGAGGATATAGGATGAAGTGATGTGGAAATCTGATGGCGAACGGTAAAGAAAATCTAGCGCTCGTGAAGCACCTTACCTGCCGCTATAAATTATATCTCCGTATCTAGCATGGGTAGGATGGTCATCTGAATCAGGTTAGTTTGAGCTGGTGTGAAAGAGAAGGGATTACGATAGAGGAACCAAGTCTAGATTTAACCTTAGCCTGCAGCTTTGATATGTGCTGAGAGAAGGACAGTGAACCGTCTAGCCCTACTCCAAGTACTTGTATGAGGTGACTACCTCAACTCTAAACCTTCGATGGTAGTAATCACACCAGTAGGGAAGAGGGCATTCTTCTTACCAAACCACATGACTTTTGTTTTAGAGTGTTCAGAACATGGTTAAGGTCAGAGAAAGCTTGTTTGACACTAAGAAAGCTTTGTCGTACAGCGTTTAACACAAATGCGGGAGGGGCCCGCTGAGTAGAAGACTATCATCTGCATATAAATGGATGAGAGAGGGTCTACTGGCCTGAGCTATATTTGTTTGATGTATAGTTGGAAGCGCGTGGGACTAGGATCGGCTTGAGGTACTCCCTTGGCTGACAGGGAGGCTGAGACACAGAATGTTCTGACTTTAGTACAGCGCACTCTTTGGATAGGTAGTTAGCAACAGGCAAAGACCTCTCAGAGACACCAATACTCCTTAGTCGGCCCACAAGAATGGAATGGTCTACTGTATCAAAGCTTTGGCCAATGTCAACTCAGTGACTGCCTGCAGTGAAAACTTTGTAGTGGGGCAGGGAAAAAAAGGGAGGAAGTCGGGGTTAGTCGGCATTGGAAGGGTGGGAGATTAAAAATGTTGACGGGCAATGGCTAGTCAATAGGATAATGATCTTTCATCAGGACACTCATTGGGAGATTGATTCATTGTGTCTCGTCATGCTTGTGGACATTCAAGATATTGTTAGTTTGTTCCTGTTCTTGTTTCCGAGGTAAGATGGTTGTCACGTTACTTGTTACTGGAGGAATTCATCCATGAGCAGTTTTTGAGGTGGGTTTATCATTGGCCGCCGTTTATTGGTTTTCATACTTTTTATATGTTTTCCTTGCCTCCTAAAACATCGGCTGATCGTTTTTGGGCGAGAGCACATATCAATTTACAGATAAGTGGCTCAGTAAGTAGTGTAACGGACGAGTTGATCAAATATTCCATTACCAGAGTTGGTCAGCGTACAGTCGCGAGGCAGCTGGGCGGCATTTTCTAGATAAACTCTCTTAACAATGCATCCTACATGCCAACGTGCTGTGTCAGATTTCAAAAAAACTTTCGGAAAGAGCTTGACTATCGCGAGTGCCGGCTGCCTGTTATTTCCAATTGACACTGCGTTGTCCAGTCGGAGGTCTTTGGGCGCTCTCACCAGGCCGGGGGACCTCATCATCGAAGACACTGTAAGCCGTTGTAGCAGTTGATTCAGTTATGGTTTCTCGTTCGACATCTTTTTTCGGTGGAGTCAACCAGGCGAAGTAGTTGAATAGCTAGTTTAGTAATCTAGTATTTCACCCGAATTGACGCTTTGTATGATTTTCTTTTCACTCATTTCGAGGGAGATGTATTCGGCTGTGCTCCAGGGAATTCTGGTGTTCCGACCGTGCGTTCACACAAGTCAACTTCTTCTTGTTTTTTCTTCGTTCGATAAAGTCCATCAATTTTATCCCTCAATTATACGCCTTTTGTTCATTCGGTGAGTGGCGGCGTTGGTTTATTAGCACCAAATCCAAACTCAGCCGTGGGTGTTCGGCGGCGTCTCATTATGCTGTCGCAGAGTGCGATAGTTACTGGTTTGTGCGTTAGTATTTCACCGACAAACAAGCTTCATTATATTTTTGGACGAGACCGTGGTGGTAGAAACACAGTGTGAAACAAAGTTGAGCTGTTTTGCAGCGATAACTTGGGTGTCCATCATATGGCAGTATCCTTATCTTCTTCAGTTCTATGGCATGTTCCTTTTTTACCTACATAACAAACTCTTCCATATATATCCGTTTCATCCGTAGTAATTCCCCCTCCTCCTGTCTGTCCAGGGAATGGCGTAGTGGAGACGACAGCACTATATGACTCTGTACGTGGATGGCGTTTTGGTTGGTGAGAGCGGTGATGGCATTGCCGCGTTATCGATAGGTTTTCGGCCACTCACACTGCTGCCACAGATTGCCGTTCCGGTACGCAATAACGAGGGCTTACTCACTCACTCCCTGCCTCCGTGTCACACCCCTACCGTATTATCAACATCCAATAACCACAGTGGGGTGCTATCAGACACACGCTTGACACCCCTAGTTGGGGAACAGCCGTTGTAGAAGAGCAGGACTGATTACCGATGCCCATGTCAGATCAGCTCGTTCCCAGCGGTGGATCAGCGTACTTTTGAATGACTGTTGCGAGATGTACAGTAGTGATAGAATTGATGTCTTACACGATAAAGATTGTTGCTAACGAGAGTATGGATTCCTCACGTCTGCTGCCGTTTGGCATTCCTCTTCTGCATAAGTGGTGTCCTTTGTTCCAATACCAGCTTCTAAGGAGCTGACAGACATGCATTCTTAAAACTGTGTTTCTGATTCGAAACTTAGAGTGCTATTTCTATCAGCTTCCGGCTTCTTCTAAGCCGGGCCCTTCTTGGCCTGAGAATAGCAGGCCTTCGGCACACAGATTTTCATACAACGCTCTCTTGTGCCACCTTTCCAGTCACGGATGCCTTCCCCACGAGTCTTACTCATAACTGAACGTCCGGTGGTCACCAGGCCTTTAGTTAATGTTGACAGTCGGGGCGTAGTATGTGACGTGGGTTTGAGTCTGGGACAGTAGTTTACAAGACGTCCATACTTAGTCGTTCAGTCTCTCTCAACTCTCCGTTTTGCTTCCCTTTACTTTCCCGAGGGTCTTGTTCCCGGCTCGGCGAGTAGCGACTCAACCAGCCATATAGTCGTCTATCTGTTCACTCTCTTTCGTTTCTGCCATGACACTGAGGAATGGAGGAACTGGGCATAGCCGGCGCCAATGAACGAGCGGCTCTGGTTACAACGCTGGGTTACATAGTATAAGCTCCTTAATATTAAACTTACTCTAAGTCTGCCACAGCACTGACTGCACCCTTCTGACACAAGCACAAGGCACACAACAGCTAGTAAAAACCATTACGAATGCCCACCCAAGCACGCCTGACCACAACCCCAAAAGTAGATACATAAAACAGGCATCTCTCAAGGCTTCAGTCTCGGGTCGCGCTCGGCCGCCCATGGAACCGGGGTTGGGTACTTCTGTGCCGACCTGTGAGGCTCGATTGTGCCTGGTTTCCACAAGTCTTCCTACTGTCTTCTGACAGTGTCGGCTGGTATGTGTGTGCCCTCACAGACAGAGTGGATTTCCTTCAATTCTTTGAAGAAGTCTCTGACAGTGCCCCTCAGCCCCATCCCCCCCCTCCAAAGTGCGATTCCGGCCGAAAACCTAAACTAATAGGGTGAGGGTCGGTGGGCATTCTATCCGAGTGCGGACATCGTGGTGCGGAGCTGCGACCCCCGCTCCCGCACCTAGCTCTTTGCCCCTCATGAGGTGGTCGCCTTGGAGCGGAGACTTCTCGCCGCCGGACTGCGGCGGATCCCTCACAGCGGGACCCCTGGAGAGGAGGGCGACACTCTGGCTGCTTCGGAAGAGGCGACTCGGGCGTGCCCCCGGACAGGAGGGCGACTTCTGGCTGCTCTCCGGACAGGAGGGCGACTCTGCTGACGCCGGACAGAGGTGCGATCTGGCTGCCTCCCGAGGCGGAGTTGGAAGGGCGACTCCTGGCCAGCCCGGTTCCAGTGTAGGGCCCCGGACTCCTGTCTGCCCGGTACGACGGAGGGCGACGTTGTTGCTGCGCCCGGTTACAGTGAGGGGCGCTCTTGGGGGCTGCTTCCGGATTCGGAGGGCGAACTCTGGCTGCCCGGACAGGAGGGCGACTGCTGCCCCGACAGGAGGTGCGGACTCTGGCTGCCCGGAAGAGGGCGACTCTCGGCGGCGCGGGACAGGAGGGCGGGAGGGCTCTGGCCTGGGCGGACAGGCTTCCCAGGGCGACCGGTCTGGGCTGCACCCTTCCCGGGGACAGGAGGGGAGCGACCTCTTGTGCTCCCATCCACCGGCCCTAACCAGAGGGCCCGACCATCCTGGCTGCTCCCTCGGACTTTTAGGAAGGGCGCACTCCTGCGCCCTGAACCACGGACAGGAGCCGGCGACATCGGGGCTGCCCCGGGCACAAGGGAGACGGGACGCCGCTGGCTCCTCGCCTTATGCCGACAGAGTGGGCGCGGTCTGGTCTGCCTGGCCGGTAGCAGGTATGGGGCGATCTCTGGGCTGGCGCCTCGGGACTAGACGTTAGGTACTCTGGGCTGCCGCCAACGCCCGACAGAGGGCCGACTCTCGTTGTGCCTCTGTGCACAAGAGGGCGATATTCTGGCTGCCCGGGACGAGAGTGGGCGACTCTGGCTTGCCCCGGAAGGGAGTGACGACCTGGCTTGGCCCCGTGACGCAGGAGGGCTGCACTCTGGCTGGCCCGCCACAGGAAGGCGACTCTGGCTGCCGGACAGGAGGGCGACTCTGCTGCCGGACAGGATGTGGACTCTTGGCTGACCCGACAGGATGGCGACCCTGTGTGCCTCGCGGACAGGAGGTCTGAAACTCTCGACTGCCCGGACAGCCGCTAGGGGCGACTCTGGCTGCCCCGGACAGGACGGGCGACTCGGCTCCGACCGCGTGACAGGAGGGCGACGCCTGGCCATGCCTGCCGGACAGGAGTGGCGACCTTGGCTAGTCTCCGGCAGGAGGTGGCCCACTCTGGCCCGGAACCAGGACGCGACAAGGGCGTGGACTCGGATGGGACCGGAGCAGGAGGGCGCTCTGGCTGACCCTGGACAGGAAGGGACGACTCTGATAGCTGCCTCCGTGAGGATGGAGGGAGAGAGCGACCTCTGGTTCCTGACCTCCGGACCCTGGTGATGCGTCGACTCTTGGCTGCCCCGGACCAGGAGGACGACTCTGGCTGCCCGCGGACAGTGAGTGTGCGACAATGGCTGCCACCGAGACAGGAGGGTGACTCTCGGCGCCCGGAACGAGTTAAGGCGAATCATCTGTGCGTGTCTTCCGGACTGGAGGGCGTCGCTGGCGGTCTCCCTCCAAGAGACTAGTTATTTTGTTGGGCGTTCGTCTGGAGGCTCGGAGCGTCGTGGGGAGCGTGAGTCTGCTGGGGAGAGGGCCTCCGGACTACTGAGGTCGTGCTGGGGGAGCTCCGACTGGAAGGGGCGCTCGCTGCGAGGGCTGACCGGCTTGGATTGGGCGCTGGGTGGAGGCTCCGGACTGGAGAGGCAGCACTGGAAAGGCTACCGGACTGGAGGGCAGTCGCGTGTGAGGTACCGGACACCCTCAGAAGGGCGTGCTGCTGGTAGGCTCCGGAGCTCGAGAGGCGTCGCTGAGGTCGGAGACTAGACCCGGCCCTTCGTTCGAGACGCGGGGCCTCGATGCATAAACACTCTTCACGGGGGTACCTCGTGCAAACTATACTCTCTCATGGAGGCTTCGTGGCATGAGACTCACCTTCTACTGTGAGGCTTTGGGGTCTGCCATAGTATCATCTGCGAGGTCTCGCTGGCCATGGTATTGTTACCTAGACTGGGACCAGGCTCGTGCCATGAATCCCACCCCCACTCAAGGAGGCTTCTGCATGGATTTCTTCCACTCACGGGCTTGCTCGTCGCGTCATGATCACCCTGCACTGAGGCTTTCTGCCATCCGGGGATCGATCACTGGAGGTTGCGTGGCCAGGTTTATGCAACCCTGGACGCTATGTTACGCCCGTAACTGACAATTTCACCACTGGTGAAGGCTTCTTTGCTATGTGAGTCCAACCAGGGAGGTCGTTCTTTGTGCCAATGGATGAGCCACTTGGGGCTTTCGGTGTCCCATGGATCATGGGCGGACTAGGGGGAGGCTGTCTCTGCCCTTATGGTAGCATCATGCTTACGAACGGCTTCGTGCCAGATGGATCGATCACTGCGGAGGCTTTGTGCAATGGATTCATTCTTAAATCTTGTTGAGCTTGTGCCCAATGGATCAATCACCGGAGGGCTTCGGCCATGTATACACTGGGAGCTTCGTTCACTGAATCACCACTGGAGGCTTCTTTGCCCATGGATCAACTGAGGGTTCTGGTCAGCCAGTGATTATAACGACTTCGAGACCGCCTGGTCTGGCCAAGTGATCATCAACTGTGAAGGCTCTCTTGTTGTCTCATAGGATCAGTTTGCGACTTGAGGCTTGTGCCAGTGATATCCACTGGACGTTGTGCCATGGATCAGTAACTGGAGGCTTGTGTCCATGGATTTCATCAAATGGAAGGCTTTGTGCTATGATTAACACGGGTTGGAGAGACATCTTCTTTGGCCACACGCTGAGCGCATCAGACACATGTTTACGGTGATGTGTACCGGGAATTCCGGGTACACGTGCCAGGGGTTGGCCTTTCAGCACCCTGAGTTGCCTTGTCGCCCTGTACCTTTCTCCCGTGTCCTCTTGCGTTGTTCATCTCTTGGTCGTGTAGTCCTGACGCTCAGAAGTTTTTACTTATTTGGATCTTTGAGCTTCGGTTGCTGTGTGGTTGGGCGCGTGCGGTGTCATTCTTCTCACGCATTTCGCAAGCTACGTCCGTCCCACTGTGTCGGAGGTAGTTTCGTCTCACTTGTGTTGGTTTCCCGTATCCTTTAACATCGCAGTCTGCAGCCCTGCTTTTTTGGTCTCAATAATGACAGGAATGGAGGAGGTCTTTATTTCAGTGAGATTGCTAAAGCGAACACCGCCATTTTCTGTTTTCCTTAACCTAGATCGAGGCACAGACACTGTCTCAATGGGGATAGCTGAGCTGACTACATTGACTGTGCTAGTGGCAGACTCCACTYAGCTGGCAGGCTGGCTAACAGGTTGCAGGCCAGGCAGCAGGCTATCTCATTGTGGAGCTAGAGGAGTTAGAGCCCTGTCTATGTTCATAGATAAGATGAGAGCACCCCTCCAGCTAGGATGGAGTCAGTCACTCCTGAGCAGGCCAGGTCCTGTTTGTGGGTGAGTCCCAGAAAGGGTGCCAATTATTTACAAATTCTATCTTTTGGGAAGGGCAGAAAACTATTTTCAACCAGCGATTGAGTTGTGAGAGCTCATCACTCCCCCTAACTGGGATGGGGCCAGAGACAATTACTTGATGCCGACACATCTTTCTAGCTGATTTCCAGGCTGAAGCTATGTTGCTCTTGGTGACCTCTGACTGTTTCATCCTAACATCGTTGGTACCGACGTGGATAACAATATCCCTATACTCACTACGCTCGCCAGTTTTAGCTTTAGCCAGCACCCTCTTCAGATTAGCCTTTACGTCGGTAGCCCTGCCCCCTGGTAAACAGTGTATGATCGCTAGAGGATTATTTTTAAGTCTAATACTGCGGGTTATGGAGTTGCCAATGACTAGGGTTTTCAATTTGTCAGAGCTAATAATGGGAGGCTTCGGCAGCTCAGACCGCGTAACGGGTTGGGGAGAGACCTGAGAAGGCTCGGCCTCTGACTGAGTCGTTGCTAAAAGGGGAAAACCGGTTGTAAGTTTCTGTCGGCTGAATGAGCGACACCGGCTGAGTATGCCGACAGCATTTCTTTCCAGAAAATTGTCCGGCTGCGGGTACTGTGTGGGGATATTTATACTACTATCTGTACTTACTGGTTGCACAGATGCTGTTTCATCCTTAAAATTGCCCTTGCCAAGGGGGCCAGGTACACAGTGTTTCKTCCGACACATTGGTGCGGCTGGCTTCCGGGTTGGYGGCGCGCTGTGTTAAGAAGCAGTGCGGCTTGGTTGGGTGGTGCTTCGGAGGACGCATGGCTTTCGACCTTCGTCTCTCCCGAGCCCGTACGGGAGTTGTAGCGATGAGACAAGATAGTAATTACTAGCGATTGGATACCAGCGAAATTGGAGATAAATGGGATAAAATTTAAAAATAAAAAAATTAAAATTAAAATTGCCCTTGCCTAACGATTGCATCTGAAGCTTGCTTGCACACACGGCTATCCTCACCATAAGACGATAGTTCTCCTGTATATTATGAGTCAGCTACTGCAATTAAATGTCATGGTGTTAATGTTACTACTTAGCTTTGGCTGGTGGTCCTGTAGAACCATGTCCAGATACAGCGTCCAGGGTGAAAAAGTTAAATGAAAATAGTAGAGCGAGGTAAAAACTAAGACATTGGTAAATGTGTTAAATGCAGATTTTGATTAAACAGTTAGTAAAAGTAAAAACCAAAAGTTTGGTAGGTAGCCAAGTAGCAACAAACAGCACAGCAGCATGGAGACAGGTCCAACAGTTGTGACTTTGTGGCAGTGGTAACTAACCGATGATGTTTTTATTTATTTATTTWTATTTAACCTTTATTTAACTAGGCAAGTCAGTTAAGTTCTTATTTACAATGACGGCCTACCAAAAGGCAAAAGGCCTCCTGCGGGGATGGGGGCTGGGATTAAAAATACAAATATAGGACAAGWKACCACAACACTACATAAAGAGCGACCTAAGACAACATAGCATGGCAGCAACACATGACAACACAGCATTGTAGCAACACCACATGACAACAACATGGTAGCAACACAACATGGCAGCAGCACAACATGGTACAAGCATTATTGGGCACAGACAACAGCACAAGAAGGCAAGAAGGTAGAGACAATAATACATCACGCAAAGCAGCCACACTGTCAGTAAGAGTGTCCATGATTGAGCCTTTGAATGAAGAGATGGAGATAAAACTGTCAATTTTGAGTGTTCTTTGCAGCTCTTTCCAGTCGCTAGCTGCAGCGAACTGAAAAGAGGAGTGACACAGGGATGTGGGGACCTTTAACATAATGTGACTGGCAGAACCGGTGTTGCATGTGGAGGATGAGGGCTGCAGTAAGTATCTCAGATAGGGGGGAGTGAGGCCTAAGAGGGTTTTATACATAAGCATCAACCAGTGGGTCTTGCGACAGGTACACAGAGATTACCAGTTTGCAGAGGAGTATAGGATGAAGTGATGTGGGAAATCTGATGGCCGAACGGTAAAGAAAATCTAGCCGCTCGAGAGCACCCTTACCTGCCGATCTATAAATTATATCTCCGTAATCTAGCATGGGTAGGATGGTCATCTGAATCAGGGTTAGTTTGGCAGCTGGTGTGAAAGAGAAGTGATTACGATAGAGGAAACCAAGTCTAGATTTAACCTTAGCCTGCAGCTTTGATATGTGCTGAGAGAAGGACAGTGAACCGTCTAGCCCTACTCCCAAGTACTTGTATGAGGTGACTACCTCAAGCTCTAAACCCTTCGAGGTAGTAATCACACCAGTAGGGAGAGGGGCATTCTTCTTACCAAACCACATGACCTTTGTTTTAGAGGTGTTCAGAACATGGTTAAGGTCAGAGAAAGCTTGTTTGACACTAAGAAAGCTTTGTCGTACAGCGTTTAACACAAAATCCGGGGAGGGGCCCGCTGAGTAGAAGACTATCATCTGCATATAAATGGATGAGAGAGGGTCCTACTGCCTGAGCTATATTGTTGATGTAA
This sequence comes from Salvelinus sp. IW2-2015, assembly GCF_002910315.2. Lineage (NCBI taxonomy): Eukaryota > Metazoa > Chordata > Actinopteri > Salmoniformes > Salmonidae > Salvelinus > Salvelinus sp. IW2-2015. Next base: position 29,071,865 of record NC_036875.1, read on the forward strand.
ATTGAGAAGCGCGTGGGGACTAGGATCGAGCCTTGAGGTACTCCCTTGGTGACAGGCAGTGGCTGAGACAGCAGATGTTCTGACTTTATACAGCGCACTCTTTGAGATAGGTAGTTAGCAAACCAGGCCAAAGACCTCTCAGAGACACCAATACTCCTTAGTCGGCCCACAAGAATGGAATGGTCTACTGTATCAAAAGCTTTGGCCAAGTCAACTCAGTGACTGCCTGCAGTGAAAAACTTTGTAGTGGGGCAGGGGAAAAAGAGGGAGGAGCATCGGGGTTAGTCGCATTGGAAGGGGTGGAGATTAAAAAATGTTGGACGGGCAATGGCTGAGTCAAATAGGATAATGATCTTCATCAGATGACACTCATAGGACTTCATGTTACACAATATATGTATGTTTTGTTCGATAAAGTTCATATTTATATCCAAAAATCTTAGTTTACATTGGCGCGTTATGTTCAGTAATGTTTTGCCTCCAAAACATCCGGTGATTTTGCAGAGAGCCACATCAATTTACAGTAATACTCATAATAAACATTGATAAAATATACAAGTGTTATACATGGAACTTTTGATAAACTTCTCCTTAATGCAACTGCTGTGTCAGATTTCAAAAAAACTTTACGGAAAAAGCACACCATGCAATAATCTGAGTACAGCGCTCAGACACAAAAACAAGCCATACAGGTACCCGCCATGTTGTGGAGTCAACAGAAGTCAGAAATAGCATTATAAATATTCACTTACCTTTGATGATTTTCATCAGAATGCACTCCCAGGAATCCCAGTTCCACAATAAATGTTTGTTTTGTTCGATAAAGTCCATCATTTATGTCCAAATACTTCCTTTTTGTCACGCGTTTAGTACACAAATCCAAACTCAGGAGGCACGGGCAAGTCCAGGCGAAAGTTCAGACGAAAAGTCATATTACAGTTCGTAGAAACATGTCAAACAAAGTATAGAATCAATCTTTAGGATGTTTTTATCATAAATCTTCAATAATGTTTCAACCGGAGAATTCCTTTGTCTGTAGAAATGTAATGGAACGCAGCTAACTCTCACGGGAGCGCGTGAGACTGAGCTCGTGGCACTCTGCCAGACCCCTGCCTCAAACAGCTCTCTTCCCCCTCCTTCACAGTAGAAGCATCAAACAAGGTTCTAAAGACTGTTGACACTAGTGGAAGCCTTAGGAAGAGCATATGACCCCATAGACACTGTATATTTGATGCACAATGACTTGAAAACTACAAATCTCAGATTTCCCCACTCTCTGGTTGGATTTTTCTCAGTTCTGTTATACTCACAGACATCATTCAAAAAGTTTAGAAACTTCAGAGTGTTTTCTATCCAATCTTCTTAGCTTCTGGGCCTGAGTAGCAGGCAGTTTACTCTGTGCACCTTATTCATCCAAGCTACTCAATACTACCCCAGCCATAAGAAGTTATGAAGTGGTGATTTAAAGAGCTCAGCCATGTGCTCCTTGTCGTAACAGCCACATTGTAACGCCTCTCCTTTTTCGTCTGATGATGAGGAATAGAAATCATCGGACCAATACGCAGCGTGGTAAGTGTTCATAGTAAATTTAATTAAAAAGCTGAACACTGAATGACAAAAGGACAACATAGAACAAAACATAGAATGCCCACCCCAACTCACGCCCTGACCAAACCAAAATAGAGACATAAAAAGGATCTCTAAGGTCAGGGCGTGACAGTACCCCCCCCCTCCAAAAGGTGCGGATTCCGGCCGCAAAACCTAAACCTATAGGGGAGGGTCTGGGTGGGCTCTATCCGCAGTGGCGGCTCTGTTGCGGGACGTGGACCCCGCTCCACCTTAGTCTTGGCCCACAGAGGTGGCGCCTCTGGAGCGGAGACCCTCGCCCCGGACTGGGGACCCTCACAGCGGGCCCCGGACAGGAGGGCGACTCTGGCTGCTCCGGACAGGAGGGCGACTCTGGCTGCTCCGGACAGGAGGGCGACTCTGGCTGCTCGGACAGGAGGGCGACTCTGGCTGCTCCGGACAGGAGGGCGACTCTGGCTGCTCCGGACAGGAGGGCGATCTGGCTGCTCCGGACAGGAGGGCGACTCTGGCTGCTCCGGACAGGAGGCGACTCTGGCTGCTCCGGACAGGAGGGCGACTCTGGCTGCTCCGGACAGGAGGGCGACTCTGGCTGCCCCGGACAGGAGGCGACTCTGGCTGCCCGGACAGGAGGCGACTCTGGCTGCCCGACAGGAGGGCGACTGGCTGCCCGGACAGGAGGGCGACTCTGGCTGGCCCCGGACAGGAGGGCGACTCTGGCTGCCCCGGACAGGAGGGCGACTCTGGCTGCCCCGGACAGGAGGGCGACTCTGGCTGCCCCGGACAGGAGGGCGACTCTGGCTGCCCCGGACAGGAGGGCGACTCTGGCTGCCCCGGACAGGAGGGCGACTCTGGCTGCCCGGACAGGAGGGCGACTCTGGTGCCCCGGACAGGAGGGCGCGACTCTGGCTGCCCCGACAGGAGGGCGACTCTGGCTGCCCCGGACAGGAGGGCGACTCTGGCTGCCCGCGGACAGGAGGCGACTCTGGCTGCCCGGACAGGAGGCGACTCTGCTGCCCGGACAGGAGGGGCTCTGGCGGCTCCGGACTGGAGGGCGTCGCTGGCGGCTCGGACTGGAGGGCGTCGCTGGAGCTCCGGACTGGAGGGCGTCGCTGGCGGCTCCGGACTGGAGGGCGTCGCTGGAGGCTCCGGACTGGAGGGCGTCGCTGGAGGCTCCGGACTGGAGGGCGTCGCTGGAGGCTCCGGACTAGAGGGCGTCGCTGGAGGCTCCGGACTAGAGGGGCTCGCTGGAGGCTCCGGACTAGAGGGCGTCGCTGGAGGCTCCGGACTAGAGGGCGTCGCTGGAGGCTCCGGACTAGAGGGCGTCGCTGGAGGCTCCGGATAGAGGGCGTCGCTGGAGGCTCCGGACTGACGGCCTTCGTTGGAGGCCTCGTGCCATAATCCTCACTGGAGGCCGTGCCATACTCCTCACTGGAGGCCTCGTGCCATAACTCCTCACTGGAGCTTCGTGCCATGGATCATCACTGGAGGCTTCGTGCCATGGATCATCCCTGGAGGCTTCGTGCATGTATCACCTGGAGGCTCGTGCCATGACATCCACTGGAGCTTCTTGCCATGGATACCACTGGAGGCTTCTTGCCATGGATCATCACTGGAGGCTTCGTGCCATGGATCATCACTGGAGGCTTCTTGCCATGGATATCACTGGAGGCTTCGTGCCATGTATCACCACTGAGGCTTCGTGCCATGAATCACCACTGGAGGCTTCTTGCCATGGATCACCACTGGGGGCTTCTTGCCATGGATTATCACTGGAGGCTTCGTGCCATGGATCATCACTGGAGGCTTTGTGCCATGGATCATTACTGGAGGCTTGTGCCATGGATCATTACTGGAGGCTTTGTGCCATGTATCACCACTGGAGGCTTCGTGCCATGATCACCACTGGAGGCTTCTTGCCATGGATCACCACTGGAGGCTTCTTGCCATGGATCATCACTGGAGGCTTCTTGCCATGGATCATCACTGGAGGCTTCGTGCCATGGATCATCACTGGAGGCTTTGTGCCATGGATCATTACTGGAGGCTTTGTGCCATGGATCATCACTGGAGGCTGTGGCCATGGATTATCACTGGAGTGGAGAGACAAACAGGAGGCCTGGCTCTGGGAGCAGGCACAGGACTCACCAGGCTGGGGAGACATGCAGGATGGTTAGGGCTTAGCACAGGCACAGGACTCACCAGGCTGGGGAGACATGCAGGAGGCCTTGTCCTTGGCCGATGCACTGGGCCGTGGAGGCGCACTGGAGGTCTCGAGCAACGAGCCTGCACAACCCGTCCTGGCTCGATGCCCACTCTAGCCCGGCCGATGCGGAGGCTGCGATGTAGCGCACCGGGCTATGAACTGTACTGGAGACACCGTGCGCTCCACCGCATAACACGGTGCCTGACCAGTACGACGCTCCACCCGGTAAGCACGGGGAGTTGGCTCAGGTCTCCTACCTGACTCCGCCAATCTCCCCGTGTGCCCCCCCAACAATAATTCTGGGGCTGCCTCTCGTGCACCTCTCCTCGAGCTAACTCCTCGTAGCGTCGCCGCTCCGCTTTGGCTGCCTCCAGCTCCTCTTTAGGACGGCGATACCCTCCCGGCTGTGCCCAGGGTCCCTTGCCTTCCAAAATTTCCTCCCATGTCCAGGAGTCCATCAATTGCTGCTCCTTCCTACCACGCTGCTTGGTCCTTTGGTGGTGGGTAGTTCTGTAACGACTCTCCTCTTCGTCTGATGATGAGGAATAGGATCATCGGCCAACACGCAGCGTGGTAAGTGTTCATAGTAAATATAATTAAATAAACTGAACACTGAATGACAAAAACAACAAAGAGAGTGAACGACACGAAACAGTCCTGTAAGGTGAAAAAAACACAAAACAGGAAACAACTACCACAAACACAGGTGGGAACAGGCTACCTAAGTATGGTTCTCAATCAGAGACAACGATTGACAGCTGCCTCTGATTGGGAACCATACCAGGCCAAACACATAGAAAAGGACAACATAGAACAAAACATAGAATGCCCACCCCAACTCACGCCCTGACCAAACCAAATAGAGACATAAAAAGGATCTCTAAGGTCAGGGCGTGACACACATTAAGGGACATGGGCAGCTGTGAGGAGGAGGGTTTATTCTCCGGGTCTTTAACCGTTTTCCAGAACTTCTTGGGATTAGACCCACAGAGAGAGAACTGCTCGCCTGAGTGTACTTATTTCAAATTTTCCTGAACTAGAGCCAGTCAGCCTGAGTATGCGTGTGCCAAGCCTTTTGCCAAATGGAATTCTTGAGGTAGAGTAACTCTGCCAGATCARGGTCAAACCAGGGGCTGAACCTGTTTTAATTCTCATTTTCTTTATGGGGGCGTGTTTGTTAACAATAKCACWGAAAATATTAAAAAAGAAGGTCCAAGCGTCTTCGACAGTGGGGATCAAGCTGATTCTATACCAWTTTACAGAGGCCGGGTCTTGAAGGAAGGCTTGCTCATTAAAGTTTTTTAGCAAGCGTCTGACAAATCAGGACAGGTCGTTTAACTGAGCATCCATTATGAACACAGGCTGTAAAACAGTGATCACTAAGGTCATTACTGATGTCACTGATTTGTTTCATTATTYACTGACGTGTGTGCATGTGTTCCCATACGCAGGTGTTCTTTGCCTCGGTGCGATCCGGAGGAGCCAGCCAGGTGTACTTTATGACCCTGGGGCGCACCTCTCTGCTCAGCTGGTAGAGAGACTACACCCCCTCTACACTGGAAACCAACCAACCACGTTTTACCCGACGTTCAGCGATGCCAACGGACAAAAGCCAACCACCTCCGACATAGACCTTCGACCCGGAGCATCGTGCTATATTGAGGATACACAACATCCAGATGACGTCGCCCCAGCCGTGAATACCAGATATGAGAATTGTAAAAAATGAAGTTAATTGATTATAAATCAAATAAAAAATGTGAAGAAAGGGGGTGAACAATTTGCCCCACTTTGGTGCTCAACAGATTGTGGACACACGTCTTTGCGGGGCCGTTGCCCTGAAGGTGTGTGTGTGTGTGTGTGTGTGTGTTGTTGGTGTGTGTGTGTGTCGTTCCTAGTTCCTGACTGTGGTATGGGCTTAAAGTCTACTACTAACTGTGCATCTTCTGCTCGTATTTCAGGAGCCCCCCTCCCCTCCACCCCTTCCTTTCCTTAGCGAAGGAGGGGCAGGGGGCGGAGCATACAGTGTTAATGCTACGGTAGTGTATGTCAATGTCTTTCTGTTTGGTCCAATGATTGCTGACTGCAGGGGGGGGGGGCAGGTGTTGAAGCTGTCAGTCAGGGAGGAGGCGGGAATAAAGAAGCTGAGCAAGGGAGCCAATTGGTTCTAGGCTCAGTGCTGTCATGACACAGTGTGTGGGAAGGGCCTATGCATTTTACCGTAAATCTGTTATCTGAGAGGACTCAGCTGGAGTGTGTTGATAGTTAGGACAGCTACCGTATTTTAATGGGCAAGTTCATGGAAAAGGATTTGAACCAGATGGACTTTGAAATAGTGTTTTTTATTTTATTATGATTCCCTAAAAAAAAGTAACTATTTGGAGTTAATATTTATTTGACCTTGGTTTTAAAAATCACAATGCACATAGCCTCCAGTCTTCTTTGCTTTTATTCCAACCCACAACACATTCAAATGCTTTAGGAGTCAGAGAGTGGGTGGGTAAAACATTTAAATAGTATCTATGTATAATAAATATTAATTTAATATCATTCATAGTTTCAATGATCATGTTAGTGGAATCCTCAGTCCAACATGACGATGTGATCCGGCTTGGACCATCAGAGTCCAGGATGGAGGACATGGTCCTGATGTGAATAGACAGATATAATAAAAGAGAGTGGAGGAGAAGGTTCAGGTCATATACAGTTTGTGTGTGGTAGTAAAGGGGCCAATAGATGAGAGAGGAGGGGTGTCAATGTAAGTTTTTGTAGCAGAAAGGTTACACATGGTCAGCAAAACTCAATGGACTCATAGTCGGTGGATGGAAAAAACGGTGGTGTTTTATTGTTGTTTTTCATTAATATCTTTTTATGAATGCAATGCACTAAGTGTCAAGAATGTAGAAAGAAATATACTGTGTGGTGGTCAAAGMCATGAGAATTTTATTTGTGTTCCTTGTCACAAGTGATCAATTTCAAGTTGACACAAGTGAATATTAAACAATGGAGGCTCTAAGGAAGATGTCAGTTTTTGGGGCAATTCTGAATAGTTTCTGAGACTAGGTTGTGACTCCTTTCACAAACTCAATGTTTTAAAGTGAATCGGGGCTTGAGCGTTAACAGCTCTGAGTTGAGAAGGTGCTAGGCCACAGTAGTTTCCTGTGGGGCCGGTATGCTCACAGTAGCTTAATCAACCTGATGCGCTAACAGGGCTTAGACCTCAGTGTTTAACTGTAAACAACATTGCCAGGCTCAATAAAGAAGTCTTGAGCTCTACTTCTTGTCCTTCTCGTGTGATGTGTCAGCTTGTTAATGGAAGGCAAAACAAAACAACTGTTTCAAATCAGAGGAGAGCAGACTGGTCATCAGAAGCCAGAGCATGGGTGACATCTGTGATTCTACAGCTCTTTGAAGGTGTTCACCACAGAAACCCACTTTGGGAAGAATCTTTTTTGTTGTTGTTCACTGTTAAAGGGTATAGTCTGTACATCTGAAGACTATTCAATACACTGCAATYTTCCCTGCCACGGCTCTCTCACGACAGGGTATCTGACCTGCCTAAAACATGGTGACAAACAACATGAATAATATAATTTTCCTGAGGAGGATTACCCTACTTTTCRCAAGGAACACAACTGTGTTTTAATGGTGATGATGGATCAAAGCTATTTCACCTAAGGGGACAGATTCTCTACCCTAACTGTGTTTCAGACTCCATGGTGGGTCAATCACTCTCTGAGTTGGGTCTTTCTCCTACTAACAGTCATGCCATTCATTGTGTGTAGAGSTGTGGGAAAGGCACTGCAAATTATACATCACAGAATTTTTTTCACAAGCCAACCTTTTTTATATATGGAAAAAGAAACCAGTTTGAAAAGCGAACCCCAATGCTGTACGTGTGTGTGTTGAATAGCCCCCCCCCCAGCGCTGTCCCACTATGTCTTTCTGGTTACATCAAGGCCTTCATGAGTGGCGTAAGTGAGTTTATTAAGTTTATGGTTATTGATATTCTATTAATGGAAAAACGGACAACAATTTCTTCGCAATCTGAAAAGCATTCGCTTGCTGATTTMATGTTTTATAAAAGTGCCAAGATGGCAACATTAAAAGTGTAAAAGGAATGACGAAACCACAATGTTGATAAATATACTTTTTTAAGATCTCACTTGAAGCATTAKGTTTTAGACTTAGTTAAGAAGCTTAACAATAGTTTATGTACTCTGCAGTGGTTGACTATTATAACACTCATGTTAGGTTGAGAAAATGGCAATGTTTACAGAGGCAATGTTTTGTTACACTAATGTGTATCATAATATTTGTTTTTTTAGCTTGTTTTATATTGAACATGATTTTCGTCAATAATCCTAAATTATGCCTTTTTTATTTTTTTTCAAACAACTCAAAACACAATAAACAATACACATGCAACATTTGATTCTCCAGATGATCCCATAACATCGTTCCCAGAGTTGTGGGGACATTGTAGTGACAAAGTCCGTTCCTTGCAGGCTTGGATGTAAGTCAGGCTTGGGTGTTTTTCTCCAGTGTTTCTGCCATGCTACTCTAACTTATGTGCTCTCTGTGTATGACAGGAAGTCTTGTATTTTCCTGAAGGTRTTTTCTCTTTGAATAAACTCTAAAGTAATATAAAGATTTACTGTAGTCTTTTGTCTTGTCCCCTCTCTGACTGACTGAATTCTTGAAGTGGAGAGTGTGAGAATGTCATCATGCATTATCCAATAGTATGTCCCTGATGGTAAGAAATATTTTCTACAACAAATACATTACATACAAAAGTATGTGGGCAGCCCTTCAAATTAGTGGATTTGGCAATTTCAGKCACACCCATTGCTGACGGGTGTATAAAATCGAGCACACAGTCATGCAATCTRCATGGACAAACATTGGCAGTGACTTTCAATGTGGCACTGTCATAGGATGCCACCTTTCCAAAAAATCAGTTTGTATCATTTCTGCCCTGCTAGAGTTGCCCCGTTGAACTAAGTTATGTTATTGTGAAGTGGAAACGTCTAGATTCTAGAAGCAACAACGTCTCAGCCGCGAAGTGGTACAGTAGGCCACAGCAGCTCACAGAACGGGACCGCAGAGCAGCCACTGAATATCCCTCTGAGCATGGTGAAGTTATTAATTACACTTTGGATGGTGTATCAATACACCCAGTCACTACAAAGATAGAGGRGTCCTTCCTAACTCAGTTGACAGAGAGGAAGGAAACCACTCAGGGATTTCACCATTTGGCCAATGGTGACTTTTAAACAGTTACAGTTTAATAGCTGTGATAGGAGAAAACTGAGGATGGATCAACAACATTGTACATACTCCACAATACTAACTTAAATTACAGAGTGAAAAGGAGGTCTGCACAGAATAAAAATATTCCAAAACATGCATCCTGTTTGCAACAAGGCACTAAAGTAAAACTGCAAAAAATGTGGCAGAGAAATGAACTTTTATGTCCTGAATACAAAGCGTTATGTTTGGGAKAAATCCAACACAACACATCACTGAGTACCACTTCATATTTTCAAGCATGGTGGTGGCTGCATCATATTATGGGTATGTTTGTCATCAGCAAGGACTAGGGAGTTTTTTAGGATACAAATAAACTGAGTAGAGCWAAGCACAGGCAAAATCCTAGAGGAAAACCTGGTTCGGTCTGCTTTCCAACAGACGCTGGGAGACAAATGTACCTTTCAGTAGGACAATAGCCTAAATCACAAGGCCAAATATACACTGGAGTTGCTTACCAAGACGACATTGAATGTTCCTGACTGGCCTAGTTACAGTTTTGACTTAAATCGTCTTGAAAATCTATGGCAAGASTTGGCTGTCATGCAATGATCAACAACCAACTTGACAGAGCTTGAATAATTTWWAAAAGATGTGCAAATATTGTACAGTCCAGGTGTGCAAAGCTSTTAGGGATGTACCTACGTATAAAGACTCAGCTGTAATTGCTGCCAAAGGTGATTCTATCATGTATTTACTCAGAGGTCTGAATACGTTCGTAAAATATATGTTTCTTTATTTTATTTGCAAAGATTTCAAAAAACACATTTTAATTTTGTAATAATGGGGTTTTGTGTGTAGATGGGTTAGGGGGAAAAACGATTTAATCCATTTCGAGTTCAGGCTGTAACAACAAGATGTGCACACACTAACAAGCTTGATTTGATTTGGTACATACAAAAGATACACTAGGGTATGTGTTGGCTTGTACTGTACAAATGTAATCTGAGGGAACTGAGACAGTTTGTTTTTATATTTTCCCAACTTCAGTTTAATTAACTGCTCTGTATTAGTAGTAGTGGTAGTTGTAGTGGTAGTAGTAGACTAAGACAGTGGGTATAACAGTTTACATATAAGTTATTTTCCTCTTATGAAATTCTTACTTATAAGCCCTTAGCCAACAATGTAGTTTTAAGAAAAATAAGAGGTAAGAAGCTGTTAAGAAGCCTTTTGGACCTAGACTTGGCGCTCTGGTACCGCTTGCCGTTTGGTAGCAGAGAGAACAGTCTATGACTAGGGTGGCTGGAGTCTTTGGCAATMTTTAGGGRCTACCTCTGACACTGCCTGGTATAGAGGTCCTCGATGGCAGGAAGCTTGGCCCCAGTGATGTACTGGTCCGTACGCACTACCCTCTGTAGCACCTTGCGGTTGGAGGCCGAGCAGTTGCCATACCAGGCGGTAATGCAACAAGTCAGGATGCTCTCGATGGAGCAGCTGTATACTTTTTTGAGMATTTGTATTTGTATTTATTAGGGATGCCAAGAAATCAGCCACTCTTCCTGGGTTCCAAACACAWTAAAGCACTTACATGACATATAAAACAAAAGATAAAACAGTACATCATATACATTATTACACCACTACATACTGTATCTACAATACAAAATGTACAATACAAAATGTATAATACCACCATACAACAATATTACAATGTATGCATATGCGTGTGTCTGTACCTTCGTGTGTATCTCTTCACAGTCCCCGCTGTTCCATAAGGTGCCATTTTTACCTGTTTTTTACATCTGTTGTACATATAGTCTTGGCCAAAAGTTTTGAGAATGACACAAATATTATATTCCACAAAGTTTGCTGCTTCAGTGTCTTTAGATATTTTTGTCAGATGTTACTATGGAATACTGAAGTATAATTACAAGCATTTCATAAGTGTCAAAGGCTTTTATTGACAATTACATGAAGTTAATGCAAAGAGTCAACATTTGCAGTGTTGACCCTTCTTTTTCAAGACCTCTGCAATCCGCCCTGGCATGCTGTCAATTAACTTCTGGGCCACATCCTGCCTGATGGCAGCCCATTGTTGCATAATCAATGCTTGGAGTTTGTCAGAATTTGTGGGTTTTTGTTTGTCCACCCGCCTCTTGAGGATTGACCACAAGTTCTCAATGGGATTAACTTCTTGTCAATATGGGGGCGCTGTTTCCACTTTGGAAAAAATCGTGCCCAAATTAAACTGCCTCGTACTCTATTCTAGATCGTACAATATGCATATTATTATTACTATTGGATAGAAAAAACATATGTAGCATGAAGATAGCCATTAGGAAGGYTTAACAGCAGGTTTAAAGTTAGTTCTGATAAAAGAGTAACACTTTATAGATTTGAGAATGGTCCAGCAGTTACCAAGTCAGAACAGTAGGCTAAGTTATGAGGGAGAAAGAGACCAAATTATTAGGGTGAGGCACATGGGTTACTAACAGCTTACTACAACCTACACTTATGTATACTGTATCTAAGAAAGTAAAACTATCTCCCTGGCATATTACATAATTTATGCAGCAGCATACAAGACATTTTTGGACTCAGAGCTATGCTATGCCCACTTGAACAGGAATGTTGCGCGGCTGTCCTTCTTGTGGGCAAATTTTGCCATGAAACTTTGTCATCAAAGTCTGACATTCTCTGGATTTCTGGTGCTTTCAAGACAACTAGGAACTCTAGAAAGAGGCCTGAGTTCCCGATATGGAATCCCGAGTTGTATGACCGTTCAAAACGTATTTTCCCAGTCGGAGCTCGTTTTTTTCTGAGTTCCCAGTTYTTTTGAGCGCGGCAGATGTCATGCTGGCTTGACAGCATGGCCAACGTATTCAACCTTTTCTGGCCCATGGTGTTGCATGTGAATGTTTATCCTTTTAAGCTTGGTAAAGAGAGACCCTTAAACTCAGACTTGCACCACACACCCTCTCCACCGAATGGCAGGCAGGCAGGGGAAGCAAAATAGGGATTACTTTTCAACGCTTGCAGTTGTGAATGATTCCTTCCAACCACTCATTGTTGAATTTGCGATTTCCAACTGTTGTGTAATGTTTATGTTAATTGGCCGATGACCACTGATATGTTTTATCCATGATTTCTCTTCATATGACAAGGATGGAAAAGGATTTGCCAGTAGATTTTCAACGTGATTCATGAGGATGACTGTTGTCTAGCTTGCTAGCTAAGATTTTGAAAGTATGACGTTGACATGATCAGTCCAATCAAAGCTACGGTAGATCTAACGTGATTTGACGTCATTTTATCTGTGGCCAATGACCTTGAGCCTTTTGGAATGGCACTTCTAATGTAAATCTATGGCAGCACCCAGGGGGCTTGAACTTTCAAGCTCTCCATGTAGATTTTGTGGTGATGTAGTGTCCCCATTGAGTGACAGAAACACTGAGACAATCACAGCAATAGTGAGAAGATTATCAACCCCTACCCTCTGTATTTTCCGCTGGCTGCCCCTCCGACAGAAAGCACTGAGATTTTTGGAGATGCCTTACTCAAGAAGCATAAAATATAATCATTTTTTTATATTTTATTTTTTACATTTTTGCAAACTGATATGTGAACGAAGTAAAAATTCCCTGTCTTAGGTCAATAAGGATCACCACTTTATTTTGAGATGTGAGAATGTCAGAATAATAATAGAGAGAATAATTAATTCAGCTTTTATTTCTTTCATCACATTCCCAGTTTGTCAGAAGTTTACATACACTCAATATGTATTTGGTAGCATTGCCTTTAAATTGTTTAACTTGGGTCAATGTTTCGGGTAGCCTTCCACAAGCCACCCACAATAAGTTGGGTGAATTTTGGCCCATTCCTCCTGACAGAGCTGGTGTAACTGAGTCAGGTTTGTAGGCTTCCTTGCTCGCACACGCATTTTCAGATCTGCCCACACATTTTCTATAGGATTGAGATCGGGCTTTGTGATGGCCATCCAATACCTTGCTTTGTTGTCCTTACGCCATTTTGCCACAACACAAGAATGCTTGGGGTCATTGTCCATTTGGAAGACCCATTTGTGACCAAGCTTTAACTTCCTGACTGATGTCTTGAGATGTTGCTTCAATATATCCACATAATTTTCCATCCTCATGATGCCATCTATTTTGTGAAGTGCCCAGTCCCTCCTGCAGCAAAGCACCCCCACAACATGATGTTGCCACCCCGTGCTTCACGGTTGGGATGGTGTTCTTCGGCTTTCAAGCCTCCCTTTTTCCTCCAAATAACGATGTCATTATGGCCAAGCAGTTCTATTTTTGTGTCATCAAACCAGAGGACATTTTCTCCAAAAAAGTACGATCTTTGTCCCCATGCAAACCGTAGTCTGGCTTTGTTATGGCGGTTTTGGATCAGTGGCTTCTTCCTTGCTGAGCGGCCTTTCAGGTTATGTCGATATAGGACTCGTTTTACTGTGGATATAGATACTTTTGTACCTGTTTCCTCCAGCATCTTCGCAAGGTCCTTTTGCTGTTGTTCTGGGATGATTTGCACTTTTCGCTCCAAAGTACGTTCATCTCTAGGAGACAGAACGCGTCTCCTTCCTGAGCGGTATGACGGCTGCATGGTCCCATGGATTTTATACTTGCGTACTATTGTTTGTACAGATGAACATGGTACCTTCAGGCGTTTGGAAATTTGCTCCCAAGGATGAACCAGACATGTGGAGGTCTGCAATTATTTTTCTGAGGTCTGTGAATTTTCTGTTTAATAAATGTGCAAACATTACTAAAAACCTGTTTTTGCCTCGTCATTATGGGGTATGTGGCAAAAGTCAAGGGGTCTGAATACTTTCCGAATGCACTGTATGTCATGAGGTCCACCTGGCTACCACAACACAATGTCTTCAGTAAGGTTTGTGGTCCTCACGGAGAAGCAACTCCACCATGGAGCTCATGTTGTGTCTCAATTGCACTGGCTCTTTAAGTAGCCCCCACCATTTAGCTCTGCCTGGAGGCCCTCTAAAGCCTTATTCACACTGCAGGCTTTAAAATTATACTTCAGGATTGTGGCAATGAGGCCCTTTATTTACTTCCCCAGAGAACTTGTGGATATAATTTGTATGTGTCCAGTATGAAGGAAGTTAGAGGTAGTTTTGCAAGCCAATGCTAACTAGCATTAGTGCAATGACTGGAAGTCTATGGGTATCTGCTAGCATAGATTCCCTACACTATTCATTGTTTCTTTTCTCACATAAACTGAAATTAAGCAAACAGTGTCGATTTTAGCAACCAAGAATTGACAGAGTGATTTCCACTAGATAACATAGACACAAAGTCAGAACAGCTTTCCCATTTTGACAACAGATGCCGCTCCGGCGGGAGAAAACAATAAGCGAATATCACAGCCAACCACAACGCTGGTGGTAAGTACAGTAATACTGTGAAACATACCATTCTACTATTACATCAGATATATTATGGACATTTTCTGAAATTACAATACACAAAAAAATCCTTGTGTAGCACCTTTAACCAGTGATAACTAGAGAAGTAACGTTAAAGCTAGAATTCTTCAAACTGTTGAGCGGTCCCCCGCCTGAGGGATGGGCCTGGAGAAATGTAAGCGCTCAAATTCATGGACACAGCTATCGATGCAACACTGACCATCTATGATATCAACATTATAGTTTTAACCATGTTTTGAAGGAAATACAGTGTTTGTTTACATTTACATTGTTTAGAAACATTGGAGTAAAACGAGCTTGTATTTTGGTTCTGATGGTGTACGACAGTTGAACTAAGCTCATGAGGGATTTATAAGTTATCCTTTAAGAGTCAATGGGTATACAGTATATCATTAATTWATGACTATATCATTAATGTATGCTAAGAATGTGTTAGTTGTTGCTGCCGGTTAGTACTCTGTATGATCATGGAGTAAAAAGCGTTGGCCATGCACGTATTAAAGAGAGAGAGTGCAGAGCTGTGACCCTGCATGAGTAACCTGCTAAAGAAAAGTCAACTGTGTCAACCCCAGGAGTGGAATTTTCGAGGGTGTTTAGTGGTGTGTGTGGTTGACTTCTGAGTAAAGTGTTGACTAGGGTTCAGTCAGGTAGGTGACATTTAGAGTTTTTTAAATTGTATTTTGTACTGCCTTGATGTTCTTCTCTGTTACYTTCAWTTGTAAGTCGCATTATCTTGTTTTGCATTTCACGTTTTAATTCCTTCTGTTGAGTATGAAAGTAGTGTAGTGGATCATGCACAAAGTAGCCTACACAATCACAAAGCATGTGAAATATAGTTGATAAACTAGTTTCAGTGGAATATCATCTGCAGGCAGCAAGAGCGCTCAGCTCTTAACTAGTTGTCGCATGGAGCAGCTCACAGAAGAATGACATCGGTATCCGGTAGGTAGGAAATACGTTTCCACGTATGATATCTACCAGTAAATGCTAACTAAGGCAACAATGGGTATGCAAATCAGGTATTGAACAAGTTTTTCCTTAGTCTTGGTTAGTAGGTTATTTGCGATGTGCAATCCATTCACCATGCACTGTTTGCATGAACATTTCTAAAGGGTTTCCCCAAAAAACTTTCCAATTAAATGTTGACTGCAATGTAGGCCTACCTGACAGAATGATATAATGCTGAGTTGTACCAATGGGGAGGTCATTTGTATTGAATTTGAAAATTATTTCTGTAAAATAAGAAATGCCAAAAGTGCCAGTAAATGCAAATGATATACAAACCTTTTTTTCCCCTCATACTTTTTACCCCCTTTCTCCCCAATTATTGGGATATCCAATTGGTATGCTCTTTTCTCATCGCTGCAGCTCCCGTACTGACTCGGGAGAAGCGAAGGTCGAGAACCATGTGTCCTCAGAAACACAACCCCCGCCAAGCCGCACTGCTTCTTGACAGCCTGCTTGCTTAACCCGGAAGCCAGTCGCACCAATGTGTCGGAGGAAACACTGTACAGCTCGCGACCGAAGTCAGCGTGCATGCGCCCGGCTGCTACAAGAAGTCGCTAGAGCGCGATGGGACAAGGACATCCCAGCAGGCCAAACCCTGCCCTAACCCGGACGATGCTGGGCCAATTGGGCGCCGCCTAATGGGTCTCCCGGTCAGGCCGGCTGTAAAACAGCCTGGGATCAAACCCAGATCTGTAGTGAAGCCTCTAGCACAGCGATGCAGTGCCTTGCGCCACTAGGGAGGCCCCATATACACATTTAATTTGAGTGGTATTTGATCTATTGCTGGTTTCATACATTTAYGTTGACCTATTCCCTTGAGATCAGCAAGACTAAAATCAAACAAATGAGAGATGACAATAAGAGAAAGTTGGTGGTTACATAGTTCCCCCCACCTGAGTATTAACCGCTGTGTGTTTGTGTTTGAGCGAGAGTCCATGTGCACCTGTGGTTGTGTGACTGCATGATAGGTTCCAAGAAGTGCATTCACATGATGTTTCTGTGAATCTCTGAGGTAGAAGCCACTTCCTAGCTCTAGGACAGAAGTAGGGCAGGGCCCCTAAAAGGCGGGGGTATCCTACATCTTCTGACTCACTCCTGTGCCTCTGTTTGGTTAGGACTGGGGATTCTCAAATCAAATGGGGGAAAATCCAGGTGAGGTTTTACACATCAAGAAAACAACCTCCAGCATTGTCTTGTCAACCTAAAGAGTTTAACTTAAAATCACACTTCAGCGAACCTGAAACCCCTCATTGTGAAACGAAGTGAAGAGGAGCACCTTGGGTTTATCATCTCTAAGAAGGTAAATGTATTCATATAGGTACTGCAATTGTTACTCCAAACTATTGGTACACTTGGGCTTATTATGTATGTAGCCATTAGGAAGGAATAACAGCATGRTTCAAGTTAGTTCTGATAATAGAGCAAAATGTTATCCAGAATGGTRCAGCAGCTATGTCATGAGGCCCACCTTGCTACCACAATAGACTGACTATAGTAAGGGTTGTGGTCCCTACGATGAAGCTATATACAGGGAGTACTGGTACCAGATCAATGTGCCGGAGTAATTGAACTAGATATTTACATGAAGGCAGGGTAAAGTGACTAGACATCAGGATAGAGAATAATAAGAGTAAAATAATGAACAGAGTAGTAGCAGCATATAATGAGTGTAAACGTGTGTGTGTGTTTGTGTTGTGTCGGTAAACGTGTGTCTGTTGTCGGTATGCGCGTGTGTGTGTTACGTATGTGTCCGTATGTAATGTATGTGAATGTGTGTGTATATATCCTGGTTCCCCAACACTTGGGTCCGGAATTTAGCCCCACTGGTTAACTATTGCTTTCAGTTATAATATATAATATATAGCGTTAAATTATAAGTTATAAGTATATAATTCTTACTCACTCAATTTTACATGTAAATATATATATTATATATAATATACATACAGTTGAAGTTGGAAGTTTACTACAAACCTTAGCCAAATACATTTAACCTCAGTTTTTCACAATTCCTGACATTTAATCCATAAAAATCCATGCTCTTAGGTCAGTTAGGATCACCACTTTTATTTAACTTCTTATGGCTGCAGGGGCAGTATTGAGTAGCTTGGATGAAAGGTGCACAGAGGTGCCCATAGTAAACTGCCTGCTCCTCAGTCCCAGTTGCTAATATATGCATATTTATTATTCATATTGGATAGAAAACACTTGAAGTGTCTAAAACTGTTTGAATTATGTCTGTGAGATATAACAGAACTCATATGGCGGGCAAAAACCTGAGAAGTTCCACTTCCTGTTTGAATTGTTTCTGAGGTGCAGATTTTCAACCAAGCTCTCATTGACATTACAGCGAGATATTGATGAGTTTTCACTTCCTACGGCTTCCACTAGATGTCAACAGTCAATAGAACTTCGTCTGATGACTCTAATGTGAAGGGGCGCAAAGAGACTGCCACGAGCTGACCATGCTTTCACATGCGCCTTCACATGAGGAGGACCTCCGTTCCACCGCTCTTCTGAAGTCAATCTAATTCTCCTGTTGGAACTTATTCAAGATGTATGTTAACAACATTCTAAAGAATTGATTCAGTACATCGTTTGACATGTTTCTACTGACTGTTACGGACTTGTTTGCATTTCGTCACGTTGTAGAGGATGCGCTTTGAGACATTGGAATTGTTTACCACTAACGCGCTAACCAAAGTAGCTAATTGGACATAATAACGGGCATTATCGAACAAATCAAGCATTTATTGTGGACCTGGGTTTCTAGGACTGCATTCTGATGAAGTTCATCAAAGGTAAGGGGACATTATCATTATATTCTGGTTTCTGTTGACCCAAACATGGCGGCTAATTTGGCTATTGTTCTGAGGTCCGTTCTCAGATTATTGATGATTTGCTTTTTCCGTAAAGTTTTCTTGAAATCTGACACAGCGGTTGCATTAAGGAGAGGTATATCTATAATCCTGTTGATATTCTGTATTATCATCTACATTATATGATGAGTATTTCTGTTGAAATGATGTGGCTTATGCAAAATCACTTGATGTTTTTGGAACTAGTGAATGTAACGCGCCAATGTAAACTCCGATTTTTTGTTATAAATATGAACTTTATCAAACAAAAACATGCATGTATTGTGTAACATGAAGTCCTATGAGTGTCATCTGATGAAGATAATCAAAGGTTAGTGATTAATCTATCTCTTATTTCTGCTTTTTGTGAAAGCTACCTTTCGCTGGAGAAATGGCTGTGCTTTATGTGGTTTGGTGGTGACCTAACATAATCGTTTGTAGTGCTTTCGCTGAAAAGCATATTTGAAACCGTACACTTTGTGTGGGATTAACAACAAGATTACCTTTAAAATGATATAAGACACATGTATGTTTGAGAATTTTAATTATCAGATTTCTGTTGTTTTGAATTTGGCACCCTGCACTTTCACTGTGCTGCCATATCGATCCCGGGTAGCGGGATGCAGCCATAAGAAGGTAAGAATGTGACATGTCAGAATAATAATAGAGAGAATGATTTATTTCAGCTTTTATTTCTTTCATCACATTCCCAATGAGTCAGAGTTTACATACACTCAATTAGTATTTGGTAGCATTGCCTTTAAATTGTTTAACTTCGGTCAAACGTTTCGGGTAGCCTCCACAAGCTTCCCACAATAAGTTGGGTGAATTTTGGCCCATTCCTCCTGACAGAGCTGGTGTAACTGAGTCAGGTTTGTAGGGATCCTTGCTCGCATACGCTTTTTCAGTTCTGCCCACACATTTTCTAGGATAGGATTGAGGTCAGGGTTTTGTGTGGCCACTCCAATACCTTGACTTTGTTGTCCTTAAAGCCATTTTGCCACAACTTTGGAAGTATGCTTGGGGTCATTGTCCATTGGAAGACCCATTTGCGACCAAGCTTTAACTTCCTGACTGATGTCTTGAGATGTTGCTTCAATATATCCACATAATTGTCCTCCCTCATGATGCCATCTATTTTGTGAAGTGCACCAGTCCCTCCTGCTGCAAAGCACCCCACAACATGATGCGTCACGGTTGGGATGGTGTTCTTCGGCTTTCAAGCCTCCCCTTTTTCCTCCAACATAACGATGGTCATTATGGCCAAGCAGTTCTATTTTTGCTTCATCAGACCCAGTGGACATTTCTCCAAAAAAGTACGATCTTTGTCCCCATGTGCAGTTGCAAACTAGTCTTTTTTATGGCAGTTTTGGGAGAGCAGTGGGCTCTTCCTTGCCTCAGCGGCCTTTCAGTTATGTTGATATAGGACTCGTTTTACTGGGATATAAGATAACTTTTGTGTCAGGACCCGGTGCGGAGAAACAGTCACTAATAATTGGCAGAACCCAGAAGATGAGGCAGACACAGCACAGTACTAGAGATGGAGGTTTAATAAAGAAAATCTTCAGGCCAAAATTATAAATCCACAAAGTAAGTTCGGTGGTCCAAGAATCAGCAAAGGGAATAAATATACACAGAAACCTCCAAAAGACTAATCAAAAAATAAACAAGAACAAAACCAGAGAACCTCTGGAAAATCCAACTAGAGAATATATGTTCACAAAGGCTGGGGCTGGGTGCTAACATACAAACACTGAGCAAGGAACTGAGGAACACACAGGGTTTAAATACTAACAAGGGAATGACTTACAGGTGCAAACAATAATTAGAGCAAGAAAAACAAAAGGTACAAAAAAGGTGCAATGGGGACATCTAGTGACCAAAACCATAATAGTCCTGGCCAAAACCTGACACTTTTGTACCTGTTTCCGCTAGCATCTTCACAAGGTCCTTTGCTGTTGTTCTGGGATTGATTTGCACTTTTCGCACCAAAGTACGTTCATCTCTAGGAGACAAAGATAGCTGAGGACAATCTCTCTGTTCTTGTGACTGAAGTGTCAAATGCAAAAAATAATGGCAGTAAATTATCCTGCAGAGGTTAACCAGTGATAATTAGAGATATAACTTTAAAGCTAGAATCCTTAACTGAAACAATAACAAAGTGGTAACCCAACCCGTGTTTTGGTAAAAAGCTGAGGGATGGACCTGGAGAAATGTAAACACTATCAAATTTATAGACAGAGCTATGCATGCAAAGACTGACCATCCATCATATTAAAATTATAGTTTTAACCATGTTTTGAGGCAATACAGTGTTTGTTTACATTTACATTGTTTAGAAACATTGGAGTAAAACAAGCTTGTATTTTGGTTCTGATGGTGTACGACAGTTGAACTAAGCTCATGAGGGATTTATAAGTTATCCTTTAAGAGTCAATGGGTATACAGTATATCATTAATTWATGACTATATCATTAATGTATGCTAAGAATGTGTTAGTTGTTGCTGCCGGTTAGTACTCTGTATGATCATGGAGTAAAAAGCGTTGGCCATGCACGTATTAAAGAGAGAGAGTGCAGAGCTGTGACCCTGCATGAGTAACCTGCTAAAAAAAAGTCAACTGTGTCAACCCCAGGAGTTTACCCTGTTCATCAATGGCAAAGATTCTTATATGTTTCCCCTTTCATCTCTGTCTGGTGCTAGCTAGTTACTGGCTAGCTAGGTCTTCAGCTAGCATGGAACAAAGGGTGGGGGTGTCATTCAAAACTCTGAAGCAGTTGTCATGTCAACACATTGATCAGTGCTGTTGTGAACTGCATCACAAGAGACATGCCAAACAGGGGATGTATAAAAAAGAATTGATATCATTGATGCAATTTCAATGTTTGAGTTGCTTTGTGTATCAGCAAATTTGCTTGAGATGATTTTGTTGCAACATGGCTGACTGCATCCAAGTTTCTTTACATGGGAGTTTCAAAGAGCTGTCAGTCAAGATGAGCTCATGAATATAAGCTCCCGGCATACTCAGCCTCTTTACAAACTTCCTGGTAGTTAGACATGACAGAAAAAGTACTTTTCAGAATGACTGTTTAGGACCTTTAATACAATACAATATGTATTTCATAAGGCCTCATGAGGGCTAACACTCTAAAACATACTGAATTGTTTGGATAACCCAGGCATTGGGTCACTTAGTTTGGTAGTTTTTTAAAAAGAGCAAGGTTGGATTTGGGGACTCTGGGTTACTGAGATATGACCGAGTGGGTCAAATCAGAAGACTGGAGGCTTGACGTAGTAGGGGTGTAGGTTCAGGAAGTCATTTTTGGCCACCCGTGAGAGTAAATGTAATTCCAGTTAATCTGTTCTGTTGAATTTTATTTATTTATTTTTAGCTTTAATTAAGCCTACAGAAGTATATGAGTTCCTTAAAAGCCTATGCAAATCATAATCGGATATCCCCAATGGGATAGTAATAATAATGTTAACATTTTTGTATTAGATTATGTGATGTGGAATAACTTTCAAGTAAAATGTTATGTTACAGTGTACAAAATTAACATGTTCGACAGGAATGACATTTACTCTCACGGATGGCCAAAAATAACTATCTAAAAGCCACATCCCTAATAAGCCCCACCTCCTGAAAATAATCTATGGATTATGTTTAAAAAGACCGAGCTGCTTGGCCAACCCAGAAAGAAAGTGAATAAAAACTAATTTGATAAACCCCGTTTGGATCATTTGAAAAACCCAACATGTTGGCTTGCAAAGTGATGTCTAAATCTGATAAATATCTAGCAAGAATGGGGATATCCAACCTTCTGAATTTTAGATCACCAGCAACCTGCATTCAGAATGACTGCCAGGGTTGGGAAAACTGAAATATGAGACTACCTAAAGCAGTGGTTCCCAACCTTTTTATAGTCCCGTACCCCTTAAAACATTCAACCTGCGTACCCCCTCTAGCACCAGGGTCAGTGCACTCTCAAATGTTGTTTTTTGCCATCATTGTAAGCCTGCCATACGCACACTATATGATAGATTTATTAAACATAAGAATGAGTGAGAGTTTTTGTCACAACCCGGCTCGTGGGAAGTGACAACGAGCTCTTATAGGACCAGGGCACAAATAATAATATAATAATAATCAATGATTTTTCTCTTTACTTAACATTAAAAACCTTATTTGCTCATTGAAAATTGTGAATAACAGGTTAATGAGAAGAGTGTGCTTGAAAGAATCCCCATAACTCTGCAATGTTGTGTTGTATTGGAGAGTCTCAGTCTTAAATCATTTTCCACACACAGTCTGTGCCTGTATTTAGTTTTTATGCTAGAGAGGGCAGAGAATCCACTCTCACATAAGTACGTGGTTGCAAAGGGCATCAGTGTCTTAACAGCGCTATTTGCCAAGGCAGGATACTCTGAGTGCAGTCCAATCCAGAAATCTGGCAGTGGCTTCTGATTAAATTCAATTTTCACAGAACCGCTTGTTGCAATTTCGATGAGGCTCTCTTGTTCAGATATCGGTAAGTGGACTGGAGGCAGGGCATGAAAGGGATAATGAATCCAGTTGTCTGTGTTGTCCGTTTCGGGAAAGTACCTGTGTAATTTCACACCCAACTCACTCAGGTGCTTCGCATTTGACATTTGACATTGTCCGTAAGCTTGAGTTGATTTGCACACAAAAATCATACAATGATGAAAAGACCTGTGTGTTGTCCTTGTTAATGCAGACAGAAAAGAGCTCCAACTTCCTAATCATAGCCTCAATTTTGTCCTGCACATTGAATATAGTTGTGGAGAGTCCCTGTAATCCTAGATTCAGATCATTCAGGCGAGAAAAAATATCACCCAGATAGGCCAGTCATGGGAGAAACTCGTGATCATGCAAGCAGTCAAACAAGGGAAAATTATGGTCAGTAAAGAACACTTTATTGTCATCTCTCAATTCAAGAAAACGTGTCAATACTTTGCCCCTTGATAAGCAGCACAATTCTGTYTGTTGTAAAAGCGTTACATGGTCGCCGCCCATATCTTTGCATAATGCAGAAAATACACGAGAGTTCAGGGGCCTTGCTATAACAAAGTCAACCATTTTCACTGTAGTGTCCAAAACGTCTTTCAAGCTGTCAGTTATTCCCTTGGCAGTTAGAGCCTCTCGGTGGATGCTGCAGTGTACCCAAGTGGCATTGGGGGAAACTGCTTGTACTCCCGTTACCACTCACAAACTTTTACAGATGCACAATCGAGAGCATCCTGCCGGGCTGTATCACCGCCTGGTACGGCAGCTGCTCCGCCCATAACCGGAAGGCTCTCCAAAGGGTAGTGAGGTCTGCACAACGCATCACCGGGTGCAAACTACCTGCCCTCCAGGACACCTACACCACCCGATGTCACAGGAAGACCAAAAAGATCATCAAGGACAACAACCACCCGAGCCACTGCCTGTTCACCCCGCTATCATCCAGAAGGCAAGATCAGTACAGGTGCATCAAAGCGGGGACCGAGAGACTGAAAAACAGCTTCTATCTCAAGGCCATCAGACTGTTAAACAGCCATCACTAACATTGAGTGGCTGGTGCCAACATACTGACTCAACTCCAGCCACTTTAATAATAGAAAAATTGATGTAATCAATTTATCACTAGCCACTTTATATAATGTTTACATACCCTACATTACTCATCTCATATGTATATACTGTACTCTATACCATCTACTGCATCTTGCCATCTTGATGTAATGTATCACTAGCCACTTTAAACAATGCCACTTCATATGTTTTCATACCCTAATTTACTCATCTCATATGTATATACTGTACTCTATACCATCTACTGCATCTTGCCTATGCCGTTGGGCCATCACTCATTTATATATTTTTATGTACATATTCGTATTAATTCCTTTACACTTGTGTGTATAAGGTAGTTGTTGTGGAATTGTTAGGTTATATTACTGTTAGATATTACTGCATGGTCGAAACTAGAAGCACAAGCATTTCGCTACACTTGCATTAACATCTGCTAACCATGTGTATGTGACAAATACATTTGATTTGATTTGATGTCTCCCTGTCATGGCTTTTGCGCCATCAGTACAGATACCAACACWTCTTGACCACCAAAGTCCATTTGATGTCACAAAGCTGTCCAGTACTTAAAAAATATCCTCTCCTGTTGTCCTGGTTTCCAGTGGTTTGCAGAAGAYGATGTCTTCCTTAATTGACCCCCCATAAACATAACGGACAAATACCAGGAGCTGTGCCAGGCCCGCCACATCTGTTGACTCATCCAGCTGTACAACATAGAATTCACTGTCTGGTATGCGAAGCAGTAATTGTTTCAAAACATCTCCTGCCATGTCACTGATGTGTCGTGAAACAGTGTTGTTTGATGCAGGCATTGTCTGTATAGTTTTTTGGGCCTTTTCCCCCAGCATTGTCCCAACCATATCCGCGGCAGCAGGAAGAATTAAGTCCTCCACAATAGTATGGGGCTTGCCTGTCCTAGCCACCTGTCACGTCCTGACCGTAGATTGCTTTGTATGTTTCTATTTTTTGTTTGGTCAGGGTGTGATGTGGGTGGGCATTCTATGTTTGTATGTCTAGGTTTTGTATTTCTATGTTTTGGCCTGGTATGGTTCCCAATCAGAGGCAGCTGTCTATCGTCGTCTCTGATTGAGAACCATAATTAGGTAGCCTGTTTTCCCACGGGTAGTTGTGGGTGGTTATTTTCTGTTTAGTGTTTTTGTTGCACCTTTCAGAACTGTTCGTTTTGTCGTTTTTGTTCGAGTGTTCATATTTATTAAAAGTATTATGAATACTTATCACGCTGCACTTTGGTCCTCTTCTCCTTCTCCCGACGACAATCGTGACACCACCATATAAAATGCTTCTAGCTCCTTATTTTTTAATTTTATTTTACCTTTATTTAACTAGGAAAGTCAATTAATTAAGAACAAATTCTTATTAATGGTATCTGTTGCTTTTATACATGTCTTACTATTCGAAAGTCATCTTAATTCTCGCTCAAAACCTCCCGTGGCTTATTTTTAAGTTTGGCATGTTCTGTTTCTAAATGTCTGCGCAAGAGTGAAGGTTTCATCGAGTTGTGAGATACTACTTTTGCACATATAACACACTGTGGCTGAGGAAAGGCACTACTTCCAATATAAGTGAACCCCAAATCAATGTAGTTCCCATCATATTTGCGCCGCTTCGATGGTCCAAAGTCCCTGTCTGTTGTTTGGTGCTTTCCCGGGTAAGGGGGGAGTAACTCTTCGGCTGCATCAGATTCACAACTGTCAGTGTCCATGCTAGCTGGGCTAACAACAAATGTAGAATTACTGATGCTAGCATTGGATGTGCTCGTGGAAGCAGAACAACTTGTGTTGTCGACAGGTGCAGGTGTAGAACTGCTGGTATGTGTCTCTATGGACGCGGACCTGACTTTTTTTAACCATTTATCAATTTTCGAGCAAACGGAATGAGCAGCAGCTACATTTGGCTACATATTGGAATTCCCGCGAGAGAGTAACGGTTAATGTGATTGGATGTTAATTATTTGACTAGGATACCTGTATTTGACATTGTGTTGTTATTTCGCTGAACACTAGATGGTTTAATTTTATTTTTGGCAGTGAAACGAGGCTACTAAGGTGAGAAAGAAACCTCACCCAAATGTATAGGCCCGTTGGAAAATATAAACGGACTGTTTGAAAATGTGAATCACATTTATATTTGGCATACCCCCGATGGCATTGTACATACCCCAGTTTGGGAATACCTGACCTAAAGCTTCTAAACTGGAACAACCATTTCAGTAATTGGCGTAATAAATCCAATTAACACGTCGGCTTAGTTTGGAAAATGTATGACATTTATATTTGAGATGCATAACATTAATTAATCATTGTACTTGCAATTTTTAAATCAACCTGAAATAGAGCACGCTGTGAAATATGATTATGATGGGCGTGGTTTTGGTTCAACTCTGGTTATTAACACCAACACGGGTTATTATACAACAATGAGTGTTAATTCAACATTTAATTATGTTCAGAGTAGGCCCTTAACATTATGTCATATGAAATATGTATAGTATTGTGTTAAATAATAAACAATTTATGATAACATATTTGCTAAGGATCTCACTTGGTGTAGTCCCTTGGACTGAATTTTTTTAAATTTATTTTATTTAACCTTTATTTAACCAGGTAGGCTAGTTGAGAACAAGTTCTCATTTACAACTGTGACCTGGCCAAGATAAAGCAAAGCAGTGCGACACAAACAACAACACAGAGTTGCACATGGAATAAACAAACGTATAGTCAATAACACAATAACAGTCTATATACAGTGTGTGCAAATGGCGTGAGGAGGTAAGGCAATAAATAGGCCACAGTAGCAAGTAATTACAATTTAGCAAATTAACACTGGAGTGATAGATGTGTAGATGATGATGTGCAAGTAGAAATACTGGTGTGCAAAAGAGCAGAAAAATAAATAAAAACAATATGGGGATGAGGTAGGTAGATTGGATGGGCTATTTACAGATGGGCTATGTACAGCTGCAGCGATCGGTTAGCTGCTCGGACAGCTGATGGATGCAACAACCATGTCTCTGTCACTAACAAATACAGTCTCGGATAGTACTGTATCMCTACAATTCACTTGAAAGGCAATGCACTCTAGGAAAAAGTWAAAGTAAATAAAAAATAAGGCTTTACACCAAGCAGTGTGTTTATTTAAAATGTTCCAGTGTCTATAGGGGTACACTCTTTCAGTGTTCATTTAACACTCTCGGTGTTGATTTAACACTGGATAATTTGTGTAGCTGTGGAGTGTGTTTGTGTGGGAGACAGACATTCAGTTGACAAGTAAGGGATTCAGTGGATGGTTAGAAAGAGGCATGATACTTTTGTATGTGAGATCATTTTGCTTGCTGAAGATTTTGGACAGTGTGATGTGATCCTTGGTTCTAATAGTTCATTTGAGTCTATTATGGCAATGCGTGACTAAAACTCACAAGTGATTCTGTGTGTCTCTTTGTTTCAGCTATGGATTGGAGTCAGGTGTTGCAGTTCTTGCTCTTCTCACTCCTCTGTCTCATTGGCAGCTCCAAGGCAGTAGGAGGTAAGTAGGATGAACTTTACCCACATAATTCATCAGCCATCAATCAATCAATCAACCATGTTACGAGGACAGCTAGAAGTACTGATTGAATTAAACTGGATCAAGTTAACAGCTCTATATCCAGAAACATGGTCCTTCACTTTGTCATGTTTTAAGTCTGACCTCTGGTGGGGGTTGATGGAATTATATAATTTTATAAAGCAACGCTGCAAATATCTGCATGCAGTTTTAAACTACCCTTCCTCCCTTTTGTTCCATGCTGGCTGAAGACCTGGCTAGCCAGTAACTAGCTAACACCAGACAAACATGAAAGGGGAAAAATATAAGAATATTTGCCATAGATTAATAGGGTAAACTTGTAATTATATTTGCTGACACCATTCAGTCACATTTTGGCACCAGTAGAGTAGCTATCTAGCTATATAAACCATGCCCCTCTGCAAACATGTCTTCTCCGATGTTGGTTAAAAGATGATAGTTATTTAAATTAGGTAAGAGAATATCATGGTACAGTTCCATTGGTGTATTAAAATAAGAGTTAACYTGATGTCACGTTAACGTGGGGGAGGGGACCAGTAACTTTATGATCAAACTTTATCAATGTAGAGTCTACAGTCATTTTTCATACCTTGATCATCATCATTTGATCTGGTTTCCTTCAAATATCATCCAATTTCATGAAAAACTTAATTTTATATATTCATGACCTTTAAATCAACACTGAAAGTGTTGTCTATGGACCCCACATAAAAACCGGAACAGTGTTAAATTAACTTTCTGCTTAGTATAAAGCCTTATTCAAATATTTCCCAGATTGTCTTGCCTGAGTAAATCCCAGAGTTACCACCCATGACAATATTTGTTATTAACAGAGACATGGTTGTTGCATTCATCCATTTTCAGTCATATGGACTTCACCCAGTATTAAGTGAGATCCTTAGTGAATGTTAAAATAAAATATATATATTTAACACAATACCATATGTCTTTCATAAGGCCTTATTTTGAGGGCCTAGTTTTACCCTAATAGAGGGGCCTGAAACTCATACACATCACTTTGAACCAAAACTACGGCCGGCGTTGGCTGTTTTGCAGGTTGATATTTTATAATTGTTTGTTTCAATATACTACACAAAGATAAACTACATACATTTTTCTAAACTAATCCAATCACTTAGTTCTTAATGTTCCTAACCCTGGCAGTCATTCTGAATGCAGGTTGCAGGTGAATTCATTTTCCAACTGTTGGATCTCCACCCACTGATTGGATTTCAATAGGAATTACACATCACTTTGTAAGCCAGCATATAATGTGATTTGCAGGCCTGATGTGGCTTGTAAAACATGGATTTCAGGCCCTTGTATTACACTCTCAGAATAAAAGGTTTACGTTTGTTGCTAATGTTGCTAACAAACACTTAATCAATCAATATACCAATGTACCTGCACAAACAGATATTGAAACAAACAATTCAAAATAAAAAATCTTCCTGCAATAGAGCATGCTGGGAAATATGATGGGCATGGTTTTAGTTCAAAGTGATGTGTATGAGTTTCAGGCCCCTGTATTTGGTTAAAACTATGCCTGCAAAATAAGGCCTTATGAAATACATATGGCATTCTGTTAAATATAAATTTTTTATGAAAACATATTAATTTAGGATCTTACTTTTTGAAGTCTACAAGACAAAAAATGGATGAATGCAACAATTATGTCTCTGTCACAAAAAAATAAAGTAATGGGTGGTAACTCATTGCACTGTGGGAAATATTTTAATAAGGCTTTACACTAATCAGTGTGTTAATTTAACCCAGCTCTGGTGTCTATGGGTCCACAGACTCAACACTTTCAGTATTGATTTAACACCATCAGTGTTAATAAAAAATGAACACTGGAGAATTTGTTCTGAAGAGATATATTTTGAAAGGGCCATCTATGTAAAAACTCTGTCTATGCATACTACATGACACGCGTAATAATTGCATACTTTTTTGGTGTGCATCATTTCCCCAATATATTCTGTTCTTTAAGAGGTGGCCTCATTAAATAAGATGGTGGTCCTCAAACAGTCCCTGTACTGCATGTTTGTCTTTACTCTATATACTCTTTGTGTGCAGAGCTCTYTGTGGACAAAGGACGAGAGACTGAGCGGGTCTTTTCAGTTTCCGGTGATGCTGCCATGTTGACGTCCACCCTGGTGGACCTCAACATGTTTGACAACCGCAGCATCCCCTYTAACATCTCATGGTATGACCCAAGGACTGGGACAGAGCTGACCAGGGAGACAGGAAAGACTCTGGTGCGGGGGAAGACACTCTGGATTTTTAACATCACGATGGAGGATGCTGGAGACTATGTGTGTGTTGTGAGGTAGGGGCTATACTTGTGTGTGTGTGTGTGTGTGGGTGTTGTGTGTGTGTGTGTGTGTGTGTGTGTGTGTGTGTGTGTGTGTGTGTGTGTGTGTGTGTGTGTGTGTGTGTGTGTGTGTGTGTGTGTGTGTGTGTGTGTGTGTGTGTGTGTGTGTGTGTGAAATCTTTCCTGTTACCTTTGATAACAGACTACCCTCCAGTGCTACAAGAAGGTTGCCTTACTGATTGTGAACCACACCAACCCAGAAGAATGCGGTCGACCAGAAATGGCCCACAGGTCCTGACCAAAACAGCCAACTCTTTCCTGAACTGCCCATTGAGTGACCATATCAGGGAGTGGACAATTACTCCATCCAGTGGTACAAGGTGAGTCCAATGGGGTAAACAGACAGTGCAGTTTATAGGAGAGTGTTGAGAGGGGACGCCTGACAGCAGGGCGGACTGGCCAAATGGAATTTCGAGAAAATGGCAGATGGGCTGGTCCATTTTTAACTAGTTTTTTTTTATACAAAAGTATAATTATCTGGCTAATAATTGGGGCCACAATGACAAAAATGGCCTTTTGGGGGCCTCAGGAAAGAAAATGGGCCAATGTCGGGCCTCAAGGGAAAAACGGTCCGGTGTGTCAGAAACACCAGGGCGGATTTCTGGTCCCAGTCTGCCCTTTCCTGACAGTGCTGGAAAGTCTGTTTGAAGTCTTCTTTTCAGCCATCCAGTCGGTCTCTATGTATGCTTAATTTGTGTTTAAAACTATAGGAATGTAAGGTTATTACTACTAGTGAAAACTTGTGACTACATTTGAGACAATGTTCCATCAGACACAGTACTGCACATACCATTTACATTGTTCATTGCTCTCACATATTGTACTGCATTGAATTGTTCTGAGGGTAGTTCTTCTAATGTAGAACATTATCAGATTATCTGTAATTGTGTATTCATTTTGTACGACTAGCCATATTCCATTACCACTACCTTTCAGTGTGCATTTCTATTTTAACCCTGTCAGGGCTGTGAACCCTTGTGGAAGATGATCCCTTGTGGAACAGGTTTAGCTATGTCAGTCACAATGCTATGGCGTTACTCCAAGTAAAACTGGTCACCCTTGAGGATCATGCGTTCTACACCTGCACTCATGACCTTTAACTTGGAAGGGCTCAGCGGCAGGATCTCAGAGACCATCAACGGTTTGGTGAACGGTGAGTATTGTTGGCACAGCTCATAAAAGTGGTCCTTAACCACAGATCTAGGATCAGATTATTACCATATACCCCCAATCCTTACCACAGCCATTACAGAGATACAGTGAAAGTCAAACTGGTTACTGATCATTGCTAGACAACCATGTCAGGTCTTGCCATAGATTTTCAAGCAGATTTAAGTCTAAACTGTAAATCGGCCCCTCGGGAACATTCACTGTCTTCTTTGTAAACAACTTCAGTGTAGATTTGACCTAGATTTGACCTTGTGTTTAAGGTTATTGACCTGTGAATTCATCTCCTAGTGCCTGTTGGAAAGCAGACGGAACCAGGTTTTCCTCCACGATTTTGCCTGTGTTTAGCTGAATTCCGTTTCTTTTGTATAATGAAAAGCTATCCGGTCCTTAACGATTACAAGCATACCCATAACATGATGCAGCCACCACTATGCTTGAAAGCCACTTTCTTTGCAGATTTACTTTAGTGCCTTATTGCAAACAGGATGCATGTTGTAGAATATTTATATTCTGTACAGGCTTCCTTCTTTTCACTCTGTCAATTAGGTTAGTATTGTGGAGTAACTACAATGTTGTTGATCCATCCTCAGTTGTTTCCTATCACATCCATTAAAGTCCATAACTGTTTTATAGTCACCATTGGCCTGATTGTGAAATCCCTAAGCAGTTTCCTTCCTCTGACAACTGAGTTAAGAAGGACACCTGTATCTTTGCAGTGAATGGGTATATTGAAACACCATTCAAACTGTAACCATCCAAAGTGTAATTAATTTTACTCCTGAACTTATTTCACCATGCTCAAAGGGATATTCACTGTCTGCTTTATTTTTATTTGACCCATCTAACAATAGTTGCCCTTCTTTGCGAGGCATTGGAAACCTCCCTGGTCTTTGTGGTAGAACCTGTGTTTGAAATTCACTGCTCGACTGAGGGACCTTACATGTAATTGTGCTGTATGTGTGGGGTACAGATATCAGGTAGTCATTCAAAAATCATGTTAAACACTATTATTGCACACAGAGTGAGTCCATGCAACTTATTATGTGACTTGTTAATCAACATTTTACTCCTGAACGTATTTAGGCTTGCCATAAGAAAGGAATTGAATACTTATTGACTGAAGCTTTAAATATTTTATTAATTTGTAAACACTTTGAAAAACATAATTCCACTTTCACATTATGGGATACTGTGTGTTGGCCAGTGATACAAAGATTTAAATGTAATACATTTTAAACTCAAGCTGTAACACAACAAAATGTGGAAAAGGTAAATGGGTGTGAATACTTTCTGAAGGCATTGGAAAGTACATGCCCCTGAATCAGAGGTTATGATTTCATAGAGGCTGCTTTGAAACTTTGCTCTGTGAGAGCTTAGAAATGGTTGTGTTCAATAGGGTCAGGTGACTGCATATTTCTGTGTCTGTGTCACACCCTGGCCTTAGTTATCTTTGTTTTCTTGATTATTTTAGTTAGGTCAGGGTGTGACATGGGGAATGTTTTGTGTTTTGTCTCGTTTCGGGTGGTTTTATGGAAAAGGGGGTGTTGGGTTTAGTGTATGGGTTTGTGTTGAGTGAATGTTTCTAGGTATGTCTATGGTTGAGTGAATGTTTCTAGGTATGTCTATGGTTGCCTGAGTGGTTCTCAATCAGAGACAGATGTCTTTCATTTGTCTCTGATTGGGAGCCATATTTTAGGCAGCCATAGGCATCATGTTTTTGTTGGGTCATTGTCTAGGTCTGTTTGGGTCATTGTCTAGGTCTGTGTCTAGGTTGCATGTTTGCTTTTTGTTCGGTTATAGCTTCATGGTCGTCTATTTGTTGTTTTGCTTCGTTCGTTCATCTCCTAAATAAAGAGAAGATGTATTTTTTACACGCTGCGCCTTGGTCCTCTCTCTCTCCCTTGGACAATCGTGACAGTCTGTCTATGATGTTTATGAATCATTGTCATCATTTCAGTGGAGTATTGCCTGGAGCCCAAAGTGGTTGAACCTGCCAATGAGATCATCAAAGCAGYTTTGGGTGAGTAAGCCACTATAAAACATGTACTGTATATGTGTGTGCATGTGTTCGTGCGTGTGTGTGTGTATGTGTGCATTTGTACAGTTCTTTTAATTCATGATGCAAATAAATAATTCAATGTTTGCCCCCTAGGTTCTTCCTTCAGTAAGATGTGTCGGGTGTTTGTCCCGAGTGTGGGGAATAAACATTGTGCAAATTTGAATTGGATAGCGCGAGAGAACTCAATTTCCAAAATTGTCTCAGAGCGCGTCTTTCAGGAATCACAAAGGTAGGTTGAGACAACACAACAGCATCACAATACACAATGTAAGAATTCTACAGTTCTGTGAAGAAGTATTTGCCTCCGTTCTGATTTGCTCTTTTTTTGRATATTTTTGATCCTGAATGTTATCAGATCTTCAACCCAAACCTAATATTAGATAAAGGGAACCTGAGTTTACAAATAAAAGTTACAAAAATGATCAAAGTTGTGCACCACCCAATTCCCCTGTGCCTCAGAACCTCAACAACTTTCTGTCCATCTGTCTGTGAGTTGAAGCTGAGGCGCAGCTTGGTCATGCAGCAAGACAATGATCCATAACACACAATCAAGTCTACATGAAAATGGTTAAAAAGCAACAAATGTGAAGTTTTGTAATGGCCAAGTCAAAGTCCAAACCTAATCCCAGCTGAGATGTTGTGGCAGGACTTGAAACGAGCAGTTCATGCTTGAAAACTCACAAATGTCGTTGAGTTAAAGCAATTCTGCATGCAAGAGTGGGCCAAAATTCCTCCACAGCGATGTGAGAGACTGATCAACACCTACAGGAAGCATTTGGTTGCAGTCTTTGCAGCTAGAGGTGGCACAATGAGTTATTGAGTGTAAGGGAGCAATTACTTTTTCACACTTGCATAACTTTAATTAAATAAATGAAATAAGTATATATATATTATTTTTGTACACTCAGGTTATCTTTATCTAATATTATGCTTTGTTTGAAGATCTGATAATATTCAGTATAAAAAATATGCAAAAATAGAGAAAATCAGAAATACTTTTTCATGGCACTGAATATGCCTGTCTTGTCACGCCTGCTACCACTCTCTCGCGCCAGGCTGCCCAGCACTGTGCACTCCTGCCACCATCATTACGCACACCAGCTTACCTCGTTACGCGCATCAGCGAATTATTGGACTCACCTGGATTCAATCACCTGTGTTATTACCTCCCCTATAGCTGGGGAACTGACAGATCTTTTCCCCTGTCATATGTTGTTATGTTACCTGTGTGTTGACGTTGGTCCATGTCTGTTCCTTATTCAATGTTTACTCCCGTACCTGCTTCTCTACTCCGGCGTTGGTCTTTACATGTATTCTGTGTCATCCAGATGGCTGTTCTACTGTATAGTATTTAAACTGTTGGTACCATATCAGGTATAGCGCTAAGATTACGATAGAATCCATATCCCTGAACACACAGTAGTGCTTCCTTTGAATGGAACTGAAGATAACATACACTGCTATTTTGTGAACTGTGGCCATGATGGTTTGATTGAGCGTTCACAAGGGGGAACTTGTCTGTCTTCTCTCCCTCTCTTCCCCTCCCCCTAAACCAGTGAGAGGAGAGAAGAGAATGGTGTATGGTTGGAGCTTAATTTGAATTTCTTGATGGTGCAAGAGGAGGACTTTTACATTAACTACACGTGTAAGGTTTCCAGCGACAGAGGGAGTCCTTCAGCCTCCTTCACACTACAGCCTACAGGTTAGATAACACTTTCTGGAAGATAACATAAAAATGTTTCAAAAGAGATCACATACATATTATCCTGTCCATTTACCCTTGTTTTGATAATGTATAACAACTGCAACCTCACCACTTTTGAAAAAACTGGTTGAAGAATTAAAGCCATTCAGCTTGACCTTGGGTAAAAACTGTTATAAATGCTATCTTCTCTCTTTTTCTGCACAGATCCAAACAACCTGCTCCCTATTGGGGTACTACTGACTAGTCTGGGATTGGTGTTTACTGTTAGTGTTGTTATTTACCATAGTTTTAAGATTGACATTGTGCTGTCGCTAAGGAGGGTGTTCCCGCTTCTCTACACAAACACAGGTACACAATGAGAGACAGTTTACCGCACATATCCTTCCCAAACACACTCAAGGAAACATGAATAGAAACATACCTGAGCACGCACACGCAGACATACACACGCACGGACACCTACACACTATCTGCAGACTCATTGTATGGTGTGCATTCACAAAATGTAAACTCGCACTAACATAAACATACATTCCTACACCAGATACAGACAGT
Source organism: Salvelinus sp. IW2-2015 (assembly GCF_002910315.2). Taxonomy (NCBI): domain Eukaryota; kingdom Metazoa; phylum Chordata; class Actinopteri; order Salmoniformes; family Salmonidae; genus Salvelinus; species Salvelinus sp. IW2-2015. The sequence goes on from NC_036875.1 coordinate 29,107,282, forward strand.
AATGCACATACAGCATGTCTCCCCACAAACCCCCAGGCCCACACTTAAACCCACACACACATGAATGTTGCATTGCTTGTTTCCCACTCCCCACCTGACCACAAGTAAAATCAGTAGCAAATGTAGCAAGGTACTGTAGCACTCCACATGCACAGCTGCAGTATGCAAGCACTGGCATTTTCCATGAAAGAGGAAGCAGAGAGAGGAAGATTAATACGAGGCACTCAATAGCCATGTTACCATGAAACAAAGCAACTATGGTGTCATTAATAACCAAGCCTCCCTGTAGGCAGGTTTGTGAGACTTTTGTTCCAGCCCAGCACTAACACACCTATTTTGTTTTACCTGTCTTGTCCTGCATATGGCAGTCTGATGGGAAGCTGTATGATGCGTACGTGGCGTACCCGTCTGTTTGGGATGGATGGGGGCAAGGCCTGTGGGGAGGCAGAGATGTTTGCCCTCCAACACGTGCCCCAGTTTCGGAGGGGGAGTTGGTATAGCTCTCTCTACTGGCCGGACAGCCTCCCATGGGGAATGGTCGACAGTCTCTGTTCGACCCTCGGATTAAGTTCCAACAAGATTATCTAACATTGGCATATAGTAACATGTAGCATGATGAGAAAATAATGTGAATCTTCTGAAGTCCTAAAGCCTTCGAAACATCGTTTTAATGGTTAAAAAACAATGTTGTAATACATTTTCCTCTCTTTCCCCTTCCCTCTTCTCCTACCCTCCTTCTTTCCTCCCCACTTTCTTCTCCCTGACCCCCTCTCCCTCTTCTCCTCCCTGGGCTCCCTCTCCATCTCTCCTCCTCCTCCCTATCCCCTTCTCCCTGTCCTCCCTTCCCCTCTCCCTTTTTCTCCCTCCCTGCCCCCTCTCCCTCTTCTCCCCGCTCCCTCTTTCTCCTCTTCCTGCCCCCCATCTCCCTCTTCTCCCTCTCTCGCTCTCTCCTCCTGCCCCCCCTCCTCTTCTCCTCCCTGCCCCCCCTCTTCTCCTCCTCCCTCCCGCCTCCTCCTCTTCTCCCTCTCCCTGCCCTCCCTCTTCTCCTCCTCCTTGCCCCTCCTCTCTTCCCCTCTCTGCCCCTCCTTTCTCCCCGCCTCCCTCTCCTTGCCCCTCTCCTCTTCTCCTCCCTCCTCCTTGCCCCCTCCTCTTCTCCTCCCTCCTCCTTGCCCCCCTCCCTCTTCCCTCCCTCTCCTTGCCCCTCCCTCTCTCCTCTCCCTCCTTTGCCCCTCTCGCTCTTCTCCTCCCTCCTCCTTGCCCCCCTCCCTCTTCTCCTCCCTCCTCCTTTGCCCCCTCCTCTTCTCCTCCCTCCTCTTGCCCCCTCCTCTCTCCTCCCTCTCTGCCCCCCTCCTCTTCTCTCCTCCTCCTTGCCCCCTCCTTTCTCCTCCCTCCTTTGCCCCCTCTCTTCTCCTCCCTCCTCCCTGCCCCCTCTCTCTTCTCTCCCTCCTCCTTGCCCCCCTCCTCTCTCCTCCCTCCTCCCTGCCCCCCTCTCTTTCTCCTCGCCTCCTCCTTGCCCTCCATTTTCTCCTCCCTCCTCTCTCTCTAGCCGTAGCAGATGCTGTGGAGGAGAGTATGCTGGCCAGTCGGCGTCTCCTCCTGGTCTACTCTGGCTCTACGTTCTGCAGTGGCCACAGTGGTGTCCTGGAGAACTGGCAGAGCTTCGAGAGGCAGACGGCCATGCACCGTGCCCTACTGGAGGGCTCCCTTAAGGTGGTCCTGGTGGAGCTGGAGGAGGTCACCCCTACACAGCTGGCCCTCTTCCCTGAGTCGGTGCGCCACCTCCGGGAGCGCCAGGGCGCCATCTGCTGGTGGAAGAGTAGCAGGACAAGGAGGACCAAAGGGTTGAGGTGTGGGAGGTGGAGAAAAGAGGTGGAGGAGAAGAGACGGGAGCTGGCTTCGCCCCCTCTCTCCTCACCCTCTCTTTTCTTGTCCTCATGCTTCTGGAAGGAGCTGAGGTATTATATGCCCGTGAGGGGCATGAGGACGAGGTGCCCAGAGAAGAACAGCCTGTTGAACTTGTGATGGGATTGATGGGCTTTGGAGAGGACAGTGATAGACATAAGGAGGAAATATGTTGAATGAAAGGACTTCTGATACCATGGAGAGTATAAATGTTGTTCCTGACTCTCACAACACATTTTCATGAAATATTTTTGAATCAGACTTTGGAGGACTGATCCTCTGGGATGATATTTATTTGAGGCAGGATGATTGATCATCCTGCCGATTTAATGTTGTAAAATGCACAGTTAAGAGTGTATTAATATTAATTCTGAACATATTGGCAGAGCCACTCAAACACACACGCATGCACACACACACACAATTTACCACCATGTTGTACATACACACCGCATCTGTGAGAGAGCTTTAATAAAGAGAGCCCAGTACATTCTATACAATGTATTTGATGTCTTTATTTGTCTACTTAAAAAATGTTCCCACCAAAATGTTCCTTTATTTCTTTCAGGTTTGTTAATCCTCCAATGAGATAAGCTATAAGTGTTTAAACTAATATTTATGGATGCAGTTATTTGTTATGAGGCCAAAGTATTTATGAACAGCTTACCGACAGTTAATATTAAATGTTTTCTAAATGGTGAGKTGACTATTAACAAATACCTTATATGATTTATTAAACACAGTCCTGAAACTTCCCAGACACTTCCCAGAAAGGGTGTGGCGGTTTGCAGAAGTTGGTTGCGTGCTAGCTCTTCTGTTATGMCWAGCTTACATACAGGTAGGACTGGCTGTGACTGGTAACCTGCTTTACTGTAATCKAATGTGATCACAGGCCATTTCAAAGAAAGTGTGGTTAGGAGGACTGGAGATTCTAAAATCCAATGGGGGAAGATCCAGCTGAGGTTGTTTCACACCTGAAAACATTCTCCAGCAATGTCTTGTCAAACTGAAGAATCTTCCTTAATCACACTTCAGTCAACCTGAAACCACTCAGTGTAAAACGAAGTGAAGAGGAGGACCTTGGGTTTATCATCTCTAAGAAGATACATGGATTCATGTAAGTATTGTAATTGTTACTGCAAACTATTGGTACACTTAGGATTAATATTTAGCATGAAGATAGCCATTAGGAAGGATTAACAGCAGGTTTAAAGTTAGTTCTGATAAAGAGTAAAACTTTATAGATTTTTGAATGGTCCTGCAGCTAAGTCATGAGGTCCACCTGGCTACCACAACACAGTGTCTTCAGTTAAGTTTGTGGTCCTCACGGAGAAGCAACTCCACCATGGGGCTCATGTTGTGTCTCAATTGCAATGGCTCATTAGCTAGTCCTCACTATGCAGCTCTGCCTGGAGGCTCTCTAAAGTCTTGTTCACACTGCAGGCCTTAAAAGGATACTTTAGTATTTTGGCAATGAGGTCCTTTCTCTACTTCCCCAGAGTCAGYTGAACTCGTGGATACCATTTTTATGTGTCCAGTATGAAGGAAGTTAGAGGTCGTTTCGCAAGCCAATGCTAACTTGCGTTAAGGCAATTACTGGAAGTCTATYGGTATCTGCTATTGTGCTAGTAGATATCTATTGATCCCCTACACTATTTTGTGTTTGTTTTCTCACATGAACAGAAATTGAGCAAACAGTGTAGAATCTTTACAACCAGGAATTGACAGAGGGATTTCTACTAGTTAACACAGCCACAAAGTCAGAACAGCTTTCCCATTATGACAACAGATTCATTCTTGCGGGAGAAAACAATTGGCAAATATCACAGCCAGTCACAACACTGGCAGGTAAGTAATACTGTGAAACACTATCGTTCCACTATTACTGCAGAAATATTATGGACATTTTCTCAAATTACAATCCAAAAATCCTATGTGTAGCACCTTGTCACGCCCTGGCCTTAGTATTCTTTGTTTCCTTTATTATTTTAGTTAGGTCAGGGTGTGACATGGGGAATGTATGTGTTTTTGTATTGTCTAGGGTGGTTGTATGGTTTAGGGGGTTAAGTAGAGTAGATGGGTTTGTGTTTAGTGTAGGTGTCTAGCTGTGTCTATGGTTGCCTGAATGGTTCTCAATCAGAGACAGATGTCATTAATTGTCTCTGATTGGGAGCCATATTTAAGACAGCCATAGGCACTAGGTTAATGTGGGTAATTGTCTATGTTCTATGTTGCATGTGTGCACTTAGTTCGGTTTAGCTTCACGTTTGTTTTGTTCATTTTGTAAGTGTTTGTTTTTTCCCTTCATTAAAAGAAGATGTATTTTCCACACGCTGCGTTTTGGTCCTCTCTTCCACATCAAGACGATCGTGACACACCTTTAACCAGTGATAACTAGAGAAGTAACTTTAAAGCTAGAATCCTTAATTGAAACAAAAACAAAGTGGTCCCCCCACCTGAGGGATGGGCCTGGAGAAATATAGGCTCTCAAATTCATAGACACCGCTATGGATGCAAGCACTGACCATCCACGATGTTTCCATTTACATTGTTTACAAACATTGGAGTAAAACGAGCTTGTATTTTGGTTCTGATGGTGTACGACAGTTGAACTAAGCTCATGAGGGATTCATAAGTTATATCCTATAAGAGTCAATGGGTATACAGTATATCATTAATTTATATGTCCAAAAATTGATGTAGCGTCTAAGGAGTCCAGCTTTAACCATTAGTTTCTTGTTAGATCCTGTCACGCCCTGGCCATAGAGAGGCTTTTATTCTCTATTTTGGTTAGGCCAGGGTGTGACTAGGGTGGGCATTCTAGTTTTTTTTATTTCTATGTTTTCTGTTTCTATGTTTTGGCCGGGTATGGTTCTCAATCAGGGACAGCTGTCTATCGTTGTCTCTGATTGGGAATCATACTTAGGCAGCCTGTTTTTCCACCTTAGTTGTGGGTAGTTGACTTTGTTAGTGGCCTGTATAGCCCTAGTAAGCTTCACGTTCGTTTTTTTTGTTTCTTGTTTTTGTTGGCGACATTCTTAAATAAAAATAAATGTACGCTCACCACGCTGCACCTTGGTCCGGTCATTTCCCTGACGATGTTCATGACAGGTCCATCCTTTGAAGTTTCAGGATTTTGAGGAACTCCCTCTCCTGGTTTTATAATTCTTATCACAAACGGTGCGCTTCATGTTGTCATTTATATGCTTGGAGATAATTGTGTTAGGTTTGGACACCCTCCACAAATGAATTACTGTTGTGCTATGTGTGCAAGTGTCAGAAGATTAACCTTATCTGTCTTACCATGTGCGTTGCTATAATGCTGAGAATGTGTTAGTCGTTGCTGGTTAGTACTCTGTATGATGATGGAGTAAAAAGCATGGACCATGCACGTGTTACAGAGATAGCATGCAGAGCTGTGGCCTTGCATGGTGACTAAAGAGTAACCTGCTAAAAAAGTATGTCTTAGTGGTGTGTGTGGTTGACATCTGAGTAAAGTGTTGACTAGGGTTCAGTCAGTTAGTTGACATTTTGTGTTTTTTTAATTGTATATTTTGTACTGTCTTGATGTTCTTCTCTGTTACGTTCTTTTGTGAGTTACGTTATCTTGTTTTACACTCTGAGTTTTTCACTCCAAATCTTCTCTTTGTTTTGTCTCAAGTCATTCACGCCTTGAACATCAGTCATCAGATTCATTGTGAGAGGTCAATCATGTCAGATATGAGTAATTACATTGACACCGTGTGGGAAAGTAATTTTCATTCATTTTCCCCTATGCCGGTTTTGGCGATCGTCCAGTAATGAATGACTTACTATAACCATCATAATACTGTACTTCTCTCACTAGAGAGCTTTTCCACCATCCATTTCAATGGGTAGAAATTGTTACTGTAGCTGGTTGACTAAAGCCGTTAATCGGACATTTCGGTCAACACTTTACTGTAGGTATCCTTGTTGATGACGCCTTTATAACAGCTATATTACACATTATACCAAATGTCATAAGCTGTCATAAGTATTTTTAAATAGTAGTGAGTAACGGCATAAGATGTTGTAAAACTAGTTAATAATGGGTTTTATAGATGACTGTTCATCCTGTTGTCATATTCTCTAATGTCAACTGTTAGTAACAACTGCTATTACACAGTCTGCAAGACAACTTATGTCATATGTTATTACATGCTACATAAGAGTCTACATACCAGATGTTATAACAGGGTGTTTTGTCATTTACCAACCTCTGTGTCACATTATTAAATTGAATGGAATGACGGACGTCATAACCTTGTCATATGGCTTTATAGTGTGTGCACAGACACCTTCGGTATAGTGACATTCATTTGAGGTGTTATGAAACAGCTACTGTATGAATGTGCTTATACCACAGGTTGAGTTGAGTATCACAAAATGTTACCATTCAAATGATCTGCAAGAAACATGGGCAAATGGGAGCACAGATGTAGATTTGATTCTGGCGCCTACTAGCACTCTTGTCTCCACATCCTGTAGTGCTTCTGTCAAGGCACAGCCGTATCACTGTAGCCTAGCAGTTAACAGCGCTGGGCCAATAACTGAAAGATCGCAGGTTTGAATCCCCAAGCTTACTAGGTGAAAAATCTGTGTGTTCCCTTGAGCAAGGCACTAAACCCTAATTGCTCTTGTCAGTAGCCCTGGATAAGAGCATCTGCTAAATGACTAAAATGTAAAAATGTAAATGCCATATTGCCAATGGCACATCATCCAGAATAGACACTATGTTGTTACACGATATAAAGCAAAGATATCATACAAAACTTCAGACAAATGCCATGTCGTAGCAGAATGTACATTTGATATCACTCTCATTACAAGTGGACATAAGTAGTGTGACACCACACAGTTGATAACTTAGTTATGTCATGATGTGGCCCTTTCTGAGTATAGATGATGGCTTCTCACTCTCTCCTACACCCAGGTTCTGTTATCTCTGGTCGTAAATTCCTGGCGGAGACCCATTCCCCCTTTTCATGCAGAGAGAGACCACAGAGTGATCAAGGGATTTCACATGGCCAAACTCCTAAATCTCCAAAAATGGGAAAATTAAACTAATTGTCCACTTGTGAGAATGTGGGAAATGTCCGTGGACACTTAAGTGACAGTTATGTTGAGTGTGTTTCATTTGGTGAGCTCACGAAGGACAGGAGACACACATAACTGTATCTCTGAATGTGTACATTTCTCAATTATGGTGTTTGCATCTAATTCTTGAATAACATGATTGAGTAAAGATGAAACTATTTGTGAAATGATGTATAACCTTTAATGTGAGAGAATTGTATTCCCTTTAAAGTTTAACCAAGTCATTTGCCCTCCCCCATGAGCACAGACATGATCAGGCTCATAGAACCTCCTTTTCTACTGTTACGAATTAAAGCCCCTCCTAAGAAAATCCTCTTTAGACTGAGCAAACCCACAGCGTGAGCTGCGATTGCGAATAGTTTAGACCACGCATACCTTGGTGTAAACTGAGGTGGCACAGGTTTGAGTACCAAGATTAGAAAACCATACCACATGGAGCACTGGCTACACGGCTGGAAACGGCTCAACTCTGAGACTATCGATCCCTACAGAATAAGAGCAAATCTTAGATACTAATTACTAGTCTGCAGCTAGAAATTATGTAAATCTGGGACGAGAATACCAACATCCGCCGAAACATCTATTCTTTGAGAACATTTCTGAATGGTACTCTGAAGTATCCATTCCAACCACAAAATACTTTGATCTTCAGGGAAACAGAAAGAGAGAGAGAGACTCGGATGAACTGACTCTCCAGTAGACGGACTGACGATTCCAACAGAGAAGATCACACCTGAGAGAAGATCACAACAACAGATGTGATCTTCTCTGGGGTGGCAGGTAGCCTAGTGGTTAGAGCGTTGGGCCAGTTAACCGAAAGATTGCTAGATCAAATCCCTCAGCTGACAAGGTAAAAATCTCCTGTAGTCAAATGTATTTGTTTTCCGTAAAGGCCTGCACCAGATTTCTTCTTCCTTTCCTCTACCCCTATGGACCTCACCAGGTGAGATCCTAAGTGAACATGTTATCATTCAAATGTAACTATTCAAAGGTCATGAACAGTCAAAGTCATGTTCCTCATGAAATTGGATGATATTTGAAGGAAACCAGATCAAAGTATGATGACCAAAGTATGAAAAATTACTGTAGATTCTACATTGATAAAGTTTGATCATAAAGTTACTTGTCACGAACGTCAAAGGGAGAGAGAGAGGACCAAGGCGCAGCGTGTAAAAAATACATCTTCTCTTTATTTAGGAGATGAACGAACGAAGCAAAACAACAAATAGACGACCGTGAAGCTATAACCGAACAAAATGCAAACATGCAACCTAGACAGACACAGACCTAGACAGACCTAGACAATGACCCAACAAAAACATGATGCCTATGGCTGCCTAAAATATGGCTCCCAATCAGAGACAAATGAAAGACATCTGTCTCTGATTGAGAACCACTCAGGCAACCATAGACATACCTAGAAACATCACTCAACCATAGACATACCTAGAAACATTCACTCAACACAAACCCATACACTAAACCCAACACCCCCCTTTTCCATAAAACCACCCGAAACGAGACAAAACACAAACATTCCCCATGTCACACCCTGACCTAACTAAAATAATAAAGAAAACAAAGATAACTAAGGCCAGGGTGTGACATAACCCCCCCCTTAAGGTGCGAACTCCGGGCGCACCAGCATAAAGTCTAGGGGAGGTCTGGGTGGGCGTCTGTTCACGGTGGCGGCTCTGGCACAGGTCGTGGTCCCCACCCCACCATAGTCACTACCCGCTTACGTAGCCTCCTCTAAATGACCACCCTCCAACTTAACCCCACAGGATTAATGGGCAGCACCGGACTAAAGGGCAGCACCGGACTAAGGGGCAGCACCGGACTAAGGGGCAGCACCGGACTAAGGGGCAGCACCGGACTAAGGGGCAGCCCCGGGACAAGGTAGCTCAGGACAGAGAGGTAGCTCAGGACAGAGGGATAGCTCAGGACAGAGGGATAGCTCAGGATAGAGGGGCAACTCCGGACTGA
>NC_036875.1:29116312-29136504 GCF_002910315.2 Salvelinus sp. IW2-2015
GAAGGCAGCTCCGGACAGAGAGACAGCTCTGGACTGAGGGGCAGTTCTGGATAAATGGCAGCTCTAAGCTAAGGGACAGCTCCGGACAAGGTAGCTCAGGACAGAGAGGTAGCTCAGGACAGAGAGGATAGCTCAGGATAGAGAGGTAGCTCAGGATAGAGAGGTAGCTCAGGATAGAGGGGCAACACCGGACTGAAGGGCAGCTCCGGACAGAGAGACAGCTCTGGACTGAGGGGCAGTTCTGGATAAATGGCAGCTCTAAGCTAAGGGACAGCTCCGGGACAGGAGCTACAGGACAGAGAGTAGCTCAGGACAGAGGGATAGCTCAGGATAGAGAGGTAGTTCAGGATAGAGAGGTAGCTCAGGATGAGGGGCACTCCGGACTGAAGGCCAGCTCCGGACAAGAGAGACAGCTCTGGACTGAGGGGCAGTTCTGGATAAATGGCAGCTCTAAGCTAAGGGACAGCTCCGGGACAGGTAGCTCAGGACAAGAGAGGTAGCTCAGGAGACAGAGGGATAGCTCAGGAAGAGAGGTAGCTCAGGATAGAGGGGCAACTCCGGACTGAAGGGCAGCTCCGGACGAAGGGAGACAGCTCTGGACTGAGGGGCAGTTCTGGATGGCGAACGGCTCTGGACGCTCATGGCTGGCTGACGGCTCTGGACGCTCATGGCTGGCTGACGGCTCTGGACGCTCTGGCTGGCTGACGGCTCTGGACGCTCTGGCTGGCTGACGGCTCTGGACGCTCTGGCTGGCTGACGGCTCTGGACGCTCTGGCTGGCTGACGGCTCTGGACGCTCATGGCTGCTGACGGCTTCTGGACGCTCTGGCTGGCTGACGGCTCTGGACGCTCCTGGCTGGCTGACGGCTCTGGACGCTCCTGGCTGGCTGACGGCTCTGGACGCTCCTGGCTGGCTGACGGCTCTGGACGCTCCTGGCTGGCTGACGGCTCTGGACGCTCCCTGGCTGGCTGATGCGGCTCTGGACGCTCCTGGCTGGCTGACGGCTCTGGACGCTCCTGGCTGGGCTGACGGCTTTCTGGACGCTCACTGGCTGGCTGGGCTCTGGAGCTCCTGGCTGCTGACGGCTCTGGACGTCTCCTGGCTGGCTGACGGCTCTGGACGCTCCTGGCTGGCTGACGGCTCTGGACGCTCATGGCTGGCTGACGGCTCTGGACGCTCATGGCTGGCTGACGGCTCTGGACGCTCATGGCTCGGCTGACGGCTCTGGACGCTCATGGCTGGCTGACGGCTCTGGACGCTCATGGCTGGCTGACGGCTCTGGACGCTCATGGCTGGCTGACGGCTTCTGGACGCTCATGGCTGGCTGACGGCTCTGGACGCTCATGGCTGGCTGACGGCTCTGGACGCTCATGGCTGGCTGACGGCTCTGGACGCTCATGCTGGCTGACGGTCACGCTCATGGCTGGCTGACGGCTCTGGACGCTCATGGCTGGCTGACGGCTCTGGACGCTCATGGCTGCTGCGGCTCTGGACGCTCATGGCTCTGGCGGTTCTGGACGCTCATGGCTCACTGGCGGTTCTGGCAGATCCTGTCTGGTTGGCGGCTGGCAGTCCTGTCTGTTGGCGGCTCTGGCAGTCCTGTCGGCTTGGCGCTCTGGCAGATCCTGTCTGGGGCGGCTCTGGCAGATCTGTCTGGCGGGTGGCTCTGGCGATCCGGTCTGGCGGAAGGCTCTGGCGATCCGGTCTGGCGGAAGGCTCTGGCGATCCGGTCTGGCGGAAGGCTCTGCGACCGGTCTGGCGGACAGGCTCTGGCGAGGTCCGGTCTGGCGGAAGGCTCTGGCAGAGTCGTCTGCGCGGAAGGCTCTGGCCTGATCCGGTCTGGCACGGGCGGCTTTGCAGGCTCATGGCAGACGGGCGGCTTTGCAGGCTCATGGCAGACGGGCAGTTTCAGGCGCCGTTGGGCAGACGGGCAGTTTCAGGCGCCGTTGGGCAGACGGGCAGTTCAGCGCCGTTGGGCAGACGGGCAGTTCAGGCGCCGTTGGGCAGACGGGCAGTTCAGGCGCGTTGGGCAGACGGGCAGTTCAGGCGCCGTTGGGCAGACGGGCAGTTCAGGCGCCGTTGGGGCAGACGGGCAGTTTCAGGCGCCGTTGGGCAGACGGGCAGTTCAGGCCCGTTGGGCAGACGGGCAGTTCAGGCGCCGTTGGGCAGACGGGCAGTTCAGGCGCCGTTGGGCAGAACGGGCAGTTCAGGCGCCGTTGGGCGACTCGGGCGAGTTCAGGCGCCGTTGGGCACGACGGGCAGTTTTTCAGGCGCCGTTGGCAGACGGGCAGTTCAGGCGCCGTTGGGCAGACGGCCAGTTCAGGCGCCGTTGGGCAGACGGGCGGTTCAGGCGCCGTTGGGCGAGACGGGCGTTCAGGCGCCGTTGGGCAGACGGGCGGTTCAGGCGCCGTTGGGCAGACGGGCGGTTCAGGCGGCACTGGGCAGACGGGCGGTTCAGGCACGGCACTGGGCAGACGGATCTGAGGCCAGACGGCACTGGGCAGACGGACGGCTAGACGGCACTGGGCAGACGGACGGCTCAGACGGCACTAGGGCAGACGGATCGGCTCAGACGCACTGGGCAGACGGACGGCTCAGACGGCACTGGGCAGACGGATCGGCTCAGACGGCACTGGGGCAGACGGATGACTCAGACGGCCACACTGGGCAGACGGACGCTCAGACGGCACTGGGCAGACGGACGCTCAGACGGCACTGGGCAGACGACGGACTCAGACGGCACTGGGCAGACGGACGGCTCAGAGACGGCCTGGGCAGACGGACGTCAGACGGACCGGGCAAGAGACGGACGGCTCACGGCACTGGCAGACGGAGACGGCTCAGAACGGCATGGGCAGACGGACGCTCAGACGGCATTGGGCAGACGGATGACTCAGACGGCACTGGGCAGACGGAGACCAGACGGCATGGAGACGGATGACTCAGGACGGCACTGGCAGACGGATGACTCAGACGGCAGCTGGGTAGACGGATGACTCAGACGGCATGGGCAGACGGATGACCCAGACGGCATGGGTAGACGGATATCCAGAGTGGCACTGGGTAGTGGGTAGACGGATGACCCAGAGGCACTGGGTAGGACGGATGACTCAGACGGCACTGGGTAGACGGATGACTCAGAGGCACTGGCAACGGGAGGCAGCTCTGGCCGGCTGAGGCGCACTATAGGCCTGGTGCGTGGTGCCGGAACTGGGGGTACCGGGCTGGGACACGCATCTCAAGGGCTAGTGCGGGGACAGCAACAGGACACACTGGGCTCTCAAAGCGCACTATAGGCTAGTGCGTGGTACCGGCACAGGTGGTACCGGGCTGGGGCACGCACCTCAGGGCGAGTGCGGGGAGAAGCACAGTGCGTACAGGGCTCTGGAGAGCACATTAGGCCTAGTGCGTGGTGCCGGCACGGTGGTACCGGGCTGGAGACACGCACCATAGGGCGAGTCGTGGAGGAAGAACAGGGCTCTGGAGACACACTGGAAGCCTGGTGTGTGTGCCGGAATTGGTGGTACCGGGCTGGAGCGGAAAGGTGCTACAGGAGGAGCAGGACTAGGGAGGCACACAGGAGACCTAGTTCGTGGAACTGTCATTCCAAGACGGTTAGCACGCAACTCAGGACGAGCATGGAGAACTGCACTCCAAATCTTCTCTTTGTTTTGTCTCAAGTCATTCACGCCTTGAACATCAGTCATCAGATTCATTGTGAGAGGTCAATCATGTCAGATATGAGTAATTACATTGACACCGTGTGGGAAAGTAATTTTCATTCATTTTCCCCTATGCCGGTTTTGGCGATCGTCCAGTAATGAATGACTTACTATAACCATCATAATACTGTACTTCTCTCACTAGAGAGCTTTTCCACCATCCATTTCAATGGGTAGAAATTGTTACTGTAGCTGGTTGACTAAAGCCGTTAATCGGACATTTCGGTCAACACTTTACTGTAGGTATCCTTGTTGATGACGCCTTTATAACAGCTATATTACACATTATACCAAATGTCATAAGCTGTCATAAGTATTTTTAAATAGTAGTGAGTAACGGCATAAGATGTTGTAAAACTAGTTAATAATGGGTTTTATAGATGACTGTTCATCCTGTTGTCATATTCTCTAATGTCAACTGTTAGTAACAACTGCTATTACACAGTCTGCAAGACAACTTATGTCATATGTTATTACATGCTACATAAGAGTCTACATACCAGATGTTATAACAGGGTGTTTTGTCATTTACCAACCTCTGTGTCACATTATTAAATTGAATGGAATGACGGACGTCATAACCTTGTCATATGGCTTTATAGTGTGTGCACAGACACCTTCGGTATAGTGACATTCATTTGAGGTGTTATGAAACAGCTACTGTATGAATGTGCTTATACCACAGGTTGAGTTGAGTATCACAAAATGTTACCATTCAAATGATCTGCAAGAAACATGGGCAAATGGGAGCACAGATGTAGATTTGATTCTGGCGCCTACTAGCACTCTTGTCTCCACATCCTGTAGTGCTTCTGTCAAGGCACAGCCGTATCACTGTAGCCTAGCAGTTAACAGCGCTGGGCCAATAACTGAAAGATCGCAGGTTTGAATCCCCAAGCTTACTAGGTGAAAAATCTGTGTGTTCCCTTGAGCAAGGCACTAAACCCTAATTGCTCTTGTCAGTAGCCCTGGATAAGAGCATCTGCTAAATGACTAAAATGTAAAAATGTAAATGCCATATTGCCAATGGCACATCATCCAGAATAGACACTATGTTGTTACACGATATAAAGCAAAGATATCATACAAAACTTCAGACAAATGCCATGTCGTAGCAGAATGTACATTTGATATCACTCTCATTACAAGTGGACATAAGTAGTGTGACACCACACAGTTGATAACTTAGTTATGTCATGATGTGGCCCTTTCTGAGTATAGATGATGGCTTCTCACTCTCTCCTACACCCAGGTTCTGTTATCTCTGGTCGTAAATTCCTGGCGGAGACCCATTCCCCCTTTTCATGCAGAGAGAGACCACAGAGTGATCAAGGGATTTCACATGGCCAAACTCCTAAATCTCCAAAAATGGGAAAATTAAACTAATTGTCCACTTGTGAGAATGTGGGAAATGTCCGTGGACACTTAAGTGACAGTTATGTTGAGTGTGTTTCATTTGGTGAGCTCACGAAGGACAGGAGACACACATAACTGTATCTCTGAATGTGTACATTTCTCAATTATGGTGTTTGCATCTAATTCTTGAATAACATGATTGAGTAAAGATGAAACTATTTGTGAAATGATGTATAACCTTTAATGTGAGAGAATTGTATTCCCTTTAAAGTTTAACCAAGTCATTTGCCCTCCCCCATGAGCACAGACATGATCAGGCTCATAGAACCTCCTTTTCTACTGTTACGAATTAAAGCCCCTCCTAAGAAAATCCTCTTTAGACTGAGCAAACCCACAGCGTGAGCTGCGATTGCGAATAGTTTAGACCACGCATACCTTGGTGTAAACTGAGGTGGCACAGGTTTGAGTACCAAGATTAGAAAACCATACCACATGGAGCACTGGCTACACGGCTGGAAACGGCTCAACTCTGAGACTATCGATCCCTACAGAATAAGAGCAAATCTTAGATACTAATTACTAGTCTGCAGCTAGAAATTATGTAAATCTGGGACGAGAATACCAACATCCGCCGAAACATCTATTCTTTGAGAACATTTCTGAATGGTACTCTGAAGTATCCATTCCAACCACAAAATACTTTGATCTTCAGGGAAACAGAAAGAGAGAGAGAGACTCGGATGAACTGACTCTCCAGTAGACGGACTGACGATTCCAACAGAGAAGATCACACCTGAGAGAAGATCACAACAACAGATGTGATCTTCTCTGGGGTGGCAGGTAGCCTAGTGGTTAGAGCGTTGGGCCAGTTAACCGAAAGATTGCTAGATCAAATCCCTCAGCTGACAAGGTAAAAATCTCCTGTAGTCAAATGTATTTGTTTTCCGTAAAGGCCTGCACCAGATTTCTTCTTCCTTTCCTCTACCCCTATGGACCTCACCAGGTGAGATCCTAAGTGAACATGTTATCATTCAAATGTAACTATTCAAAGGTCATGAACAGTCAAAGTCATGTTCCTCATGAAATTGGATGATATTTGAAGGAAACCAGATCAAAGTATGATGACCAAAGTATGAAAAATTACTGTAGATTCTACATTGATAAAGTTTGATCATAAAGTTACTTGTCACGAACGTCAAAGGGAGAGAGAGAGGACCAAGGCGCAGCGTGTAAAAAATACATCTTCTCTTTATTTAGGAGATGAACGAACGAAGCAAAACAACAAATAGACGACCGTGAAGCTATAACCGAACAAAATGCAAACATGCAACCTAGACAGACACAGACCTAGACAGACCTAGACAATGACCCAACAAAAACATGATGCCTATGGCTGCCTAAAATATGGCTCCCAATCAGAGACAAATGAAAGACATCTGTCTCTGATTGAGAACCACTCAGGCAACCATAGACATACCTAGAAACATCACTCAACCATAGACATACCTAGAAACATTCACTCAACACAAACCCATACACTAAACCCAACACCCCCCTTTTCCATAAAACCACCCGAAACGAGACAAAACACAAACATTCCCCATGTCACACCCTGACCTAACTAAAATAATAAAGAAAACAAAGATAACTAAGGCCAGGGTGTGACATTACTGGTCTCCTGCCCCATGTAAAACAATTGGATTCGTTAGGAAAAGGGGATATTTTAATACAACAATGGCAACATGATATTCTCTTACCTAATTGAAATAAGTACCGCATTGTAACCAACATCGGGGGAAGGCATGTTTGAAGAAGGGCGTGGTTTATATAGCTAGATAGCTACTCTACTGGTGCCAAAATTTGACTGTAGGGTGTCAGCAAATATAAATAAAAGTTTACCCTATTCATCTATGGCAAAGACACTTATATGTTTCCACTTTCATCTATGTCTGGTGTTAGCTTGTTACTGGCTAGCTAGGTCTTCAGCAAGCATGAAACAAAGGAGGGAAGTGTCATTCAAAACTCTGCCGAAGTTGTTAAGTCAACACATCCATTAGTGGAGGTGGACTGCATCACAAGAAAAATGTTGATATGCAAGTTCAATGTTGAATGAGTTGCTTTGTGTATCACCAAATTTGCTTGACTTGATGTGACTGCAACACTGCTCACCATCGAAGTTGCTTGACATAGGAGTTTCAAAGAGCTGTCAGTCAAGGCGAGCTCATGAATTTAAGCTCCCCTTACACTCAGGGTTGTTTGGATGACCCAACTGCTGGGTTGCAGGCAATGGGTCACTTAGTTTGGTTGTTTTTTTAAAAGAGCAAGGTTGGTTTGGTGATGATGGGTTGTTGAGATATGACCCAGAGGGTCAAATCAGAAGTATGGAGGCTTGGAGTTGTAGGGGCATGGCTTTAAGGAAGTTATTTTGGGCCACCCGTGAGAGTAAATCTAATTCCTGTTAATCTGTTCTGTTGAATTGTTGTGACATGTTACAGCTGAATGCTGACATTTCTGTAGCTTTAATTATGCCTGCAGAAGTATATGAATTATTTAAAAGCCTATGCAAATCATAATGCTATATCCCCAATGGGTTAGTAACCACTTTAGTGCAATATGTAAATAATAATGTTAATATTTTGGTGTTTGAATATGTGATGTGAAATAATATTAAATGAAAATTTWAAATTGCAGTTAACATGACTAACCGGAATTACATTTAATCTCACAGATGGCAAAAAATAACTATCTAAAAGCCACACCTCCTGAAAATAACCTATGGATTTCAATAAAAAGACCAGGCTGCTTGGTCAACCCAGAAAGAAAGTGAATAAAAATCCATCTGATGGTTAAATTAACCCATGTTTGGATAATCACACAACCTGTCACATTATGCTGGCTTGCAAAAAGATGTCTAATTCCGGTAGAAATCCAGCCGGAAAAGGGGATCGAACCTTCTGAATTTTAGATCACCCACAACCTGCATTCAAAATGACTGCCAGGGTTGGGAAAACTGAAATATGAGACTACCTAAAGCATCTAAATTGGAACAACCATTTCAGTAACATATCGGATTAGTTTAGAAAATGTATGACATTTGTATTTGAGAAGCATAACATCAATTAATCAATGTACATTAAAAAAACATAGATATTGACAAAAAAATCTTAAAATCAACCTGAAATAGAGCACGCTGTGAAATGTGATTATGATGGGCGTGGTTTTGGTTTTGGTTCAACTCTGGTTATTAACACCAACACTGGGGTTATTTTACAACAATGAGTGTTAATTCAACATTTAATTATGTTCAGAGTGTAGGCCCTTAACATTAAATGGGTGGTAGGTAGCCTAGTCGTTAAAGCGTTGGACTAGTAACCGAAAGGTTGAAAGATCAAATCCCCGAGCTGACAAGGTAAAAATCTGTTGTTCTACCCCTGAACAAGGCAGTTAACCCACTGTTCCTAGGCCGTTGTTGAAAATAAGCATTTGTTCTTAACTGACTTGCCTAGTTAAATAAAGGTAAAAAAAACAATTTATGATGACATATTRACTAAATATCTCACTTGGTGAAGTCTATAGGACTGAAAATGGATGAATGCAACAACTATGTCTCTGTCACTAACAGATACATTCATGGATAGTGCTGTAACTCTACAGTTCACTTGACAGGATAGGCACTCTGGGAAATTAAATTAAAAAAAAWATATATATTCTTTACACTAAGCAGTGTGTTAATTTAACACTTTCCAATGTCTATAGAGGTACACACTTTTAGTGTTAATTTAACACTCAGTGTTGATTTAACACTGGATAATTTGCTATGTAGCTCTGGGGTGTGTTTGTGTGGGAGACAGACATTCAGTTGACAAGTAAGGGATTAAGTGGATGGTCAGAAAGAAGCATGGTACTTTTGTGTGTCTGATCATTTCGCTTGCTGAAGATTTTGGACAGTGTGATGTGACCCTTGATTCTGATAGTTTGTTTGAGTCTATTATGGCAATCCGGGACGAAAACTCACAAGTGATTCTGTGTGTCTCTTTGTTTCAGCTATGGATTGGAGTCAGATGTTGCAGTTCTTGCTCTTCTCACTCCTTTGTCTCACTGGCATCTCCAAGGCAGTAGGAGGTAAGTAGGATGAACTTTACTCACAGAATTCATCAGCCATGAATTAATCAATCAATGAATCAATCATGTTACGAGGACAGCTAGAAGTACTGATTGAATTAAACTGGATCGATTTAACAGCTCACTAGCTTTAAGCACCAGCTGTCAGAGCAGCTCACAGATCACTGCACCTGTACATAGCCCATCTATAAATAGCCCATAAATAGCCCATCTATAAATAACTACCGCTTCCCCTACTGTATTTTTGTATTTTTTATTTTGCTCCTTTGCACCCCATTATTTCTACTTTGCACACTCATCTACTGTCAAATCTACCATTCCAGTGTTTTAATTGCTATATTCTATTTACTTTGCCACCATGGCCTATTTATTGCCTTTACCTCCCTTATCTCACCTCATTTGCTCACATTGTATATAGACTATTTTTCTACTGTATTATTGACTGTATGTTTGTTTTACTCCATGTGTAACTCTGTGTTGTTATATGTGTCGAACTGCTTTGCTTTATCTTGGCCAGGTCGCAGTTGTAAATGAGAACTTGTTCTCAACTTGCCTACCTGGTTAAATAAAGGTGAAATAAAAATATATATATATTTTCTTTTTAAAGTAGCAAGATTGGAATTCCTTTGTTACAGAGACATTTTGCGCCCAAAAACTCCAACGGACAAAGAATGAACTTTGGAACAATATTCATAAGATAGGAATGTTAAGAATGGTCTGTGGGGATCTAAAGAATAATCCTGTCATATTGTTTATTATTTTGTGACCTCATTAAGGATGGTATAATGAAATAACTAACATGGAAAGTGTACATATTTTATCTGTATAGTTTCCATCCCATAGGATGTTAATACAATATGAAGAACAATGAAACTATTTTTGAAAAGATAGAAATATGGTTTTAGTCTTCACATTAACTAAACCACTCCCCTAATGAGGTCAGAAGAGCGTCAGTGTGATGGAACCGCCTTTCCGACCAGAGTGCTTAAAACGACTCACTAAGAATGAACATATTCAGACCAGAAAGTGTGGAGCGGTGGCTACACGGCTGAAAATGGTGAGACCAGTACATTGCTGGGTTACTACTGGCATGTAAAGTGGTCGGGAGCTGAACCCTGAATAATCAATCATTGAGACCAGCAGACGACCGGCGTGAGATGGACGTTACAAATAGTTGAAACTACCAGACCAGCCGACGGGAAGCGCGAGTGTCACGCCCTGGCCTTAGTTATCTTTGTTCTCTTTATTATTTTGGTTAGGTCAGGGTGTGACGAGGGTGGTTTGTATGTTTTTGTCTCGTCTAGGGTGTTTGTACTGTCTAGGGGTTTGTTGTAGATTTATGGGGTTGTGTTCATTATAGGTGTTTATGTAAGTCTATGGTTGCCTAGATTGGTTCTCAATTAGAGGCAGGTGTTTATCGTTGTCTCTGATTGGGAACCATATTTAGGCAGCCATGTTCTTTGGGTATTTTGTGGGTGATTGTTTCCTGTGTCAGTGTTTGTGCCACACGGGACTGTTTCGGTTTGTTTACGTTTATTGTTTTTGTATTTGTGTTCATGTTCAGTTTTCCCTATTAAAACATYGACACCTACCACGCTGCGTATTGGTCCGATCCTTGCTACACCTCTTCAGAGGAAGAAGAGGATGACAGGCGTGACAGCGAGCTGGACGTTATGAAATGGTTGGAAACTCTGAAAACCAACACAAAGTGAGAAGATAACCTCCACTACGAGACCATAAACATTCCGTTTGCAGCTGTGCATGTAAAAGTGGACCTAGAACTTTTACTAAAGACACGAGGTGGGAAGGAAAACATCCTCTCTCATACAATCGTTGGTGCATCTAAAGTATCTGGCCTAACAAACAGTTCACTACCAGAGAAGCTCTACAAAGAAGAAGGACATTGTGACCTCTTGTGGACAAGCCAAGCCTTAGACCGAATGGGACACTAAAGACTACGACCCCCTTTCCCATAGAATGATCAATTGAGTCCAACAGAGATAGACGACAAACAAAGACATCTACACATAAATACTTTGCATTCCTTACCCAAATGAGCGGTGGTTCTTGAGCAAAGTATTATTTTTACTTTGAAGGTAGTTTCCAAATGTACGATAAGTTTGACTCTCTTTGTCTCTCCCTCTCTTTATCTACCCCTCCCTCTGCATATGTGTAACAAGCCATCATATCGTAAGTGTGTATGTATTCTGTGTTATTATTTAGTTAGTTAGTAAATAAATAATTAAGCCAATTTGCATAATACTGATTCGTAAGTGAGGTTAGGGTTCTTTCAGATATCAAGGATTATGCGACATTCAGAATGAGACTGATATGAGGTAATGATTACTAAGTGACTGTTATCGATATATCATTTATATACACTGCTCAAAAAAATAAAGGGAACACTAAAATAACACATCCTAGATCTGAATGAATGAAATATTCTTATTAAATACTTTTTTCTTTACATAGTTGAAGGTGCTGACAACAAAATCACACAAATTATCAATGGAAATCAAATTTATCAACCCATGGAGGTCTGGATTTTGGAGTCACACTCAAAATTAAAGTGGAACACACATACAGGCTGATCCAACTTTGATGTAATGTCCTTAAAACAAGTCAAAATTAGGCTCAGTAGTGTGTGTGGCTCCACGTGCCTGTATGACCTCCCTACAACGCCTGGGCATGCTCCTGATGAGGTGGCGGATGGTCTCCTGAGGATCTCCTCCAGACCTGGACTAAGAATCTGCCAACTCCTTGACATTCTGTGGTGCAACGTGGCGTTGGTGGATGGAGCGAGACATGATGTCCCAGATGTGCTCAATTGGATTCAGGTCTGGGGAAGGGCGGGCCAGTCCATAGCATCAATGCCTTCCTCTTGCAGGAACTGCTGACACACCCAGCACATGAGGTTCGCATTGTCTTGCATTAGGAGGACCCAGGGCCAACCGCACCAGCATATGGTCTCACAAGGGTCTGAGGATCTCATCTCGGTACTAATGGCAGTCAGGCTACCTCTGGCGAACACATGGAGGGCTGTGCGGCCCCCAAAGAAATGCCACCCCACACCATGACTGACCCACGCCAAACGGTCATGCTGGAGGATGTTGCAGGCAGCAGAACGTTCTCCACGGCGTCTCCAGACTCTGTCACGTCTGTCACATGTGCTCAGTGTGAACCTCTTTGTGAAGAGCACAGTGTGAACCTCTTTGTTGAAGAGGGGGCGCGTGGCGATATTTGCCAATCTTGGTGTTCTCTGGCAAATGCCAAACGTCTGCACGGTGTTGGGCTGTAAGCACAACCCCACCTGTGGACGTCGGGCCCTCATACCACCCTCATGGAGTCTGTTTCTGACCGTTTGAGCAGACACATGCACATTTGTGGCCTGCTGGAGGTCATTTTGCAGGGCTCTGGCAGTGCTCCTCCTGCTCCTCCTTGCACAAAGGCGGAGTAGCGGTCCTGCTGGCTGGGTTGTTGCCTCCTCGGCCTCCTCCACGTCTCCTGATGTACTGGCTGTCTCCTGGTAGCGCCTCCATGCTCTGGACACTAGCGCTGACAGACCCACAGCAACTTTCTTGCACACAGCTCGATTGGATGTGCCATCCTGGATGAGCTGCACTACCTGAGCCATTTGTGTGGGTTGTAGACTCCGTCTCATGCTACCACTAGAGTGAAAGCACGCCAGCATTCAAAAGTGACCAAAACTAAGCCAGGAAGCATAGGAATGAGAAGTGGTCTGTGGTCACCACCTGCAGAACCACTCCTTTATTGGGGGTGTTTGCTAATTGCCTATAATTTCCACCTGTTGTCTATTCCATTTGCACAACAGCATGTGAAATTTATTGTCAATCAGTGTTGCTTCCTAAGTGGACAGTTTGATTTCACAGAAGTGTGATTGACTTGGAGTTACATTGTGTGTTTAAGTGTTCTTTATTTTTTTGAGCAGTGTATAAATCTTTGAGTTTATTTCAGGAGATGCTATCTTGTTAAACAACTTCTTCCATGGTGTCCCAAATTCATAATGAGTTAATTGTTACATGATTAATTTAAATCGAGTAACAATTGACATAGTTAGTTGATTCGATGAATAACAGTCATCACATTAATGATAGTCAAGTCACAACAATATTGAAAAAAAATTAAATAAAAAAATAATACTGAATAGAGCATGCTGGAAATATGATGATGGGCATCGTTTTAGTTCAAAGTGACGTGTATGAGTTTCAGGCCCTGTATTTGGTAAAAACTATGCCTGCAAATTAAGGCCTAATGACAATTATTTTATGACAACATATTCACTTCACTACATGGTGTGTTAATTTAAACATGTTTTGGTGTCTATACACAGACTCAACTTTCGTATTGATTTAAACATCAATGTTAATCATTTTATTAACACTGGAGAATTTGTTTAGATTAGATATATTTTGAAGGGACCATCTCCATTAAAACTCTGTCTTGCATATTACATGACACGCGTAATAATTGCATACTTTTTTGGTGTGCATCATTTCCATATATTCTGTTCTTTAAGAGGTGGCCTCATTAATATATGGTGGTCCTCAAACAGTCCCTGTACTGATGTTTGTCTTTACTCTATATATCTTTGTGTGCAGAGTCTTGTGTGGACAAAGGAGAGACTGAGCGGGTCTTTTCAGTTTCCGGTGATGCTGCCATGTTGACGTCCACCCTGGTGGACCTCAACATGTTTGACAACCGCAGCATCCCTATAACATCTCATGGTATGACCCAAGGACTGGGACAGAGCTGACCAGGGAGACAGGAAAGACTCTGGTGCGGGGGAAGACACTCTGGATTTTTAACATCACGATGGAGGATGCTGGAGACTATGTGTGTGTTGTGAGGTGGGGCTATACTTTTGTCTGCTGTGTGTGTGTGGTGTGTGTGTGTGTGTGTGTGTGTGTGTGTGTGTGTGGTGTGTGTGTGTGTGTTGTGTGGTGTGTGTGTGTGTGTTGTGTGTGTGTGTGTGTGGTGTGTGTGTGTGTGTGTGGTGTGTGGTGTGTGTGGTGGTGGGTGTGTAAATCTTTCCTGTTACCTTTGATAACAGACTACCCTCCGAGTGCTACAAGAAGGTTGCCTTACTGATTGTGAACCACACCAACCCAGAAGAATGCGGTCGACCAGAAATGGCCCAACAGGTCCTGACCAAAACAGCCAACTCTTTCCTGAACTGCCCATTGAGTGACCATATCAGGGAAGTGGACAATTACTCCATCCAGTGGTACAAGGTGAGTCCAATGGGGTAAACYGACAGTGCAGTTTAATAGGAGAGTGTTGAGAGGGGACGCCTGACAGCAGGGGCGGACTGGCCAAATGGCATTTCGAGAAAATGGCAGATGGGCTGGTCCATTTTTAGCCCAATGGAATTGTCTAACTAGTTTTTTTATACAAAAGTATAATTATCTGGCTAATAATTGGGGCCACAATGACAAAAATGGGCCTTTTGGGGGCCTCAAGGAAAGAAAATGGGCCAATGTCGGGCCTCAAGGGAAAAACGGTCCGGTGTGTCAGAAACACCAGGGCGGATTTCTGGTCCCAGTCTGCCCTTTCCTGACAGTGCTGGAAAGTCTGTTTGAAGTCTTTCTTTTCAGCCATCCAGTCGGTCTCTATGTATGCTTAATTTGTGTTTAAAACTATAGGAATGTAAGGTTATTACTACTAGTGAAAACTTGTGACTACATTTGAGACAATGTTCCATCAGACACAGTACTGCACATACCATTTACATTGTTCATTGCTCTCACATATTGTACTGCATTGAATTGTTCTGAGGGTAGTTCTTCTAATGTAAGACATTATCAGAACTTATCTGTAATTGTGTATTCATTTTGTACGACTAGCCATATTCCATTACCACTACCTTTCAGTGTGCATTTCTATTTTAACCCTGTCAGGGCTGTGAACCCATTGTGGAAGATGATCCCTTGTGGAACAGGTTTAGCTATGTCAGTCACAATGCTATGGCGTTACTCCAAGTAAAACTGGTCACCCTTGAGGATCATGCGTTCTACACCTGCACCATGACCTTTAACTTGGAAGGGCTCAGCGGCAGGATCTCAGAGACCATCAACGGTTTGGTGAACGGTGAGTATTGTTGGCACAGCTCATAAAAGTNCATGACCTTTAACTTGGAAGGGCTCAGCGGCAGGATCTCAGAGACCATCAACGGTTTGGTGAACGGTGAGTATTGTTGGCACAGCTCATAAAAGTTGTCCCTAACCACAGATCTAGGATCAAATTATTACCATATACCCCCAATCCTTACCACAGCCATTACAGAGATACAGTAACTTCAGAAAGTATTCACACCCGTTGACTTTTTCCACATCTTGTTGTGTTGCAAAGTGGGATTCAAATGGATTTAATTGTCATTTTTTTTGTCAACAATCTACATAAGTATTCAACTCCCTGAGTCAATACATGTTAGAATCACCTTTGTTGTGATTATAGCTGTGAGTCTTTCTGGGTACGTCTCTAAGAGCTTGTGCAACATTTCCCCATTATTCTTTTCAAAATGCTTTAAGCTCTGTCAAATTGGTTGTTGATCATTGCTAGACAACCATTTTCAGGTCTTGCCATAGATTTTCAAGCAGATTTAAGTCTAAACTGTAAATCGGTCACTCGGGAACATTCACAGTTTTCTTTGTTAGCAACTTCAGTGTAGATTTGGCCTTGTGTTTAAGGTTATTGACCTGCTGAACGGTGAATTAATCTTCCAGTGCCTGTTGGAAAGCAGACGGAACCAGGTTTTCCTCCACGATTTTGCCTGTGTTTAGCTGAATTCCGTTTCTTTTGTATAATGAAAAACTATCCGGTCCTTAACGATTACAAGCATACCCATAACATGATGCAGCCACCACTATGCTTGAAAATAGGGAAAGTGGTAGTCAGTAGTGTGTTGCATTGGATTTTCCACAAACATAACACTTTGTATTCAGAACAAGAAGTGAATTGCTTTGCCACATGTTTTGCAGTATTACTTTAGTGCCTTGTCGCAAACAGGATGCATGTTTTGGATAATTTTTATTCTGTATAGGCTTCCTTCATGAGCCCTGTCAATTAGGTTAGTATTGTGGAGTAACTACATTGTTGTTGATCCATCCTCAGTTTTTTCCTATCGCATCCATTAAACTCCGTAACTGTTTTAAAGTCACCATTGGCATCATGGCGAAATCCCTAAGCGGTTTCCTTCCTCTCCGACAACCTGTATCTTTGCAGTGACTGGGTGTATTGAAACACCATCCAAACTGTAACCATCCAAAGTGTAATTAATTTTACTCCTGAACTTATTTCACCATGCCCAAAGGGATATTCACTACCTAATTTTTTTTTTTTTTTTACCCATCTACCAATAGTTGCCCTTTTTTGCGAAGGATTGGAAAACCTCCCTGGTCTTTGTGATTGAATCTGTGTTTGAAATGCAATACTCGACTGAGGGACCGTACATATAATTGTACTGTAATGTATGTGTGGGGTACAGACATGAGGTAGTCATTCAAACATCTATTAAAATCTATTATTATTATTATTATGTGACTTGTTCAGAAAAWTTTTACTCCTGAACTTAGTTATGCTTGCCATAACAAAGGCATTGAATACTTATACTAAAGACATTTCCGCTTTTCATTTTTTGTAACCATTTCGAAAAACATAATTCCACTTTGACATGATGGGGTATTGTGTGTAAGCCTGTGATACAAAAATCTAAGTGGAATCATTTTTAAATTCAAGCCGTAACAACAAAATGTGGACAAAGTCAAGGGGTGTGAATACTTTCTGAAGGCATTGGAAAGTACATGCCCCTGAATCAGAGGTTATGATTTCATAGAGGCTGCTTTGAAACTTTGCTCTGTGAGAGCTAGAAATGGTTGTGTTCAATAGGGTCAGGTGACTGCATATTTCTGTCTGTCTATGATTATGAACATTGTCATCATTTCAGTGAGTATCTGTGGAGCCCAAAGTGGTTGACCTGCCAATGAGATCATCAAAGCAGATTTGGGTGAGTAAGCCACTATAAAACATGTACTGTATATGTGTGTGCATGTGTTCGTGCGTGTGTGTGTGTATGTGTGCATTTGTACAGTTCTTTTAATTCATGATGCAAATAAATAATTTCAATGTTTGCCCCTAGGTTCTTCCTTCCAGTAAGATGTGTCGGGTGTTTGTCCCGAGTGTGGGAATAAACATTGTGCAAATTTGAATTGGATAGCGCGAGAGAACTCAATTTCCAAAATTGTCTCAGAGCGCCGTCTTTCAGGAATCACAAAGGTAGGTTGAGACACACAACAGCATCACAATACACACTGTAAGAATTCTACAAATCTGTTGCTTTTCAAGAATTTTCATGTAGACTTTGATTGTGTGTTTTTGGATCATTGTCTTGCCTGCATGACCCAGCTACGCCTCAGCTTCAGCTCACTGATGGATGTATGACATTTCTCCTGTAGATTTCTGATATAGAGCAGATACATGGTCCTTGTATTAAGTCAAGTCGTCCAGGTCCTGAGGCATATCCCAAACATCTAAATACCACCACCATGCTTGCCCGTATGGTATCAAATGAAATTAAATGTATTTGTCACGTACCCGAATCAACAGTTAAGTAAATGCCTTACTACAAGCCATTAACCAACAATGCAGTTTTAAGAAAACTAAGTGTTAAGAAAGTATTTACTAAAATAAACTGATGTAAAAAATAAATAAAACATGTATATTTTTTTTAAGAAGAAAATAGAAAAAGAAGAAAAAAATGCTAATACTTTCATTAGCTGTTCAGGAGTGTACAGGGGGTACCGTTACAGAGTCAATGTGCAGGGGCACCAGTTAGTCAAGGTAATTGAGGTAATATGTACATGTAGGTAGAGTTACAGTGACTTTGCATAGATAATAAACAGAGTAGCAGCAGCATAATAGAGCGTTCTGGGTAGCCCTTTGATTAGCTGTTCAGGAGTCTTATGGCTTGGAGGTAGAAGCTGTTAAGAAGTCTTTTGGACCTAGACTTGGCACTCCGGTACCGTTGCCGTGCGGTAGCAGAGAGAACAGTCTATGACTTGGGTGACTGGAGTCTTTGACAATTTTTTGGGCCTTCCTCTGACACTGCCTAGTATATAGGTCCTGGATGGCCCCAGTGATGTACTGGGCTGTATGCACAACCCTCTGCAATGCCTTGCAGTCGGAGGCTGAGCAGTTCCCATACCAGGTGGTGATGCAACCAGTCAGGATGCTCTCGATGTGGCAGCTATGAGGTTCTTACTGTGTAATGCAGTGTTTGCTGCTTTTTCGCCAGACATAATGGGACACATGTCATCCCAACATTTTTACTCAAGTTTGCCAAAAAGCACCTGGAAGATCATGAAGATTCTTTGAAGAATGTTCTATGTAGTCAAAAGTATAATTTTTGGACGACATGGGTCCCATTATGTTCTATAGGAGAATTCAGGCCCTCTGTCTGTCCTGAAGCTGAAGCGCACCTGGGTCATGCAGCAAAACACTTCATCAAGTTTACTTGAAAATGGTTAAAAAGCAACACATTGTAATTTACTAGTCAGCGTCCAGACCTAATCCCAACTGAGATGTGGTAGGACTTGAAACTAGCAGGACTTGAAACTTGAAACTGGCATGCTTGAAACCCAACAAATGTCGCTGAGTTAAAGCAGTTCTGCATGCAAGAGTGGGCCAAAATTCCTCCATAGCGATGTGAGAGACTGATCAACAACTACAGGAAGCATTTGGTTGCAGTCATTGCAGCTAAAGGTGGCACAATGAGTTATTGAGTGTAAGGGAGCAATTACTTTTTCACACTCGCACAACTTTGTAAATTAAATAAATAAAATAAGTATCATTTTTTTGTTTGTACGCTCAGGTTCCCTTTATCTAATGTTAGGTTTTGGTTGAAGATCTTATAACATTCAGTATCAAAAATATGCAAAAATAGAGAAAATCAGAAATGGGGAAAATACTTTTTCAAGGCACTGTATATGCCTGCATTCTGTGTCATCCAGATGGATGTTCTATTGTATAGTATCTAAACTGTTGGTATCGTATTAGGTATACCACTAAGATTAAGATAGGATCCATATCCCTGAATACATAGCGCTTGCTTTGAAACTTCACAACATCAAATCAAATTGTATTTGTCACAAGCGCCGAATACAACAGCTGTAGACCTTACCGTGAAATGCTTACTTACAAGCCCTTAAAGCCCTTAACCGACAATGCAGTTCAAGAAATAGAGTTATATTTACTAAATCAACTGAAGTAAAAAATGAAATGAAAAGTAACACAATAAAATAACAATAACGAGGCTATATACAGGGGGTACCAGTACTGAGTCAATGTGCGGGGGTACAGGTTAGTCAAGGTTATTTGTACATGTAGGTACAGTAGGAGTAAAGTGACTATACATAGATAATAAACAGAGAGTACCAGCAGTGTAAAAACAAAGTGGCGGGGTCAATGTAGATAGTCCAGGTGGCCATTTGATAAATTGTTCAGCAGTCTTATGGCTTGGGGGTAGAAGCTGTTAAGAAGCCTTTTGGACATAGACTTGTCACTCCGGGTACCACTTGCCGTGCTGTAGCAGAGAGAACAGTCTATGACTTGGGTGACTGCAGTCTTTGACAATTTTTTGGGCCTTCTTCTGACACCGCCTAGTATATAGGTCCTGGATGGCAGGAAGCTTGGCCCTGGTGATGTACTGGGCCGTACGCACTACCCTCTGTAGCGCCTTACGGTCAGATGCCGAGCAATTGTGTGGTGGAATATTCTTTGTAATTTCTTCAAACAATCATCTTTATTCAATATCGATTAATTATTGCAATAATTAAGACCTGTCAGCCCAACAGTCTTGACTGTTGTGCCCAGCAGCCTACCCTTTACAGACCATGCTGTTCCTTATATGGTTGATACCAAGATTGCTCAGTCATAGCTGGTTCAACCCCTCCCATACAGATTGGGGGGAACCATAAA
>NC_036875.1:29137607-29153648 GCF_002910315.2 Salvelinus sp. IW2-2015
CCACTTTGGTTCATCCTGTGGTCATCTGCCTCTGGTGCTGTCTCCCAGATGCCAGATTAGGAATACTGAGGCCTTTGTTCTGTTCCTCCAGGCTATCTCTATCTGCAGGTGACACCCCCACCACATCTAGATCTATGGAATTGTCCACGCTCGTAGGTTTTTTTATATCATACCAAGCCATCAACTAATGCAAGCTGCAGCCCGAGCGTCGTTGTTGGTAATCAAGCCTATCACTGTAGTGTCGTCTGCAAACTTGATGATTGAGTTGGAGGCATGCATGGCCACGCAGTCGTGGGTGAACAGGGAGTACAGGAGAGGGCTCAGAACGCACCCTTGTGGGGCCCCAGTGTTGAGGATCAGCGGGGTGGAGATGTTGTTACCTACCCTCACCACCTGGGGGCGGCCCATCAGGAAGTCCAGGATCCAGTTGCAGATGAAGGTGTTTAGTCCCAGGGTCCTTAGCTTAGTAATAAGCTTTGTGGACACTATAGTGTTGAACAGCATTCTCACATAGGTGTTCCTTTTGTCCAGGTGGGAAAGGGCAGTGTGGAGTGTGATTGAGATAGCGTCATCTGTGGATCTGTTGGGGCGGTATGCGAATTGGAGTGGGTCTAGGGTTTCCGGGATGATGTTGTTGATGTGAGCCATGACCAGCACTTCATGGCTACCAACGTGAGTGCTACGGGGCGGTAATCATTTAGGCAGGTTACCTTCCCTTCCTTGGGCACAGGGACTGTGGTTGTCTGCTTGAAACATGTAGGTATTACAGACTTGGTCAGGGAGAGGTTGTAAATGTTAGTGAATGATGGTAGAAATTAGGCAAAACGGATTTAAGTTTGCCTGCATTAAAGTCTCCGGCCACTAGGAGAGCCGTTTCTGGATTAGCATTTTCTTGTTTGCTTATGGCCTTATACAGCTCGTTGAGTGCGGTCTTAGTGCCAGCATCAGTTTGTGGTGGTAAGTAGATGGCTACAAAAAATATAGATGAAAACTCACTTGGTAGATAGTGTGGTCTACAGCTTATCATGAGGTACTCTACCTCAGGCGAGCAATACCTTAAGACTTCCTTAATATTAGATATCACACACCAGCTGTTATTGACAAATAGACACACACCACCACCGCTCGTCTTACCGGACGTAGAGGTTCTGTCCTGTGGATGTACGGAAAACCCAGCCAACTGAATATTATCCTTGTCGTCGTCCAGCTACGACTCGGTGAAACATAAGATATTACAGTTTTTAATGTCCCGTTGGTAGGATAGTCTCGAACGGAGCTCATCCAGATTATTCTCCAGTGATTGCATGTTGGCCAATAGAACGGATAGTAGAGGCAGGTTACTCACTCACATTCTCACAAGGCACCCCGATCTCCACCCCCTGTACCGCCGTCTTTTCTTCGCGCAAATGACGGGGATTTGGGCCTGGTCTCGGAGAAACAGTATATCCTTTGCAGAAGACTCATTAAAGAAAAAATCTTTGTCCAGTTCGAGGTGAGTAATCGCTCTTCTGATATCCAGAAGCTCTTTTAGGTCATAAGAGACCAATGTACAAAATAAGTTACAAACAATGCAAAAAAACACACAAAGTAGCACAGTTGGTTAGGAGCCCGTAAAACGTCAGCCATCCCCTCCTGCGCCAATAACAGTATATGTTATCTTAACTGTGGCCATGATGGTTTGATTGTGTGTTCACAAGGGGGAACTTGTCTGAAGAGAAGGAGGGTGTATGGTTGGAGCGTAATTTGAATTTCTTGATGGTGGAAGAGGAAGACTTTTACATCAATTACACATGTAAGGTTTCCAGTGACAGAGGCAGTCCTTCAGCCTCCTTCACACTACAGCCTACAGGTTAGACAACACTGTCTGGAAGATAACATAAAAATGMTTCAAAAGAGATCACACACATATTATCCTGTCTCTTTACCCTTGTTTTGATAGCGTATTATAACATCTGCAACCTCACCACTTTTGAACAAAAATGGTTGAAGAATAAAGCCAGTCAACTTGACATTATGTATTATAAATGCTATCTCCTCTCTTTTTTCTGTACAGATCCGAACTATCTGTTCCCTATTGGGGTACTACTGACTAGTCTGGTATTGGTGTTTACTGTTAGTGTTGTTATTTACATTGCTTCAAGATCGGCATCATGCTGTCGCTCAGGAGGATGTTCCCGCTTCTCCACACAAYCACAGGTACAATGAGACATAAACATACATTCCTACACCAGATACAGACAGTAATGCACATACAGCATGTCTCCCCACAAACCCCCAGGCCCACACTTAAACCCACACACACATGAATGTTGCATTGCTTGTTTCCCACTCCCCACCTGACCACAAGTAAAATCAGTAGCAAATGTAGTAAGGTACTGTAGCACATCCCACATGCCACAGCTGCAGTATGCAAGCACTGCATTTTCCATGACAGAGGAAACCGAGAGAGGAAGATTAATACGAGGCACTGAATAGGCCATGTTACCATGAAACACAAGCAACTATGGTGTCATTATTAACCAAGCCTCCCCTGTTAGGCAGGTTTGTGGAGACATTTGCTCCAGCCCAGCACTAACAAACCTATTTTGTTTTACCTGTCCTTGTCCTGCATGCAACAGACTCTGATGGGAAGCTGTATGATTGCGTACGTGGCGTACCCCCGTGTGAAGAAAGACGAGGTGCCCAGAGAAGAACAACCTGTTGAACTTGTGATTGGATTGATGGACTTTGGAGAGGACAGTGATAGACATAAGGAGGAAATATGTTGAATGAAAGGACTTCTGATACCATGGAGAGTATAAATGTTGTATCTGCCTCTCACAACACATTTTCATGAACATTTATTGAATCAGACTTTGGAAGATTGATCCTCTGGGGTGAGATTTATTTTTGGCGGGATGATGATTGATCGTCCTGCCGATGGAAAATGCACAGTTAAGAGTGTATTAATTCTGACCATATTAGCAGAGCAACTCAAACACACACACATGCACACACGCACATACACACACAGACACACACACCACACACACAATTTACCACCATCATGTACATACACACCACATCTGTGAGAGAGCTTTAATAAAAAATGCCTGGTACATTTTATACAATGTATTTGATTTGTCTTTGTTTGTCTACTTAAAAAAATTGTTGAAAGAATTGTTTTTCAGATTTGTTAATCTTCCAATGAGATCAGCTATAAGTGTTTAAACTGATATTAATGAATGCAGTTATTTATTAATAGGCCAAAGTATTTATGAACAGCTTACCGACAGTTAATATTAAATGTTTTCTAAATGGTGAGCTGACTATTAACAAATACCTTATATGATTTATTAAACACAGTCCTGAAACTTCCCAGACACTTCCCAGAAAAGGTGTGGGGGTTTGCAGAAGTTGGTTGCGTGCTAGCTCTTTTGTTATGGCTAGCTTACATACAGGTAGGACTGGCTGTGACTGGTAACCTGCTTTACTGTAATCCAATGTGATCACAGTCTTCTCACAAAAATGTCTATAGAGTCCGAACGGTTTGGCCTTATCAATATGACCACTTTATGTGAAAGATGAGACTCACGGACACGATGATGTACTCTCTGTTTTTGCTCTAGGACCCCACAAGTGTCAGACTCATCTGAAGGTAAACCATAAATGAATGGAAGTATAGAGGTAGTTTTGTGCTTTCAAATACAAGAGGTTAAATATTTCCTGAGCTTTCCTATATTCCTAGATATAGGACAGACTTTCAAAACCTTTATTCCTTATGATTTTTTTTTTACTGTATTTTTTGCCATTTTCTTCATGTTTAGTTTTTTAGTAGTAAAGGCGATGTTCAATATTTTATCAAAACATTTAAATTTTTTTTATTTTATTTCAGCCTTTATTTTAAACCAGGATAGGCAGTTGATAGAACAACGTTCTCATTTACAATTGCGGACCTGGCCAAGATAAAGCAAAAGCAAGTTTGACACATACAACAACACAGAGTTACACATGGAGTAAAACAAACATACAGTCATAATACAGTAGAAAAAATAAGTCTATATACAATGTGAGCAAATGAGGTGAGATAAGGGAGGGTAAAGGCAAAAAAAGGCCATGGTGGGCAAAAGTAAATACAATATAGCAAGTAAAACACTGGAATGGTAGATTTGCAGTGGAAATGAGCAATGTGAGATAGAAAATTATGTGGTGCAAAGCGAGCCAAAAAAATAAATACAGTATGAGGAGAAGGTAGTTGTTTGGCGCTTAAAATTATAGATGGGCTATGTAATGAGTGCCAGTAAAACTCTGGTGGCTCTGCTTTCTGACATGCTGGGTGCTTAAAAGCTAGTGAGGGAGATAAGTGTGATCCAGTTTTCAGAGATTTTTGGTAGTTCATTCCTTTCATTGCAAGCAGAAAACTTGGAAGGAGAGTACGGCCAAAAGGAGAAAATTGGTTTTGGGGTGACCAGAGATATACCCTGCTGGAGCGCAGAACTCGCTACAGGTGGGTGCTGCTAAGTGTGTCCAGCGAGCTGAGAAACGGGGGACTTTACCTACAGGTCTTGTAGAATACCTGGAGCGCCAAGATGGGTTGGCGACGAAGTTAGAAAGCGACGGGGCCACGCCAACGAGAGGTTACGGTCGCAGTTGTGAGTAGTATATGGGTGCTTCGGTGACAAAACGGATGGCACTGTGAATGACTGCATCCAATTTATTGAGTAGGGTTTATTGGAGGCTATTTTGTAAATGACATCGGACAAACGTTAGGATCGGTAAGGATGGTCAGTTTTACAAGGGTATGTTTGGGCAGCCATGAGTGAAAAGATGTGTCATGACGTTGGCCTATTTGGTTACAGCAAGCCTTCCCCTGCCTCTCCCTGCCCCCCTACAACTACGCTGCTCGTGGTCAGAGAGAGAGGGTCCGTAATTCTTTGAGGAGGAGACCCTGCCAAATGGCCACACCGTATAAGAGGCAGAGGGTACATTTTCATAGAAGAACAAAGGGATTTCTTCCCACCTCACAGAACTTGAGGTACGAACAAATTTCATGTTCCGGAGAAAGTATAAAAAGATCGGTGAAGAATCCAGCTACGAACTGGGTCCGTTTGTTACAACTTGGGGGAAGCTCATGGGAGACGGTGTGGCCACATTACCATAATGCTGTTTATATATATAGCCTCAGATATGAGGGTTTACATCTAACCTTGTTTGTATAATATGAATGACGTGAGTATGATACTGTTGTAAAATTTGAGATATAATATAACTTTGGACTGTTAATGAAGGAAAACCCAATTCCCTTTTGATTTGAACTAAATCAGAGGACCGCCCCTGAGCCCAGTTAGGGTCAGGCATCCTGGGACAGCCCTTTTTTGGCCCTTCCGAATAAAACCCCCCTCGGGTTTTCTATCACCAGACCGAGCTTACCTCAATTACGAGATGGCTGAAGGTTGCAGACCATTGCTGAATCTTTTAACCATACCACGTGGTTAAACTCTTTGACTATCGATACTGACAGAATAATAACAAGTCTTTGATATGAATTACTAGTCTGCAGCTAGGAATTCGGTATCATTGAACGCGAAGAACGACAACCACCGAAACATCCATTCTACAACAACACGAATGAATGTCACTCTGAACTATCCACTCTAACCTACGACAGAGCGAGAGAGAGAGAGAGGACGGAAACTCTCCAACAGAAACTAACTTTTCAACAGCGATCAAGACGACACACTGAGCGTAAATATATATATTGATTGCAATTGTTCCCGAATGAGTGAGCGTTCATGTGCAAAGGATTAGCATTTCAATTGTTATAATTATTAACTCTGTAGTGACTTCTCAGTCGAACCCCCACTTCCCTTTGGTCTAACAAGCCGCCATGCCGGTTTAGCCCACTAGGGCACATTCCCCTATCATTTCTTGTAACCATTATTTACTTTTTGTTTGTTTATGCATTTCTGTGAATTACTTAGTTAGTAATAAATAAATGATTTAAGATAATTTATGTATGGATGACTCATAGTGAAGACTGGGTTCGTGCAGATAACCAACAATTTACGACGTTTGGAATGAGACTAACGTGAGGTAAAATAAATAAATAATTAATCAGAAGACTATTGATCAGATATGAAAATATCTGAAAGGTTATATTGGGAAATTATAACTTTGTAATCTGAATAATTTCCTTGGTGCCCCGACTTCCTAGTTAATTACAGTTACATGATTATTCAATTTAATCGCGTAATACTAATTACAGGAATCTTTGAAAAAACGAAGTCTTCAATTTAATGATAGTAAAGACACGACATATATGACGTCCCCGTGTAAGGAATCTAAGATAGAATTAGACTTTGCTGTGGAATTCTATAAATCAATTGTGCAAACAGAATTGTACAAACAGACTGCTTTGTATACAAACAAATTGGTTGTGTGTGTGTTCCCATTGGAACAAGCTATTTTGATAGCGCCTCCGGTCCTGTGTCGATAGCAATCAGTGATAAATTCCAGATTTAGTCCGTTAGGCCAAACGGTACTACTTCTGTCAGTCAATATTAATTCTAGAGCCAGTAAGGTTAGAAATGAGAAGATATTCGTTCAGCGTTCGAGCCGAAGTATTTAGCTGCCTACTGCACAATACCAGTGTGGACTGACTACAGGCATATCTGTATTTATGTACCTCCGGTCAACATAACACTAGCGAAGTATGCCGAATGGTTTAATGTGAGACGTCACTAGTAAACCCACCCTTTCCATGGTGAGAGGACCCTATTTTGTGCTTAGAACGTGATATTTCTGAACAACGAAAGGATTAAGCTGGCACTAAGCAAAAAAAGAGAGGGAACATTTTTCACTTCCTGTATTCCGTTTAAATTTCTCCYCCTTGCGCGACGGAAGTCCCGCCTTGGTACTTCCGTTTGATTTCAGCATTCTGCATCACTGGTGGTGAAGAATCGCAAGTACATCTCTTAAAAGAAGTGGCGAAATCCAAACGTGGATCACGTTAAAATAATCCAGCAATCTTTTAACAAGGCAGACCTGTTAATTGAAATGCATTCCAGGTGACTACCTCATGAAGCTGGTTGAGAGAATGCCAAGAGTGTGCAAAGCTGTCATCAAGGCAAAGGATGGCTACTTTGAAGAATCTCAAATATAAATTATATTTTGATTTGTTTAACACTTTTTTGGTTACTACATTATTCCATATGTGTTATTTCTTATTTTTGATTTCTTCATTATAATTATACAATGTAGAAAATAATAAAATAAAGAAAACCCCTTGAATGAGTAGGTGTGTCCAAACATTTGACTGCAACTCATTATACAGTATGTTTCTTGTTGTGGAACACTGTATAGCATATAGCTTAAAAACACTGTTTATGAAAAGGTTGCTTGTGAAGTCGAACAAGGGGATCAGAGCGATACAGGCCTATTAGGGTACAATGAGACATGCAGAGAGAGATGGAGAGAGAGAGATGGGGTGATTTTAAACATAACCCCAGCTTTAACCGTAACGTTAACCACACTTTCAACTTTATGTCTAACCCTAACCTTAAATTAATTTTTACGATAGTTTTTGTGGCTGTGGTAACCATTGGTGATAACAAGTGACAACCGTTATGGGCAGAGGCTCTGTTTCCGGGCGTGATTACGTCACTCAACCACCGTGAAGATTCCAGTTAGTTTAGCCAACTCAACACTTACCACCCGGCGACTCCCGGACCCAAACCCGGATAAGAAGTGGGGCAACAATTCACTCGGTCAAGGTAACGTTAATTTGCAAGATTTCAGAGTATGTGCATTTAATAGATAATGCGCAGAGAAAAGATCTGATCTCAATGATGAGGTAGGTAGCTGCAATAACGTTAACTTAGCTAGCTAACGTTACTTGTTAGGCAGATAGTGTGGGCTCTGTACTGATCGAGCTAGCTAGCGTTACAGAACCGCTTTTAAAGAAGTAATTGATTTTATGATTATGATCTGGCGTTTCTACAAAGAAACAATAATCTAATTTAAATAAGTGTTACATCTGTGTTCATAGCTAGTTGGCTAGCTTCATTTGTTTTACCTTGCTAACTTGGCACATTTTGTCACCATGCAATCATGTCTCTAGTTGAGAACACTTTCTGAAAAATCACTTTGGAATTATTTTGATCTTTCACTCCATAGACAGACTGCAAAACATACTGGGGTTGCTTATCCTACCTAGCGTGAGGTGTGTGTGACACTACCAACTTCAGAGATTCAGCACTGAAACACTGTGTTTACTGAGACCTGTGGCAATGGAATCTCTACCGCCAGCAAAACCACGACAAGCTTGTCAAGTTCAGAATCTGCAGATGCCTTGGAGCAGAATGTTGCTGGGATCACTAATTGTCTTCAGTTGTCTGGTAGCTTCTGTGTCCTCTGATGAGGATTACTATAAGTTATTGAAGGTGTCCAGAGAAGCCACAACCAGAGAGATACGACAAGCCTTCAAAAAGCTAGCTCTGATCATGCACCCGGATAAAAACCCAGTAAGTAGCCTGCCCTATAGATATACACTACCGGTCAAAAGTTTTAGAACACCTACTCATTCAAGTGTTTTTCTTTATTTTTACTATTTTCTATGTTGTATAATAATAGTGAAGACATCAAAACTAAGAAATAACACAAATGGAATTATGTAGTAACAAATCAAAATATATTTGAWATTCTTCAAAGTAGCCACCCTTTGCCTTGATGACAGCTTTGCACACTCTTGGCATTCTCTCAACCAGCTTCACCTGGAATGCTTTTCCAACAGTCTTGAAGGAGTTCCCACATATGTTGAGCACTTGTTGGCTGCTTTTCCTTCACTCTGCGGTCCGACTCATCCCAAATTATCTCAATTTGGTTGAGGTCGGGTGATTGTGGAGGCCATGTCGTCTGGTGCAGCACTCCATCACTCTCCTTCTTGATCAAATAGCCCTTACACAGCATGGAGGTGTGTTGGGTCATTGTCCTGTTGAAAAACAAATGGTAGTCCCACTAAGCCCAAACCAGATGGGATGGCTTATTGCTGCAGAATGCTGTGGTAGCCATGCTGGTTAAGTGTGCCTTGAATTCTAAAGAAATCACTGACAGTGGCACCAGCAAAGCACCCCACACGATCACACCTCTTCCTCCATGGTTTACAGTGGGAAATACACATGCGGAGATCATCTGTTCACCCACACCGCATCTCACAAAGACACGGCGCGGTTGGAACCAAAAATCTCCAATTTGGACTCCAGACCAAAGGACACATTTCCTTCGGTGTAATGTCCATTGTTCGTGTTTCTTGGCCCAAGCAAGTCTCTTCTTCATATTGGTGTTCTTTTAGTAGTGGTTTCTTTGCAGCAATTCGACCATGAAGGCCTGATTCACGCAGTCTCCTCTGAACAGTTGATGTTGAAATGAGAGGTTTACCGATTTAATCGGCTAGGCCGATTTAATTGGGGCCGTTTCAAGTTTTCATAACAATCGGTAATCGGCCTTTTTGGACACCGATTACATTGCAATCCACGAGGAAACTGCGTGGCAGGCTGACCACCTGCCACCAGTGCAGCATCAAAAGGACCTGGTGGCTATAAGGAGCCACGGTAAGTTTCTAGCTAGCATTAAACTGAACTTATAAAAAACAATCAATCTTCACATAATTAATAGTTAACTACACATGGTTGATATTACTAGGTTGACTAGCTTGTCCTGCGTTGCATATAATCAATGCTGTGCCTGTTAATTTATTATCGAATCACAGCCTACTTCAACTTCGCCAAACGAGTAAAGATTTAACAAAATCGCACAATCGTTGGACAAATGTACCTAACCATAAACATCAATGCCTTTCTTAAAATCAATACACAGAAGTATATACACTGCTCAAAAAAATAAAGGGAACACTTAAACAACACAATGTAACTCCAAGTCAATCACACTTTTGTGAAATCAAACTGTCTACTTAGGAAGCAACACTGATTGACAATAAATTTCACATGCTGTTGTGCAAATGGAATAGACAACAGGTGGAAATTATAGGCAATTAGCAAGACACCCCCAATAAAGGAGATCGCGCCTTCCTGCAGGGTCTGGTGACCACAGCACCACTTCCCATTTCCTACTGCCTCCTGGCTGATGTTTTTGGTCACTTTTGAATGCTGGCGGTGCTTGTCATCTCTAGTGGTAGAGCATGAGGACGGAGTCTACAACCCACACCAAGTGCTCAGTAGTGCAGCTCATCCAGGAATGGCACATCAATGCGCAGCTGTGGCAAGAAGGTTTGCTCTGTGTCTGTCAGCGTGAGTGTCCAAAGCATGGAGGCGCTACCAGGAGACAGGCCAGACATCAGGAGACGTGGAGGGAGGCCGTAGGAGGGCAACAACCCAGCGCAGGACCGCTATCTCCGCCTTTGTGCAAGGAGGCAGCAGGAGGTAGCACCTGCAGAGCCCTGCAAAATGACCTCCAGCAGGCCACAAATGTGCATGTGTCTGTTTTCGACCGTTTGAGCAGACTCCATGAGGGTGGTATTGGATCGACCGACGTCCACAGGTGGGTTTAGGCTTACAGCCCAACACCGTGCAGGACGTTTGGCATTTGCCAGAGAACACCAAGATTGGAAATTCGCGCACTCTTTCAACGGATTAAAGCAGGTTCACACTGAGCACATGTGACAGACTGCTGACAGAGTTCCTGGAGGACGCCGTGGTGAGAACGGTTGCTGCGTGCCCTGCAACATCCTCCGAGCATGACCGGTTTTTGGCGGTGGGGTCAGTCATGGTGTGGGGTGGCAGTTCGTTTGGGGGGCCGCACAGCCCCTCCATGTGCTCGCCAGAGGTAGCTGCCCCACTCCCATTAGGTACCGAGATGAGATCGCTCAGACTCCTTGTGAGGACCATATGCTAGTGGGTAGGCCCTGGGTTCCTCCAATGCAGACGAACGGCTAGACCTAATGTGGCTGGAGTGTGGTCAGCAGTTCCTGCGAGAGGAAGGCATTGGGATGGCTATGGACTGGCCCGCCCGTTCCCCAGACCTGAATCCAATTGACACATCTGGGACAGTCATGTCCTCGCTCCATCCACCAACGCTAACGTTGCCGCCACAGACTGTCCAGGAATTGGCGGATGCTTTTAGTCCAGGTCTGGGAGGAGATCCCTCAGGAGACCATCGCCGCACCTCATCAGGACACATGCCAGGCGTTGTAGGGAGGTCATACAGGCACGTGAGAGGCCACAACACACTACTGAGCCTCATTTTGACTTGTTTTAAGGACATTACATCAAAGTTGGACTCAGCCTGTGAGTGTGGTTTTCACACTGTTAATTTTGAGTGTGACTCCCAAATGCCAGACCTCCATGGGGATTAAATTTGATTTCCATTGATCATTTTTTTGTGTGATTTTGTGTCAGCACCTTCAACATCATGTAAAAGAAAAAAGTATTAATACAGAATATTTCATTCTTCGATTCTAGGATGTGTATGTTTAGTGTTCCCTTTATTTTTTTGAGCAGTGTGTATTTTTTAAACCTGCATATTTAGTTCAAAGAAATTCATGTTAGCAGGCAATGTTAACGAGGGAAATTGTTTCACTTCTCTTGCATTCAGTGCAAGCAGAGTCAGGGTATATGCAACAGTTTGGGCTGCCTGGCTCGTTGCGAACTGTGTGAAGACCAATTTCTTTCTAACAAAGACCATAATTAATTTGCCAGAATTTTATGTATTATGTGACAAACATGAAGGTTGTGCAATGTTAACAGCAATATTTAGACTTGGGTTGCACACCGTTCGACTAAAATACGACACAGCTTCCGTATTCACTGAAAGAATAAACGTCTTTCTTCTTGCTAAATGATAGTTTCCGGATTTGAACAATATTAATGACCAAAGGCTCGATATTTCATGTATTATAATTAAGTCTATGATTTCATAGAGCAGTCTAACTGAGTGGTGGTAGGCAGCAGCAGCGCAGAAGCATTCATCTCAAACAGCACGTACTGCGCGCGAATTTCCAGCAGCTCTTAGCAATGCTTGACATACAGCGCTGTTTATGACTTCAAGCCTATCAACTACCGAGATTAGACTGGCAATACTAAAGTGCCTATAAGAACATCCAATAGTCAAAGGTATATGAAATACAAATGGTATAGAGAGAAATAGTGAACGCGTCATATAATAACTACAACCTAAAACTTCTTAACTGGGAATATTGGAGAACTGGGAATATTGAACCACCAGCTTTCATATGTTCTGAGCAAGGAACTTAAACGTTAGCTTTTTTACATGGCACATATTGCACTTTTACTTCTCCAACACTGTTTTTGCATTATTTAAACCAAATTGAATTTGTAGTTTTGTAGATAAAATGTGTTCATTGTTCATTCAGTATTGTTGTAATTGTCATTATTACAAATATATATATTGTTGCAAATCTCTTCAATCGCTTCAATCTCTTCTTTCTCAACAACTGAGTAGTTGGTCTCCCATGGTTCCAGCTTCCAGCTTAAAAACAGGATGGGGTGCTCCACCCCTTCGACCTCTTGGGATAGCACTGCTCCCAAGCTGACCTCTGAGGCATCCGTCTGAACCACAAACTCTCTCAAGGTTTGGTACCACCAGCACTGGATTACAGCAGAGAGCCTCCTGTTATGTCCTAAATGCTTTGGTGGCCCTTTCATCCCATTTGACCATGTTTGGCCCTCTGGCTCTAGTCATGTCGGTGAGTGGGGCGGCCACTGTGGCATAACTTGGGATGAATTTCTGGTAGTAACCGGTCAGCCCTAGGAAGGCTCGAACCTGCTTCTTATTTACTGGTTTCGGCCATTCTCTAATTGCCTCCACCTTACGCTGTGGTTTGATTAACCCTCTTCCCACGGTGTATCCCAGATACTCTGTTTCCTCTAACCCCACGTAACACTTCGCCGTGAGCCCTGCCTTTCTAAGGGCGTCTAACACTGCCTGTACCCGCGGTAAGTGTGATTTCCAATCTGGACGGTAGATCCCCACGTCATCTAAATAAGCTGCGGCGTACGCATGGTGCGGTTTTAGGACCTTGTCCATTAGCCGTTGAATGGTGGCTGGGGCCCCATGTAAGGCATGACGGTGTATTGAAACAAACCGTCAGGGGTTGCAAAGGCTGTCTTTTCTTTGGCTCTGGGGGTCAGAGGAATTTGCCAGTACCCTTTGGTTACGTCCAGGGTCGTAATGTACCGAGCTTCTCCAGTAGTTCATATACTCGGGCATGGGGTAGGCATCAAACTTGGAGATTTCATTTAACACCCGAAAGTTGAACCGCAAAGACCCATTGGGTTTGGAGACCATCACAATAGTGCTAGACCACTCACTATTTGACTCTTCGATCACTCCAGCTGCCAACATTTTCTCCGTCTCTGCTCTAATCGCGGCCTGTCGAGCTTCAGGTACCCGATATGGCCTCATGCTCACTTTTCTCCCTGGTAGGGAAACGATATCATGAGCCGTAACCTCAGTTTGTCCGGGTACCTCTGAAAACACATCTCTGTTTTTCTGGATCAGGGTCTTTACTTCCTGTACTTGTGCTGGGGACAGAGTAGGTGAAATATTTACTTCGGATGTCTTCTGACTGTGTGTGGGGTACGTGACCATGAGTGTTTCTCTCTCTCTCCATGCTTTTAACAGGTTTATGTGATAGATCTGTTCCTGGAGCCGTCGGCCTGGCTGTTGGATCCAATAATTAACTTCTCCTTTTCTCTCCAGTACGTCATATGGTCCTTTCCATGTGGCTAGTAGTTTGCACTCTACTGTGGGGATCAGCACTAACACCTTATCTCCCGGTTGAAATTCCCTCAGGGTAGCCTGCCGGTTATAAGTGTGCCGCTGGTGCTCTTGTGCTTGTCTCATGTGCTCTCTGACGATTGGCATGACTGTGGCTATCCTGTCTTGCATTGCCGTGACATGCTCTATGACACTAGTACACATGGTGGATTGGTGCGCCCAGGTTTCCTGGGCGATGTCTAAGATTTCCCGGGGGTGCCTCCCATATACCAGCTCAAAGGGGAAAAACCCCAGCGAGGCTTGAGGAACCTCTCTAACATCAGATACGGCAACATGTAATATCAGTTTTTCCCATCCTTATCGATTACCTTCCTGAGCATTGACTTCAGAGTACGGTTGAATCTCTCAACCAGCCCGTCCGTCTGAGGATGGTAAACCGATGTCCTCAACTGTTTCACCTGCCACAATTTACAAAGGTCCGCCATAAGGCGGGACATAAAGGGGGACCCCTGGTCAGTAAGGATCTCCTTTGGAACCCCTACCCTGGTGAACAGGAGCACTAATTCCTTGCCGATATTTTTGGAAGCCATCGTCCGAAGGGGAATGACTTCTGAGTGGCATAATCTAGAATGACCAGAATGTATTGGTGCTATCTGGTGAATTTGGGTAGTGGGCCCATGATATTGAATTTTGTTATCAATGTTCATAAATTTCAAATTCTGCAGACACATTAGAATAATTATGAAGTTCTGGTTTAAATGAAACAGACAGAATTCCCAGAGCTCTGCAGTTAATATACAAAGACATTCCTTTTATACCATTCTTCTCACTTACGCACACACATGCACACTAACATTAGGAGAGCTATTTTCTTCTCCAGAATTCTCACCACAGTTTTTCACTACCCAGCTGTCAGTTCCACCCCCCCCTCCCCCACATGGAGGGGTACTCCCTGTCCTATCGTAATTTCTCAGTGTTCTGGTCGGTTCAAACACAGTTTAATTGTCGTCTATGTTTTCTTTAGGCACACACATACATTCCTCTCTTCCCCAGTCCAACCTAGTTGGACTTATGTTTAATATTTTTATTATTCCTTTAATATGCTCCATAACCTACTCCCTAATGGTTATGTTTCCGGGTAGAATTATTTAATCATTATCTGTAACCTTATAAATTATTTTATCAGCCCACTATATCCATCGCTATCCTCTCAAATGGCTTTTCGATTATGGGGAGTGGCACTAACAGCTGGTTGGGGAGCTGTTAACTGGCACTCCGGGCACTCTCCCCAATGCCGAGCCACTTCAGCCTGAATTCCTGGCCAGTAAAACCTCCTTACAATCCGGTTTTATTGATACCAA
The DNA here is from genome assembly GCF_002910315.2 of Salvelinus sp. IW2-2015. Taxonomy (NCBI): domain Eukaryota; kingdom Metazoa; phylum Chordata; class Actinopteri; order Salmoniformes; family Salmonidae; genus Salvelinus; species Salvelinus sp. IW2-2015. Next base: position 29,152,700 of record NC_036875.1, read on the forward strand.
GGTGTCCACCCAGAATGTGCCCATGAGCTAGATCCAGTACTGTCCTCCGGTACCGGGTGGGGACCAACAACTGTTCCACCACATCAACCCCTATTTTTGAGACTCTGTACACCAAACCCTTTTTCATGATGAAGTGGGGAAAACTATTAGGCATCATCCCATTTATGGGAGTATCATCTATGACCTGCACATCTCCTCTGGCTTGCTGCAGGGTTGGATCCTGGTTTTGGGTCATCACGAAATTAGTCAGGGACCCTGCCAGGTCTGCTGGTTCTAGATAGTCGTCCTCTGGATTCAGATCGACCCCAGCCCCACTAGTACCGGGCTGCTCATTATCAACGAGGTCTGCCACTTCTTCCTCATCCTCCCCTACTAGCACCTGTGAGGTTGGCCCCTGGGAGAACTCTTTTCTTGGCTTTGGTTGAAGGCTACATGCTCTTCCTGCTTGGTCAGGGTTGTTGGCTTCTTAAATATGCCGTTCCTTTGGCCTAACTTCGCGAAGTTAGGAAAGTATCTACCCAGTATTACATCATATGGCATCTTTGGGACCACGCCGACCTCATAATCCAGCAAACCGTCCTCGGTTTGTATGCTCACTAAGGCTGTGGGGTACAGACGGATATCCCCATGAATGCACGTAACACTGATATTCTGACTTGTATCCAGTTCATGAGGCGGCACTAGGTTTGCAACGACCAGGATTAGCATACTGCTGCTCTCTTCCCCCTCCAAATGTTGGGACAGTCTTACCCTGTCCGCTGGTTTGCCCAGGTCTGGGGAATGGGGATCTTTCCTCCTGTGCCTGCTCAGCTGTTCCTGCCGTACAATACCGTTCAACCAGGCCCACGAGATGGTCGGCGGGAAGTACCTCGTTCTGGCCAACCCGTCGCCGAACTTCTTGAGGTAGACCTCACTGAAACTGGTCGAGTACGATGGTCTCGACGATCTC